>NC_044923.1:14254518-14347096 GCF_003576645.1 Ipomoea triloba | reverse complement strand
AAGGGAAGTTTTTAGTGCAATCCTTCCAGGGAGTTTCTGGAAGAAGAGTGGACGTAGGCGGGTTGGCCGAACCACTTAAAAATCTCTCTTGCATTTACTTACTGTTTTTATCTCTCGCTAACCTCTCGATTGCACTGCATATAAACGCACTTCTCGAACTAACTCAAACTCGTGCTAACTAAAAGGGGATAACATTTCCGCTGCGCATAAAACTTTGTCTTCACCTCGTGAGGTATCGAACCTAAACATCCTAAGTTCAATACACACGAGAGGTTGAAAAGATTTGCAAAATCTTATACAAGTCTATTCACCCCCCCCTCTAGACTTGTACCCCATCCCCTTGGGACCAACACTCCCAAGCGTTTACAACAGTAGTAGCTGAGGCGAGTACTGGCCGAATGGTGTTCGAGCAACTCCCAAAGTGCGCTAAGAAGAATTTGGTCTTGGCAATATCACACATGATAGGCTGGTTTCGGAGTCGTACGTGCAATATCTAAAAACTGTCGCAGGAGCTGCAGTTGTCCTGTCAACGTAACTGGCAAGACCAAGTCCTATGAGCATAGCGTAAACTTGCTTATGCTAGATCGGAAAGTTGGTAGAGGTAATAGGAAAATTTGTTGATAGTGTAATGATAGAAGTGTCATTAGTGATTCTCATGAGATCACGAATTTGGTTCTTGAGACAGATAAAACAGGGAAGCAAATAATAATAATAATAATAATAATAATAATAATAATAATAATAATAACTCATTTGAGTATATTAGGCTCTTGATACCATGTGAAGGTTTGAGTCAGAATGTATTATTCAAAGAGAAGAATCAACAGAATATATATAGCTATACACTAGGATTCTAAGGGAAGTTAAAACAGACTACATGATCCGTCTACAACTAACAAATAGAGAAAGAGTAGGACAACATCAAATAAATAATACAATTATAATTAGTCCTTGATATGTAGTAGGTAGGATTTCCATGGTCTATGAGTGTGATCTTTGATTTAACCCAGACTACTTTTGACTTGATTTTTTTAATACACGCAGAAAAATAACAAAATAAAAGTGAGTAAAAGAAGTTAAAAAGAAAATGTAAACAATTAAAGGGTGTGACATTAGTGGAAAATGACTTTATGCTTTTTCAAATTTGAAATTGGTGATATTTGTTGATCAAGAGGGCTTGCCAATGCATTTACAACATTGTTATGTGCTTTTTGAACAATCAATCTTTCAATAACCAAAGAATTAGCTTATGCCCTATCAACAACATAGAATCATTTATGATGCAGAACAAATGGGACATTTGAATGAAAAAAAGAAGAATTTAGTTTACCATTCTTTAAGAGTCTTGACACGTTTACCTAACGGATTCACTTCTACAGCAGAGCCAGTTCTTATAGATAAGGAAATTCCTATTTAACATGTTAAACATGTAGTTTTTCTTATTGATATTCATTGAAGATAATAATAAATATGAATTACAAGTAATTGATAAAGAAAATGTTCATGGCGCAAAAGTTTAGCCATTCTAATAACTAGATTTAAGACTTAATTATGTTACTCGTACTCTTATTGAAATAAATATTACTATGCATACAGACCTTGATATGGTGTGATTTTAATCCTTCACCCAAGAACAACTGGATAACCCCTTGATTGGAATTCTTTGTTAATTTCAGGTCCTTGATAAACAATAAAATTTCTTCGCATTGTGAAAATAATAGGTTTAAGCCTATGAGATTAATAAAGAACTAAGAAATAGATCATGAAAAGTTGAATTGAAAATAATATTTTAAGTGATAAAGAATGTATGAAAATAATATAAAAACAAAACATAAAATATATACCATAAAAATATCATGCTTTCTCACAAACTATAATGGACAATTAAAAACCTTAAAAGTTAAATAAATTGAAAAACAAACTCTTCATCAACCATCACAAAGTCATTAGCTTTTTGTTGTCCTGTGTTGTTAGTGACAATAAATTCTCTTGGTAGTTTAGAAATCACAACGCCAATGATATCTACAAAAACAGTACAATTAGATTGACACAATATATTATAAATTTGAATAAATGTTCAAAAAAAATAAAAAATACATGAAAAAAAAATCTAAACTCACTTATTGCTTGTCTTTTAGATTTGTAGGCATACAATTGTCCAAATGGTTTTGTATCCATGTCAAAAAGATGTTGCAAATCCAATTGGTTGTCATTATCGACATCTTATATAAGAGTTTTCCGAAGTTCAATATCATTTTGATAAGTCATCATTGAACTTTGTTACCCTATAATTATTTCAAATAAAATGTCGATAATTATTACAAAATATTGTCAATCATAATCATAACATATGCATAATACAGTTATTTTTAAATTTTAGAAATAATAAAAGGAGTAACCGCTTCATCTTGTTAGGGATGTGCAATCGGTTAATCGAAGGATTAACTGAACTGTTTTAACCGAAGTTTTTAAAAATTTAGCCATTAACCGAATCGAACTTTATATTACTAAAGATTTTCGGTCTATCTGTTGGTTAACCTAGTAACCAAATTTTTTAAGCTAAAGTTTTAAATCCTAAAAATAATACCTATAATACTAAATCCAATTAAAATAATATATAATAAATCCATAAGAAAATATACAAAAATAATACCATAACAACACTATAAATCATATTAGATTATATATATATATATATATATATATATATATATATATATATATATAAAAGTTTGGTTAACCGTTCGGTTAATTCGGTTAACCTAAGTTTCGAACCGAATTAACCGCTAACCGAAAGTTTAAAAAACTTTAACCATTAACCGAACCGAAAAAATTTGGTTAAAAAGCGATTAACTGAACTTTGTCGGTTAATCATTTTTTAACCAAACTTTTTCGGTTCGGTCGGTTAACCGTAAATTTACCGAAGTTTGCACACCCATGCATCTTGTAATGTTATAGGCTTGTACAAGGTTCTAAGTTTGCACTTTGACTCTCTTGTGAGTTGTGATTTGAGGGGTTAAAAGGTGATATTCCATTCCTAGAATATGAATATAAATAAATCTATATATATATATATGTGTGTGTGTGTGTGTTATGAAAATGCATTATATACATAGCAAAATATGTTTAAAAAAATGTGACCTTCTATTTATAACCACATATTCAAGCCAAACTAAGGTTCTACTAACAAGTCCAATAGTTTATTTTTCAAATTCATTCAAATTCCATAACGGGTGCATGTGGATAACACAAGGGCAATACAAGCAGAGGAAAGATGAATTCGTATAATCAACATGAATAAAATCTTGGTTCTAAGAAAAAGAGTTAGAATGCAATAATTCTCACATATATGCTCAAAGATATGTGAGATGAAGATAGAAGGATAAGTTATACAAAATTGTTTATTGTTTTGTTTGTGTTCTTTTTCACAATAGCATGTTGTATATAAAGAAGGTAAACAAAAAAGGGAAAATGGCGAGTTTGGTCACTGAGTTATAATGGTAGTGACAACTCAGTCCCTGAGTTATGATCGTATCTATTTTTTGTCCCCCCAGTTATGAGCGAAGTGGCGCATTTGGTCTCCGACAGTTAAAATTGATGAAAAAATTAAAAAATATTTAAAATTTGAGGGGTAAAGTAGGAAATTTACATTTTATTCACTTTCATATATTGAAACCACTTTTACAACATTATTTTCAACTTCCTAGCATTCCATTTCAAGGTTCTTCAATTCCAAAAGCAATTTAGTAATCCTCGTATGACTTGTTAGAAATATGAGTTTCGTATAAGGAACATGTGACTCAGTACAAAGAAGAGAACACTTGATCATTATCTTCAAGCATGTAAAACACATCATCCTAAAAGTTTCTGATTTCCCTTAATAAGATAATCAAACCATAACTTTTGAAATATAAGGAGATGTCAAATTTCTCAGGTTATTTTTAATGACAAATTCACCGAGGAAGTAACTTGAGATTTTTACTAAGTAAAATTCTTTTGTAAGCTCTGCAGTAACTTAATCAAGAATCGTATATCTTGACAATATATGAAAATTATATATATATATATATATATAGTTAATACCCAAAATTATCCTCGACTATAGTGGTTTTTCTTAATTTTGTCCTAAACGACTTTGGTCTCATAAAATAGTCTCAGACTTTAGTGTTATCACTTAAATTTGTCCTCCGTTAGTAAAGCTGTCAAATTGGTGTTAAGTTCAGGGGTAATTTTGTCAATTCATGTTGAAGTCTTCTCCTTCATCTGTGTCCACCTGGTCTTCCAAGTAACCGCGAAAGGCGGTCTGTATTCTGATAGCAGCAATCTCTTCCATCAATTTCTCATGCTCAATTGGGGGCATTGCTGCCATAGCTTCTGCTCTTGAACACCCCAAATCTGCAGTCTTCGATCTCCTTCCCAAACCATTTAGATTTATGTGCAGCCTAGCAACATAAACTCAAAACTTCATTAAAAGATTCAGAAACATTATATTATTAAAGAAATCAAAGAAACTGGAATCCCCTGCAAACATCTTTCTTCTTGTTCTCAGAACTCAAAGTTCTTTTCAAGGTATAAAACCAGCTCCCTTTCCTCCCCATTATCCCTGTCAATTCCATTCATGGCATTTGCAGAAACACACACAGTTTCATGATTTAGGCATTTGCAGAAACACATTGCAAATGAAAAAGAAACAAACTTTACTGCAACCACAACAAATTTCAATGACCAAAAGACCCAAAATTACCTTTACAAATGCATAAAGAAATCCAAATCTCAGAGTTCTCAAAATCACCTCTATCAATCTATCTAGAGAGAGATAGGAGGGGAGAGAGAGAAAGTAGATCAGAACAGAAAAGCGGCTAAGAATTACACTGAATTTGAGGCAGGAAAATTACCCAGAAGCTGACAAATTGCCATTGTTGCCTCAATCCACTTGAAGACGAAGAACCCATTTGTTCGCTTGTTTCAAAGGATTTTCTCGTTGCCTCATCCTAGTTGGTTCCTTTGTTAGGGTTGTTTCTCCAAGTTCCTCATTCATCCTCGTTGTTTCCCCAGTTCAAAGCATAAATAAGGGCCTTCATATGGAAGACTGGTGTACATAGACGAAGGAGAAAGACTTTAACATGAATTGACAAAATTGCCCATGAACTTAATACTAGTTTGACAGCTTCACAAACGGAGGACAAATTTGAGTGATAACATTAAAGTCTGGGACCACTTTATGAGACCAAAGTCGTTTAGGACAAAATTGAGAAAAACCACTATAGTCGAGGACAATTTTGGGTATTAACTCTCTCTCTCTCTATATATATATATATATATATATATATGTATGTATGTATGTACATATATGTATGTATATATATATGTATGTACATATATGTATGTATATATATATATCCATCACCTCATCTGTCTTCTTAAAAATCACAGTAATGAATGAGGAACCTAAGACTCAGTTATTAAAATTTTAAAAACTTTTGTAACTTCTAAAAACGATTATTGACTAAACTACTGCAAATTTGACATCATTTTGTATCTCAAAAGTTCCGGTTTGATTACCTTTGTTGCTTAATACAGAAAATAAAAAATTGTTAGGATAGTGTGTTTCAGACGCCTAAACACAATGATCAAGTGTTTCTTTGTTTGTGCTAAGTCTTAAATTTTTTTATATGAGAGTTAGGTTCTTAACAAGTCATACTAAAATTATTGAAATGCTTTTAGAATTGAAGAATTGATGTGTATAATTGTGAGTGTAAATATGAGGGTGTAAAATGTTATTCCGCTGAGGATTGGGGCTATGGCATGTAATTGTGTGAATTAAGAAATTCTAGGCACTAGAGCAATTGAATAAAATAGAATCCTAGTGAATGATAACTGAATACGGAAATTAAAGGAAATAAACTGACTAATGAATAAATTGGATGATAAAGAAATGTGTCAGATTAGGTGATAGGAACCCATCCACATGGAGGAAACAAGCAAGTCCAATAAAAATTCCATTTGACAGGGGAAAGTGTGATTCAAGGACGAATCATTTTCAAGAAAGGGAGGATGATGCAAACTAGCCCATACATGATCCATTCGAAGTCCAAGCATGCCAAATAAAGAGTCCAAGTGATGATGGTGGATACTTAGAACATTTTTCATGCATAAGAGCTGATTTTGAAGAGCCCATAAATACCATCTAAGATGTCCAAATTCGTGGCTTTGCTTGGGAGGGTACAAAAGAGGTTGAAATAATTCACCAAAATCAGATTTTGAGGCACATGGACATGCTTTGGCATATTAGGAAGACTATTGGTCTTTCCTAGACAAATTATGACATTTAATCTCCTTGATAGTGATGTATTTTTACTATTGATGTCTTTTGATCTCCTTGATGTACTTTTACTATTGATGACATTTGGAGTCCCCTAGCATGTGTATAAATAGGGTGTGTATTTCCTTTGATGATGAAGCATTTTTCAGAATTAATCAAAACTTCCTAAGTCTTCTTTACATTTGTGTAAGAATTCTTTCTTCTATTCGTGGTCCTATCGAATAGTGTTCTTGATTCGTGGCCCTATCGAATCAAACCCGCATTCTACCAACCTTAGATTTTAGGAATTGTGGTTCTATCAATTCATAGAATCAAGGGAACTACTAGAGAACCCACTCTAGTTGTTTGAAGATTGCGTTCTTGAGGAACTTGAGGCGTGCTAAGGGTTGTTTCTTGGTCCTTCGTGGAATCGGGGCTCAAGGGTGATCTTGTGTGCACCAAAGGTAACTCCTTATCTATTGAATTTGAGAACATCTTGGGCAATAATTCCTTGTTACGGATCCTCCTTACGAAGATTCGTATCATTAGGGGTATTGCAATCTTGATGTGCAACGCACACACGATTAACCTAAGGATTTATGGGCAATGCACACAAGAATTCGATTCAGCTACTTTCGTAATCAATAAATAGAATTGGGCTAGGATTGCCCCGCTTTCGTGATGCATCAATCATAGTCTTAAGCACCTAAGCATTGTAAGCCCCCATATTACCCCTATTCTCATAGTAGGAAAAATTAGGTTGAGATTGGTAAGGCTCGAGGTCTCCACCTAACTTTCGTTGTAATGAATCCCTCTCCTAAACTAGTAATCAATTGTGTCCACCAATTAATAACAAGTAGAAATTAATCCCCAATTCAACATAAACCCTAGGTAAATAATTCAATCCCTTTATGCAATAATCACAAATTGAACATCAAGACTAGCAATAGATCCCTAATCTAAACCCATAAACGAACTACTCACTCATTATTAAAGCAAACAAAGCAAGGCTAGAATTAACTATTGAAATCATAACGATAAATATGAGAAATTAGAGAATTGAAAGGAAGAACTTTACTAACAATCTCGAAGAGTAAATCCAATACAAACCACGGTTCCAAGATTGCAAAACGTATTCAAGTATGTAAAACGGTGCTAATCTATGCTATGGAAAACTCTAAAGAGAAGGAAAATTATACTAAACTAAACTAGGGCTCAGAATACCCAAAAAGACAGCTGAACGCATCAATAAATACTGGACAGCAGCAGGGTCACGGGCACCCTCACGGTCGGAATCGGGGCTGTGAGGTGTAGTGGCCCTCTACTGTCCGTGTGGTGCCTCATGGGCAGCCTCACGGCCGTGAGGTGCCTCTTCTAGTTGTCTTCTGACTTCTTTCGTGCTCCGTTGCTCCTTTCCGACCTTGGGTAAATTCCTATGCTTCGAAAACTTGTCTAAGATGATCAAAAATCCTTCCTTTGCTTCTCGTTCGTGAATAAACTAAGATTAAGCAAATGTAATGCACAAACGAGTCTCAAATTCATCAAGATAAATGAAATAAGCAACAAAACCAACTAAATTATGGGGCTAATAATAGTATAAAATCATATGTATCAAGAATCTTAAAATAAGAGGATTAGAAGTGAAAAATAATGTTGTAAAACTGGTTTTGATTTAAGGAGGAGAATAAAATGTGAATTTCCTACTTTACCCCTCAAATTTTAAATATTTTTTTTTAAAATTTTTCCATCAGTTTTAATAGTTGGGGACCAAATGCACCACTTCGTTCATAACTCAAGAACTGAGTCGGAACTTAGGTATAACTTAGGGACCAAAGATGCAATTTCCCAAAAAAAATTGTATGAAATAAAAATATGGGAAGCTACCTACACATGTTGACGCTATTGAGCAACAACCCATGTATACTTGTATAGTAGTAAAAACAAAGAAGGTATATAATCAAGAAAATAGAAGAGAATCATAAATTGCCACTAACTCAGAAATATTACACAAGTTTCGACAGAATTTGATCCATTTCCATACTTCATTTAATTTTGAATTGTCAGCTCTAATTTGAAGAAAAGATTGAATGAAGTAAAATATAGGAAGTTGTCCTCACAGGCTCACACTATTCAATCAGAAAAACACAGTGTCAAGAAAACATAAGAGAATCAGATACTACCATTGTCCAAGAAAACTATCTATGGCCCTAGAAAATAAATATTAGCAACTCCAATAGAAAGATAATCTAAACTAAATCATCACTTCTTCAATGAAAGAACAGTAACTATAAAATTACATCAAATACAAATTACTAAACATAACAGATAGATATTAGGATAAAACACCGAGAATAGTAAAATACACAAATCTGCTGAACCTGAAGATCAAGTTTAATTTTCTTAATGTTCTTTCAAAAGTTTACTAGTCTTCCTACCTATAGTTGTATTAATATAGAGAATGCAACAACATATGGACACTTGTATGAATCAGTTCTCCAAAGTATTCCAAGTTTTAGCTAACGTCAATAAAACGATAATAGAGCTTTATATATTTCAGAACTCTAATTTTCAAAATCTAACTTTAACTTCTTGAAATACGTGTCCGTCTACAAATAAAATAAGAAGACAAGTTTCAAAATGTAATCATTTGACTAAATGGAAAATAGTACCTAATGATCTATTATAGCACATTCATTATTTGCATCTAGGGAGGACAAACTAACAGTTCAGCTTTGGTTCCACAATTGGGTTCATTCAATTAATTACATTCACAATAAAATATAAAACTAATATTAACATTTAAGACAAGGGACTGCATGCTCATTATGATATGATAATCATATATTTCAAGTCATTCAATAGATATCAATTTTATAGCAGCACTTTAGCATTAATACTTTATGAAGATATTCTACGAAAAAGTTTGGCATAATACAGTCACAAACTGAAAATCACAAACCTCATCTAGCAGTTAACTCTATGCATTACAGTTTTGACCTATACCATTATTTTCTTTGTAGTTTCAACTTTGAAACCTAAGTTGAAATACTTGTCATTAGAATGGTATACAATTCACTAAGCCATAGTAAGGTTCTTGTATAAATAGTGGTGCAAATCCACTTCCCAAACCAACATGGGACAAAAGCTTTCCCACCAATTTTTCATTCATCCATTATCCGTTTTGTGCGTACCATATATCAATCTCTTCGTCTAACTACGAAGAACTCGAATCCACTTTGACCTGACCCAAATCAGAAGTGGAGCCCACATATATTTGTATCACAAAATAGCCACTAAAAATGCAATTTTATGCTATTTTTTCCAACAATCAATCTCTTCGTCTAACTACGAAGAACCCGAATCCACTTTGACCTGACCCAAATCAAAAGTGGAGCCCACATATATTTGTACCACAAAATAGCCACTAAAAATGCTATTTTATGCTATTTTTTCCAACAATCCCCCACATGAATGAAAATTGATTTTCGGGGCTGTTTTTGAAATCGGAAACAATTGTGTTCAACGATTGATCCCTGCATATGATAGGTAGGTGTTACCCTTTGAACCTTCCCTCGTGAATATACATTTACTCTACTGGTTGTAGAGTAGAACGCGATGTCTTTGAACCGACTGCCATTTGTGTAGAAGATGACATATCTCATACAGGAACCTCCCAACCATGCTCTGTTCTCATGACTGTGCCCATTTTGGCTGTGGGTCACCATTCCTGGTTCTGCAAGAGTTTCTAAAGAATTGAGCCCTGTTCAATTTTCCTTTGAAGTGTGTAACACCCCCATTTTTCAACACCAAATTAAGATCAAATTTTGCTTAATTTTTTTTTCTTTCTTAATAATTCACTAAGATCATTGCGGAAGCTTTACAAAACTAAATTGAATAGGGATGTTACTGCCACACCTAATCCTTACTTGATTAGATGCAAGGCTAACCTTAAACAAAAATAAAAAATAAATCCATAGTCCAAAATAAAGTAATAATCTACTATTACATCAATTTCTTCTTAAGCCTTAATAGTCCTTAGAATCTCGGTCTACCGCGCTCTCACAGCAAACCATGTCAAACATCACCTGCTACTCAAATAGGGATTTCAAAACACAACAAGAAAGTAAGGGGTTAGCAACACTTGCTAAGTAAGAGAGGGGTTAGCAACACTTGCTAAGTAAGAGACTGCCTGACCCTAAGGAAAATAATTTTAAAAAATAAGAATTTACTTTACTTTACCCCTTCTTTCAAAAACTCAGATGCACTGCATTTTTTATTCAGAAAAACAATTTATAATATTCATATCAAAAAGCACATGGAAATTTTCATAATATCATCACTTATAAGATTTCCTTAAAAACTTTATCTTGTGCCATACTTGCACACCACAAAATACATATGGAAGCACATCACATACACAATGGGACAGGGTCCTTTATACTTAGGCCCTAGTGAACAGCTCCACGCTGAACACTCCGCAAAATTCCCATGTCAATGGAAACATGACTCTAACTTTAAGTGTGCACACCCCTGAGTGAGGATTCCAAGCATCACCGGGAAGATACTAGTCCTGGTATTCGGGGATTTTTCCTTACCGAATACTCCTCAAAACAGGGTACAAAGACCCTAGTGGTAGGCAAAAAACCTAACCACTCCTCAAATTAACAGGACAATAAATGCCCTAGTATCCGGGGATTGTTCCTACCGGATACTCCACAAAACAGGGTATGAACCCTAGTGGTAGGATTACCCTAACCACTCCTCAACATGGCATAGCCCTAGTATCCAGCATACAACTGAATACTCCACAATATCAAATAAATCAATTTATCAACATACTTCCATAGTTTGAAATTATTTCACTTGACACAAAATTTGCTCATAGGCATCATAACAATTTTTGTAAATAAATCATACTTGGACATTAAATCAATCCCACAAAAAGGGTATACCAATATACAATTTCTTATTTTGAAAATTTCCTTTGAAAAATTCATTTCTCAACTAAATAGAACAAAATTCACATTGTAGTCAAATTGTACAAATTTGACACTAATTTTTTTTTTTTTTATAAAGGGAATCCCACAACACAAGTAGGGAAATACACCCCAAAAGGTTATCTTTAAAATAACATGTTAATTTCTTCCCATTAAATTTCTTTCCTGGGAAACTCATACACAAGAGATATCTTTATACATGCACAACTTAAATAGAGAAATATACCACATGAATATATATTAATACGTAAATGCATGTACGACATATTACATTTAAACAAAATATTTTTTTTCTTTATAATAACCGTACGTAAGTCCAAATACACATTCATACATTCACCTAACTCAAATCTGTAAGCTAACATTTGTTTACCCATCACTTATATCTATTCAAATTTTAATTAAAATACAAATAATCATATGTTTTTAGATAAATACGGTAAGCCATATAAATATTTATACACATATACTTTATAATTAAGTACGGAAATTACAAGTATATAAATACGTAGCTAGAAATACATACATATATATAATGTTATATTTTAATGCATAATAATATATACGTACGTACTACATAAAAACAATAATAATATTATTTCTCTTTTTTTTTTTTGAAACCTACGTAAGTACATCGTATATAAAGTAAAATAAAATAAATAAACAAATTTAATAGTAACAATTAACATAGCTATAACATAAATTTCTTGGATCAAGATTCATAGATAAAACAACACTTTTCAAGAATCAATTTCACAAATAAGGTGCACATCAAATTCATGCTTCAAATACATACTAATGTATTCAAATCAATTAGGAATTTCTCACAAGAACAATACATATTCATCCATTAAAATATAATCTATCATTTAAAATAATCCCTAAAGTTTAAGGGCAAGCAAAGAGAACAAAAATCCACTTACTTGATAGGCTTAGTTCTTCCAATATTTCTCTTAAACCTTCAAAGGTTCAATGTCTCCTCCTCTATCACCCATCATCAAATCAATAAACATAAGAAAACAAATAAGCTCATAAGATCATGAAACTTATTTCTCTTTCTACCCAATAAATAAAATAGGATAAAACTTACTAGGCTGAGAGAATTATAATCCACTCTTGAAAGAACATGAGAAGAAATAAGGATTTTTTTTTTTTATGGGAGAGAACGGCAGTGTAGAGAAGAAGAAGACAACAATTTTTTTTTTTCTTTCTTGAAGAAATAATCGGCCAAGGGAAGGAAGAGGAATGGAGAAAAAGACCATAACAACAATCTAAATAAAAGGTGATTATGAAGAAATAATAGCCATAATTATAGGATTAAATGGATGGTTGTAACCTCCCAAATCATAACCACTTATCCAACAATTATTGATTAATATCTTTAAAATAATAATAAATATATAACAATAATATATATGTATATATACTACTAATGTACATGCGTACATATATATTCTATGTACTATCAGTACATACTATACGTACTACAAAGATTAATATATATATATATATACTCCATATATATCATACGTACATATATATATATTACAAGTATAACAATATATATATATATATATATATATATATATATATATATATATATATAAATATTGTTGATATATGTACCATATAATTCAAAGTATAAAATATCATAATCATAATTATATAAAAATATATTAGATAGTATCATAACTATTTGGTCCAAATGAATAGGGTTCATGGTACCAATGAATATGAACATAATAGTATAGTCCAATGAACATGGATTAGGGGCCAAATGAACATTGAGAATGAATTAGGGATAATTTTGGAAATTCAAATAAACGAAATTGGGAGCTAAAAATCTCGGGTGTCACAAAGTGACCCTCACTTCTCTCTCACATAGGTGATTCTTTCTCGAGTTTCCCGCAACTCAACATATGTCCATCGACATTGCATACACAGCATATGTCAGATGACAATCGGATGAGGATTTGATATATCTGTAATCGTTCTATTGAATAACAAAACAGTACAACACATATAATAAATAACATAAACTAGAGTCCTAATGGAATACAAATAATATGTGAAATAATATATTCCTAACACTCCCCCTCAAGCTCAAGAGGAGTGAGAAACAACATTGAGCTTGTCCCGAAGTGAAGCAAACCGCATACTTGACAGTGGTTTGGTGAAGATGTCTGCAAGCTGGTCCTTCGTAGAGATTAAATGTACCTGCAACTCCTTCTTGGACACCTTATCCCGAACAAAATGATAATCAATTTCGACGTGCTTAGTGCGCGCGTGAAAAACGAGATTAGCACATAAGTAAGTAGCACCAAGGTTGTCACACCACAACCGAGGCACTGAACCAGAGGACTGACCAATCTCACGGAGTAGAGACACCAACCAAGTAACCTCCGCAGAGACATCAGCAAGGGCCTTGTACTTAGCTTCAGTGGATGAACGAGCAACAGTCCGCTGTTTCCGGCACGACCACGAGACCAAATTACCACCAAGAAACACAGCAAAGCCACTAGTAGATTTTCGATCCTCCGGACTACCAGCCCAATCCGAATCCGAGAATGCATGCAGGTCAACAGACACAGACGGAGAGACACGAAGCCCAAAATGCAGAGTGCCCTTAATATACCGTAAGACACGCTTCAACATACCCTAGTGTACCGTGGTTGGAGCATGCATATGTTGACAGAGCTTGTTCACCGCAAAGGACAGATCCGGACGAGTCACAGTGAGATACTGAAGAGCACCCGCGAGGCTGCGGTACTGCGTCGGGTCAGCATAAGGAACAGAAGAATCAGTAGGATCCCGAACTAAAGACACCGGAGTAGAAACAGGTTTACAATCAACCATCCCGGAACGCTTGAGAATATCCGTCATATAGCGTTGCTGAGAGAGAAGCATGCCACTAGAGACAGGAATCGTCTGAATACCGAGAAAGAACGACGGAGCCCCCATATCACGAACCTTGAACTCCACCGCCATCTTTGCAATAAGACCCGAGACACGACCCGGATCAGACCCCATAATGAGAATATCATCAACGTAGACCAACAGATATAACTGCATAGAACCAGCGGAATAGACAAACAGTGAAACATCCGTTTTCGACGGAACAAACCCAACAGAAACCAGAAAATCATGTAATCTAGTGAACCACGCACGAGGTGCCTGTTTCAGGCCATACAAAGAACTCTGAAGTAAACAAACATGATCCGGCTGAGTCTTGTCTTCGTAGCCTGGGGGTTGACGCATATACACCGTCTCTGCCAAAGCACCATTCAAGAAGGCATTATGTATGTCCAGCTGCCGAATATTCCATCCTCGAGACACAGCCAAAGACAAAAGAAGCCGAACTGTAGTCGGCTTGACCACCGGGCTGAAAGTGTCAAAGAAATCTTGTCCAGCCACTTGATTGAAACCCTTCGCCACAAGACGAGCCTTATAACGCTCAATAGAGCCATCCGCCTTCCTCTTAGCCCGAAACACCCATTTGCACCCCACAACATTCATACCTGGAGCAAATGGAACCAGCCGCCACATGTGATTGTGAAGAAGCGCATTAAACTCAAGATCCATCGCCTCACGCCACTCGGGCACCTGAACCGCCTGAGAATAGCAGGTAGGCTCAGGTAAACCAACCACCGAAGTCANATAATTTTGGAAATTCAAATAAACGAAATTGGGAGCTAAAAATCTCGGGTGTCACAAAGTGACCCTCACTTCTCTCTCACATAGGTGATTCTTTCTCGAGTTTCCCGCAACTCAACATATGTCCATCGACATTGCATACACAGCATATGTCAGATGACAATCGGATGAGGATTTGATATATCTGTAATCGTTCTATTGAATAACAAAACAGTACAACACATATAATAAATAACATAAACTAGAGTCCTAATGGAATACAAATAATATGTGAAATAATATATTCCTAACACTCCCCCTCAAGCTCAAGAGGAGTGAGAAACAACATTGAGCTTGTCCCGAAGTGAAGCAAACCGCATACTTGACAGTGGTTTGGTGAAGATGTCTGCAAGCTGGTCCTTCGTAGAGATTAAATGTACCTGCAACTCCTTCTTGGACACCTTATCCCGAACAAAATGATAATCAATTTCGACGTGCTTAGTGCGCGCGTGAAAAACGAGATTAGCACATAAGTAAGTAGCACCAAGGTTGTCACACCACAACCGAGGCACTGAACCAGAGGACTGACCAATCTCACGGAGTAGAGACACCAACCAAGTAACCTCCGCAGAGACATCAGCAAGGGCCTTGTACTTAGCTTCAGTGGATGAACGAGCAACAGTCCGCTGTTTCCGGCACGACCACGAGACCAAATTACCACCAAGAAACACAGCAAAGCCACTAGTAGATTTTCGATCCTCCGGACTACCAGCCCAATCCGAATCCGAGAATGCATGCAGGTCAACAGACACAGACGGAGAGACACGAAGCCCAAAATGCAGAGTGCCCTTAATATACCGTAAGACACGCTTCAACATACCCTAGTGTACCGTGGTTGGAGCATGCATATGTTGACAGAGCTTGTTCACCGCAAAGGACAGATCCGGACGAGTCACAGTGAGATACTGAAGAGCACCCGCGAGGCTGCGGTACTGCGTCGGGTCAGCATAAGGAACAGAAGAATCAGTAGGATCCCGAACTAAAGACACCGGAGTAGAAACAGGTTTACAATCAACCATCCCGGAACGCTTGAGAATATCCGTCATATAGCGTTGCTGAGAGAGAAGCATGCCACTAGAGACAGGAATCGTCTGAATACCGAGAAAGAACGACGGAGCCCCCATATCACGAACCTTGAACTCCACCGCCATCTTTGCAATAAGACCCGAGACACGACCCGGATCAGACCCCATAATGAGAATATCATCAACGTAGACCAACAGATATAACTGCATAGAACCAGCGGAATAGACAAACAGTGAAACATCCGTTTTCGACGGAACAAACCCAACAGAAACCAGAAAATCATGTAATCTAGTGAACCACGCACGAGGTGCCTGTTTCAGGCCATACAAAGAACTCTGAAGTAAACAAACATGATCCGGCTGAGTCTTGTCTTCGTAGCCTGGGGGTTGACGCATATACACCGTCTCTGCCAAAGCACCATTCAAGAAGGCATTATGTATGTCCAGCTGCCGAATATTCCATCCTCGAGACACAGCCAAAGACAAAAGAAGCCGAACTGTAGTCGGCTTGACCACCGGGCTGAAAGTGTCAAAGAAATCTTGTCCAGCCACTTGATTGAAACCCTTCGCCACAAGACGAGCCTTATAACGCTCAATAGAGCCATCCGCCTTCCTCTTAGCCCGAAACACCCATTTGCACCCCACAACATTCATACCTGGAGCAAATGGAACCAGCCGCCACATGTGATTGTGAAGAAGCGCATTAAACTCAAGATCCATCGCCTCACGCCACTCGGGCACCTGAACCGCCTGAGAATAGCAGGTAGGCTCAGGTAAACCCACCTGAACCGCCTGAGAATAGCAGGTAGGCTCAGGTAAACCAACCACCGAAGTCAAAGCAACATGTTGAGTCGGCCCCATGCTACGTAATGCCATAGAGTGAGATCGAGGACCCGGCCCCATGCTACGTAATGCCATAGAGTGAGATCGAGGACCCCGTGTGACGGCTCGTAATGCCATAGAGTGAGATCGAGGACCCCGTGTGACGGCTCGTGAACGAGCACGACCAGTCCTAGGCTGAGTAGTAGTCACACCAACCGGCACTGTACCTGAAGACTCACGAACCGGGCTATGGTCCGCAGCAGCCACACCAACCGGCCCACGAACTGGGACAGGATCCCTAGCATCAAGACCCGGAGCTGCCACGAAAACAACCGGAGCAACCCCCCAAGGAACAGAGACTGGCACAAAAGCCTGCAAAGAATCAGAAGCAGCAAAAGGGAAAACAGTCTCATCGAATCGCACATGGCGACAGATAAAAACCTTGTTAGTGCTGAGATCTAAACAACGATAGCCACGGAAAGAGTCAGGATAACCAAGAAAGACACAGGGAGTGGAGCGAAACTGAAGCTTATTACGATTGTACGGCCGTAAAAGTGGAAAGCAGAGACAGCCAAAAATACGCATGAATGAATAAGAGGGCGGAGATCGATGTAAACGAAAATGTGGCGAGTCATTATTTAACACACGAGTAGGCATACGATTAATCAGATAGACAGCTGTCTCAAAGGCAAAGTCCCAAAAACGAGAAGGAACAGAAGCCTGGGCCATTAATGCCAAGCTCATTTCAACAACATGCCTATGCCTACGTTCAACGCGACCATTCTGCTCATGAGTATACGCACAGGATTGCGTGTGACGAATACCAAGAGCAGACAGAGTCGCGTGAAGTTTCTTATATTCTCCCCCTAAATCAGATTGTAGAGACACAATTTTACGAGAAAACGAGCGTTCAACTAGTGACCGAAACTTGTCAAAAATAGAATACAAATCCGATTTTGCACGCATAGGATAAAGCCAGGTAAATCGCGTGTAATCATCAACAAATAAAACAAAATAACGGAAGCCACCAAAAGAAATCCGGGGTGCTCTCATGTATTGGAATTAATGACATGGGAATGTACCATCAACAAACCCAAGCAGACTCTGGCCACGCAAAAATGGCGTCAATTGGGTTCTCCAAAACAGGAAATTATCATTCGTCAACTTAATCGAAACATAGTGATGGGCAGACGACAAAAAACCGGTATGAAAAGCGGGAGGAGACACAAAGTCAGAAACAGTCCGTTCAGATGAGGCCTGAACAGAACCGTCGTTGTTTCCCTGATCTGCCATAGAAGGAGAGTCCTGGAGACTACTGATACCAGATGAGGATTTGATATATCTGTAATCGTTCTATTGAATAACAAAACAGTACAACACATATAATAAATAACATAAACTAGAGTCCTAATGGAATACAAATAATATGTGAAATAATATATTTCTAACACAATCGCGAGCGGTAGCGTTTCCTCCGACAGAGAGGAGATCAGAAGCGAAAGAACGGCCTGATCTTGACGGAGCCACGCAGCACGAGCAGTAGCCGCCGCCGCCGAAGCCGCCTCGCTGTCTGCCGTGGACGCCGCCGCTAGTGCCGCAGCAGTCGGTGAAGCTGTAGCCACCTCCGCTGTCGGACATGGGAATGTACCATCAACAAACCCAAGCAGACTTTGGCCACGCAAAAATGGCGTCAATTGGGTTCTCCAAAACAGGAAATTATCATTCGTCAACTTAATCGAAACGTAGTGATGGGCAGACGACAAAGAACCGGTATGAAAAGCGGGAGGAGACACAAAGTCAGAAACAGTCCGTTCAGATGAGGCCTGAACAGAACCGTCGTTGTTTCCCTGATCTGCCATAGAAGGAGAGTCCTGGAGACTACTGATACCAGATGAGGATTTGATATATCTGTAATCGTTCTATTGAATAACAAAACAGTACAACACATATAATAAATAACATAAACTAGAGTCCTAATGGAATACAAATAATATGTGAAATAATATATTCCTAACAAATCGAATCATTAAAGCATCAACATGCTAACCTCGTGCAGGAGCCACTGTTCTTAACGAGGAATAGTAGGAAGTCCGAGACCCCCACAGTGACACACTTCGTTCTATAATTTAGTTATCCCATTGAACCTAGGTGCTAGCTAGGTTGGGTATCCACTATAGGACTTTTTATACCAAGGGCTTTAGCCCCATTCCTCGTGTAAGCTTCTCCACAACTTCTTTGCTCAACCCTTTGGTTAACGGATCCGTTATATTGTCTTTTGACTTCACGTAGTCAACCGAGACAAAACCTGTTGTGAGAAGTTGTCTAATGGTATTATGTCTACGACGTATATGTCTAGACTTACCATTATACATATGACTCCGTACTCGTCCAAGTGTGGCTTGACTATCACAATGCACACAAATTGGAGGTACAGGTCTTTCCCAATTAGGAATATCTTCTAGAAAATGGGCGTAGCCATTCAGCCTCTTCACAACATTTGTCCAAGGCTATCAGCTCAGATTCCATTGTGGATCTAGCTATCACGGTCTGTTTAGAAGATTTCCATGCAACGGCTGCACTGGCTAGTGTAAACACATAGCCACTCGTGGACTTAGAGTCCTTAACATCCGATATCCAGTTAGCGTCGCTATACCCTTCAAGTACAGTAGGATATCTGGTATAGTGCAGTCCAAAGTCACGAGTATACTTGAGGTATCTCATAACCTTTACTATTGCCTTCCAGTGCATATCACCGGGGTTACTCATATATCTACTGAGTTTACTAACCGCAAAGGCAATATCCGGCCTAGTACAACTTATAAGATACATCAAACTACCAATAACCCGAGCATATTCTACTTGAGAAATACCCTCTCCATGGTTCTTGGTTAGATGGACGTTTGTATCAAACGGTGTTCTAGCCAATTGATCATCATCCTTGTTGAATTTTTCAAGGATTTTGTCAATATAATGAGATTGGCTCAACACAAGACCGTCAGGTCTTCTAATGATTTTAATCCCAAGGATTAAATCAGCCAAACCCATATCTTTCATGTCAAATCTTGCATTTAACATGTTTTTGGTAGATTTGATCATCCGATCATTACTACCAACGATGAGTATATCATCTACGTATAAACAAAGAATGACATACCCGTCTACCGTTTCCTTAATGTAGACACACTTGTCACTTTCGTTTATTTTAAAACCATTGGTTAACATCACATGGTTAAACTTCTCGTGCCATTGCTTAGGCGCTTGTTTTAACCCATATAACGATTTAACCAACTTACAGACTTTCCTTTCTTGGCCCGGAACAACGAACCCTTCGGGTTGTTCCATATAGATCTCTTCATCTAACTCGTCATTTAAGAAAGCTGTTTTCACGTCCATTTGATGAACTTCCAAATTCCGCAACGCGGCTATGGCAAGTATCAACCGAATGGAGTTTATTCTCGTTACGGGAGAATACGTGTCGAAGTAATCAAGGCCCTCGCGTTGCCTGTAACCCTTAATTACTAGCCTAGCCTTATACTTCTCTATGGAACTCGTCCGGTTTCATCTTCCTTTTAAAAACCCACTTGGATCCTAAGGGTTTACTACCCGGAGGAAGATCAACAAGTTCCCAAATGTGATTCTGTAGAATAGAATCCACTTCACTTTTAATAGCCTCTTTCCACATTGGTCCTTCTGTAGAAGTCACAGCTTCCACGTACGTTCAAGGCTCATTTTCTATCAAACAAGATAGAAAATCCGGTTTATTTTCTAATAAACAAGTTAGAAAATCTGGACCAAATGATTTTTCAACTCTTGCCCGATTATTGCGTCTAGGCTTGAGCTCGGGTTCTTTCTCAGATTCCCCATTATCATTATCCATAGCTTCGTCAAACGTTCATTTTGACGTACTCGGTCCCTCACTAGACCTAAAAGGAAATACATTCTCAAAGAAGGATGCATTCCTTGATTCTATTATCGTGTTCGTATGTACGTCCGATGCATTCCTTGATTCTATTATCGTGTTCGTATGTACGTCCATTATGGGACTCGTGTACTAAGAACCGATAAGCACTACTGTTATGTGCATAGCTGATAAAGATACAATCCATAGTCTTTGAATCATACTCTAACAAGTAAGTTAGAAAATCTAGACCAAATGATTTTTCAACTCTTGCCCGCTTACTGCGTCTAGGCTTGAGCTCGGGTTCTTTCTCAGATTCCCCATTATCATTATCCATAGCTTCGTCAAACGTTCGTTTTGACGTACTCGGTCCCTCACTAGACCTAAAAGGAAATACATTCTCAAAGAAGGATGCATTCCTTGATTCTATTATCGTGTTCGTATGTACGTCCGATGCATTCCTTGATTCTATTATCGTGTTCGTATGTACGTCCGGATTATGGGACTCGTGTACTAAGAACCGATAAGCACTATTGTTATGTGCATAGCCGATAAAGATACAATCCACAGTCTTTAGACCTATCTTTATTTTCTTAGGTGTTGGTACCAAAACCTTGGCAAGACACCCCCACACTTTGAGGTATTGGTAGGAAGGCTTCCAACCTTTCCACAGCTCATAAGGAGTCTTATCAAGCTTCTTGCGGGATACTTTATTTAAAAGGTAATTACTTGTCAAAATCGCCTCACCCCACATATTTTGAGGTAGGCCCGAACTTATAAGCATCGCATTCATAATGTCTTTCAATGTACGATTCTTTCGTTCGGCAACATCGTTCGATTGAGGTGAGTAAGGTGACGTACACTCATGTATAATTCCTACACTTGCACAGAATTCACCAATAGGTGCTTCATACTCACCACTTCGATCGCTTCTAACCTTCTTAATTTTTCGATTAATTTGGTTTTCAACTTCATTCTTTATTCATTCTTATAAAGAATGAATTTTTCCAAGGCTTCGTCTTTGCTCTTTAGCAAATACACATAGCAATAACATGTACTATCATCGATAAAAGTGATAAAATATTTATTACCACCTCTCGTTTGAATCGATCTAAAATCGCACAAATCACTATGGATTAATTCAAGTGGTTCAGATTCCCTTTCAACCGATTTGAAAGGTGCTTTAGTTAGTTTTGCTTCTACACAAATTTCACACTTATTATTTGTGTTTATTTGAAACGTAGGAATATGGTTCACGCTAATTAATCTACGCATATAATTAAAATTAACATGACCTAGTCTACCATGCCACAAATTGGAAGACTCAACCAAATAAACAGAATTAATTTTGCTTTTATTGATGATAACAGGCATTACACTGAGCTTAAATAGCCCAACAGTCTTAAAACCTTATACCTTTCTGTTTTTTGTCTCTAATTTCCTCGAAGAAATGGAGAACCCCGTTTTGCCAGTTCACAATGAGAACGAAAATGTTGTTGAGAACAACAATGGTGGGAGCGGCAATAATGTTGCCCAATCCCAGACTCCACCAGTGAATGTTGGTTCACAGGACGGTGGGAGCACCGAGGGGTACATCCCCACGATGCGGGTACCTACGGTACCGAGTGGTTCGGCTGAAAGGCCGGAGAAATTCACCGGAATTGGTTCGAATTTCAAAAGGTGGCAGCAAAAGATGCTGTTTTACTTGGAAACTCTCGGCTTGTCACGGTTCTTGACCGAGAGGGTTCCAAAATTGAAGGAACATGATCAATAGTTTGTGATGGCAGTTGGGATTTGGAAGGATTCAGACTTCCTTTTCCGCAACTATATCCTGAACGGACTGTGTGATGGTCTTTACGATGTATATCGTAAAATTGGCACAGCGAAAACGCTGTGGGAAGCCTTGGACCATAAGTATAAAAGCGAGGATGCCAGCGCAAAGAAATTTGTAGTTGGCCGATTCCTCGATTTTAAAATGGTTGATTTCAAGACCTTGCTAAGTCAAGTTGAAGATGGGGGGTGCAAATCAAATCCCAAAATGAGTTCGAAAAGGCTTGAACTCGTGTGCGCCGACACCCGCGGGCACGAATGTTGTCCGAAAAATCGGCTAGCCTTACGGGCTTAGTTATGCCAAATTTTCGTAACATTTTCCAACACATAGCTACTTAACTTCAGTCTTAAGGACTAGGGTAGAGGACTTACTCGAGTAGAGGTCTTGGTAACAAGAGGACTCAAGTAGAGGACTTGGTAACAAGAGGACTCAAGTAGAAGACTTGGTAACAAGAAAACTTACTCGGGTAGAGGACTTACTTGAGGAGAGGACTTACTTGAGTAGAGGACTTACTTGAGGAAAGGACTTACTTGAGTAGAAGACTCGGGTAGAGGACTTAGAGTACTAGAGACCAAGAGGACTCGGTCTTAAGTACTCGTGGTAACGATCTCTATCGTAGTCCTCGCCCCTCTTGTATTCCTCGGGTTTACTCCTCGTGTTCTCGTCTGTGACCATTCAGAGACTTAATTCATCTGTTACGGAATTAATTTCGTATTAATTCCAATTTTTAAATTTTGAATTAAATCTCAAGTAATGGTCAGCTGTTACAGGAGTTAAAGGTCTGATTTAATTATCAGATTAATGCCATGGTTAATTGCTATTTAATCTTCAACCCCTATATATTCGTTGGTGGAAGCAGCAGATTTACATACACTAAAAACATCGAATTGTTTTCTCTCTCTCGAAACTCTGCTTCTACTCCTTTCTTCACACTGTGTTCATACCGTTTGCTCTAGTTCGCTGGGTTCATTAGTTTGGGTGCTCAAACTGTGAATCGTAACACGTTTTATCCTAGGAAACCTAGGCTACAACGCTCCTAGTACTTTATTTAGGAGGTATCAAATAAGGTTTTAAGGAAATAGTGCTTCGCTCGACTCGTGTTAACCCTTTCCATATTATCCCTTTCGTTCTTCTCATTGTTATTTTCCCAGAAATATTATTTTCGTAGTAATATTTCCTAACAGTTTCCCAACAGCCGAATCATGGACAATATCTCAATTTATCAAGAGCTTCTACACTCCATGAGGATGCATAATCTCAGCCGTTTGTGATATTGTGTTGGATGGATATGATTTGTCCTCATAGTCCTCTATTAATATGTGTACTCATGTGAATAAGGCATTATATATATATATATATATATATATATATATATATATATATATGAAGGGTTCGGGTGAAAAGGCAAAAAATGTGCACTAGAGGCACAAAGATGTAAAACAATTATTGAAAAAAATTAAATTTAATATAGGATCTTCAACACAAATCATAAACGACCATAAATAATAAACAAACAAACAATATTCAACTCAAATTAGTAATTAGTGATCAAGATTAATTGATCTTTTTAAAAAATTATCATTTACAATAAAAATAAAAATAAAAAAAACCCTCTGGAAGACACAACAATGTGCACTATATGACATAAAAATGTGCACTAGAAGAAGGAAAAATGTGAACTATATGGCACAACAATGTGCTCTGGTATAAGGAACAATGTGCATTGGCAGAGCCACCCTACCCCATATATAGCCCTTATATATATATAACCCTTATATATATATATACATATATATACATATATATATACATATATGTATATATATACATATATATACATATATATACATATATATATATACATATATGTATATATATATATGTATATATATGTATATATATATATGTATGTATGTATGTATGTATGTATAGTACATTTTTAGATATAAGTATATGAAAACAGATACAATTATCAAATTGATTAGTTAATGGAGTTGGTTGGGGTGAGTTTTTTTTTTTTTAAAGAGGGTGAGGGTTCGAATCCTTAGAATTGGACGTGCTCATCCCTTATTGTATATAAATATATATAACTTTTTTTAAAATTAGTAATGAGATGTGTAATTTATAATGTGTTTTCTATTTGAATTAATTTATCAAATTAATTATGTTTCATATATTGTTATTAATATTTGTATAAAGTTTTGATGTGTTTTATTTTTCGTCTATATCCAACAATATTTATGACTATATTCCTTTTAAGTGTTTCATTTTTTTTTAATAATACTGACTCTATTACAATGAAGTATCTGTTCATTATTACTTTCTTAACCTATTGAAGCACAAAGAATAAATATTGCCTCCACTAACTCTCGAACCCACAACTTCCCATATAAGGGAGCAACTTGGTGTCACCTCTTTTATGTTTCGCCTCCACTGGGACATTTTTTTGGCTCCGCCACTGACAATGTGCACTGTATGGCATAATAATGTTCACTAGAAAAAGGAAAAATGTGTACTGTGTGACATAACAATGTGCACTGGAAGAATGAACAATGTGCACTGTATGGCATAAAAATATGCACTGGAAAAAGGAAAAATGTGCACTAGAAGGCAAAAAAATTAACTTACATAAAATTACAATAATGCCACAGTATTTTTTTTTTTAAAAATCTCCAATTTGGACCCTTGATTTGGACTCAATCTACGGATATAATTTCATCCTATTTCTCACCTAAGACAATTGTTTCACATGATCCTTTATATATATGGCGGGGGCGGACTAAAAAGTTCGCCAAAATACGGGACTAAAGGAGGTCGGTCCGCCCCGGCCCGCCTTAAACCCGAGGGCCTTGGCGGGGCCCACTAATTTTAACAATTTTAAATTTAAATAAAAATTAATATAAAAACTAATATATAAGTTTACAGTAAGAAAACTAATATAATTATATAATTATATGTTTATAGTTCGAAAACATAATCTATAGTATTAATAAAAACAATATCATCAACTTTAACTTCCGCCCAAAATACTCCTATCTACTATACTAATAAGAGCCAAAGAGAGTTAGGCCTAAAATGGGTAGAAAAAATGGCGGTCAAATTATTTAATCAAATGGATGATTCAAATGAATTATTTAATCAAATAGATTGTTAAGATAATTCAGATTAATATTATTAATAGAGATTACCTAATTTAACCTTACTTTTATGATTATCCGTTAAGTTTTCCGTTAAATATTCTCTTCCCTGTTAATATTCTGTTAACTTTTAACTTACCCATTAATTTCTATAAGAAAAGTCTTAGGTTCGAACCTCATCTCAATCAAATTTGACATAATTAAGTTTCTCAGTCTATTTTACACTTATTAAATTAAATAAATTAGTAACTACAACAAAAAATGATATATGTATTTCTTTAATTTAGAATTATGTGTCTACAATACCTTTATTTGAAAATTTAGAATTGCAAACAGCACACTACCAACAAAAAGGAAGAGAACAAATTGTAAAGATGAAGACAATGACAATGTTACTCAAAAGAGAATTAAGAACACTTAGAAAAATTCAAATTAAAAGTAGTATTTATTTAGACTATCATTTTTAGACCAAATATTTAGACTATCGATTTTACGAGGTTGCAAACATTTATTTTAGTAATAATTATAATGAATTTTCTATATTATCTTGGATTCATATACTTTGAGTTAGATATTTAAATAAAAAAATTCGACATTCAATTACCCATGTATAAACTTCTCCTATATAATCTTGCATTGATATACTTTCAAATATTTATTTAAATATAAACATTGGGCATTAACCCATCCATTCGCGCAATGCGCGTATAAAACTAGTACTATTAAGGTTTGCGTAATATTGCAAAATATGGTAATATGATTCCTATTCAATTCGTAATACAATTGTACATTAAAATATGGTAATACAATTCCTAATAAAATATATTCATCCATAAGTTCCTATTTGTAATACAATTCTAGATTCATATTACTAATCGTAATAATACAGTACATATATTTTCCCTGCAATGCAATCTATACTTCTATACTATTAATAAAAACAATATCCTCAACTTTAACTTCCCGCTCAAAACACTCCTATACTATTATGGTTTGCGTAATATTGTAAAATATGGTAATACAATTCCTAATAAAATATATTCTTCCCTACGTTCCTATTCGTAATACAATTCTAGATTAAAATTACTAATCGTAATAATACAGTACATATATTTTCCTGCAATGCAATCTATATTTATATCGATATTATTAATTATTAATAAAAACAATATCCTCAACTTTAACTTCCCGCCCAAAACACTCCTATATACTATTAAGGTTTGCATAATATTGTAAAATATGGTTGATGTTACCAAAATTTCGCATAACTCAACCCAGGTCATGCAATTTTCTGAACGACATTCGTGCTTGCAGGTGCCGGAGCACACGAGTTAATCCTTTTCAAGTTCATTTTGGGATTTGATTTGCACCCCCTTGCGTGCGAGAAAGAGCCTCTATGCTATACAATTCAATAAGCCTTAAAAATACTCTTGTATGAGTAGCTGTGCAAACCCACTTTCCCAAACCAATATGGGACAAAAGCTACTTGAAAGCTTTTTCTCTCCATTTTTCTAACTCAAATGAGTCAACTTTGAGAACCAATTTCTCATTCACCCATTATCCGTTTTGAGCGTACAATATATCAATCTTTTCGTCTAACTACGAAGACCCGAATTCACTTTGACTCGATCCGAATCGAAAGTGGACCCCATATATATTTGTACCACAATATAGCCACTAAAATGTCATTTTATGCTATTTTTTCAACAGTTATTTGTCCAGAGAATATCAACGCTCTACGGTCAACCAATAATCACTCAACTGATTATCCTATTACTCCCAGGTAAATTTTTCTCTAATATAGTTATACTTACTGAATATCAAAATATAAGTGTACTTCAAGATCTTGCAATAACTAATCGACAAGTAATTAAATTAATGATATATAATGCAATGCAAATTATCTACATATTGCATTTATACACTTATTTTAGAACACTGCATTTTTGTATATTTGTTGCATGCAAAGAAGACTCATACTATAGTTTATTTGTCGATTCTTATATGTAATAAATCATAATATCATAAGAAACGAATACTTTGATGAAATATGAAGCATAAGTAGTCTGCCAATCAACGGTTATGGACATCGCATTTCAACAGTTTGGATGGGCATCATTCCAAAAAACCATACACTCCATTTGGTAATCTGGAGTGAAGTTTGGATTAACAGTTTAAATATATGATTCATACATTCTGATACATTTTTCTTTATTGCCTGATGCCAGTATGATGATTTGAATTTTGAGAGCATAGAAACAAGCTCGAAACAATGCTTTATGTATGAAATATTGAACCAAAGTTACTACCCACTATCACACAATGCTTTATGTGTATGTTAGACTCAAGGTTACTAACTTCTCACAATAGTCAGAGACTTGCTTTATATGTATGAAATATTGAACCAAAGTTCTTATCCCTCGAATGTCTCTCACTCTTTCTGATACGAGATTGTCCTTCAAGTTCCAGTATAAATAATTCCCATTGATGCTTGCATATGCTATGACTATCAACAAAAGCTAGGGCCGAACACTAACTCACGTTGGGTTATTGTTGAAAAAACCAGTTTTTAATTACAATCAATTGTACATGCCTTTCTTCCAAGTCACCCATCCTAATAGCCTGAAAGTGTTAATTAGTTCAATTCTAGACGAGGATGGACAAGATTGTGTTGCTACTATCGATGTTGTCTACAAAGAGGTTTTTAATAATGTGTAAATATAACCGGTGATATTAGGTTTTTTCCAAGATGGAAAAATTGTTATATATCTACACAAAAATATATCTTCCATACATATGAGTTTGAATAGCAATTGATTCCTATAACTGAGTTACTATAGAACGAGCATATTTGCCCAATTTATAAAAATCCTAAACAATGATATATAAAATCTCTAAAGTTTCAGCACTGCATGCGTACATTTACACATTAGCTATTAATTAATTAAGCAATTATTTGCTACAATTCAAACAAGGATAACATCAGAAAACATAATCAATCCAAAACATATCTTCAATTGCACTATATAATATTTGATGTTATAATTTATATAATTATATATCGATCCAAATATTCTTAATATATTATAACTGCATTGCACGGGTGAAAATACTAGTATAAAATTAATATCATTATATAATTATATGTTTAGTTAACAGTACAATTAGAAAACTAATATAATTATATAATTATATGTTTAGCGTTTGAAAACTAATATAATTATAAAATTAGTGTATTAGTTTATAAAATTCAATATAATTATATAATGAATTTTGGTTTACAGTTTACTGTAAACTGTAAACCAAAATTCACTTAGTATTACACTAATTATATAAAAGGTTATATATATATATACTAATGTTAGTAATATAATCAAGTTGACAAGACATTAAATGTTATAAATTTACTATTGTAGAATTTATTTATTTTAGTAATTTTTCTATTATACATTGGGCGGGCCCCACCGCCCCGCCAAGCTCGTCCCGCTAAAGCTCGCAAGTTAGACGGGGGCGGGCTTTGTCCAAAATATCAAAGCCCGCCCCACCCTTTTCGTGGGGCGGGATTACCTGGCGGGCTAATCCTGTTTTGACGGTTCTACTTGTGCATCCATGTAATATTTTTTAATGGCCTAGATTAATTGACACACACTCCATTCGCACAAATTTAATCACCGTCCGCACACACTTCAACTTGGAATTTTAATCAATCTAGACCATTAAAAAATTTTGAGATTAAATCTTGTACATCAATCTAAAAAATTTTAATGGTCTAGATTGTTTGACACACGCACTCCGTTCGCACGCATTTAATCATTGTTCGCACACACTTAATTATCGTTGGCACACATTTAATCATCATTTGCACACATTTAATCACCGTTCGCACACATTTTATCACCATTCGCACACACTTCAACTTATAATCTTAAATCAATCTAGACCATTAAATTATTACATGGATGCATAAAATCTGATCTCACGATCTTACCTAAATAAGTGATCTCATATGATCCTAACTCTATTATATATATATATAAACTTAAACTTGAAATTAAATACTCCTTCTGTCCCATTTTACCTGTCCTGTTTACTATTCATTGGTCAAACCAACTCTTTTTTCATTGCTTATTTTCTTTAGTAATTTTTAATTATTTTTAAATTTGATTTTTTGTATTTTATAGTACTTTGAATGTAGTTTCTAAATATATAAATTTTATATACTAATACTAAACTTAATATTATGAAAATATGAATTAAAAATAACTTCAGTCAAGTCTCATTAACCGAATCAGACAAACAAAATGGGACGGAGGTAGTAAGTTATTATCATATCAACTCATTAATGCCTGAGACACAATACAACGGTTTCTGTCATGTTTGACTAATCAAAAATTAAACCCAAGCCTTATTTTTGACAATTAAAAGGATAGAGTGAATCCAATATCCATTAGAAATGCTGACAAATATTTTAAGCATTTGAAGAAATAATGTGAGTCCTATAGTGGTGTTTTAAGGCCTTTCCAGCAAATCTCAACAGCATCACAGCTGCCTGCAAGGCCGCAACATGGAAACCTATCGCTAGCTAAAGATGCTCCATAATAAGGATTTACTCTAATACTTCACAAATTTTCATCAGCAATAGCATACTCTGATCTGGTGGACAAAACTCCTGTTAGAATGAAGTGGATCATGCTACAACTGGATGCTTGTAAAACTGATCCTGCGGGTTGCAGCCGCTGCTACTGGGATGATGTTCCATGGCTAGGCCTTGAGCACCAAAGCACAAGTACTTGTTCACCAGCCTCATATTGAGGGAATTGTATTTGCGTTTCATTTTCGACTTCTCTCCGTTGTAGAAAAGCTTCACGCTGCTGCTGGTGTTGCTCCTTGCCTGACTCAGAGACGCGGGAGATGCCCAAGATGACCCTGAAAGGACACTTAAAGGTGACCCGAAGGATGAACGTGGCGTTGCATGGAAGACACCACAACTTAGCCCGCCACCAAACTTCTTTTTGGAAGATGGACTAATGGGAGACAAAGAAGAAGTTGGTGTTGTTTCTTGGTTGTCAGCAACAGAGGGCGTCGTAGAAAATCTCTGTCGTAGTGGGATAGGCGGTTTCTCTGCTAAGCTCAAACATCCTGTAGTGTAAGATTCAACACAGTAGTCCTTTTCGATTGCCTCTTTTCTCCACGCTCGCTGCAGAAGCGCCTTTAGGCGCCTGGCAGCGCTGTTTACTGAAGCCAATTTCTTGCCCTGTGATGAGTTAGAACCAGCAACAGAAAGGCAAGGACTCATTTGAGTTGTTTCATGATCATCCATGCCTGCAAGGCCACTGTGAACATCGTCACACACATTCTCCACACCCACGTGGACAAACACTTCTGCATCAGACATCCTAAAAGAGGTCCCTGGGCTGCCAATGATCCACTCGTGTGTCTTTCGATGTGGAACTATGGCACTTCTCGTCGTATGGTCTCGAAAATTGGAAATCCCTCCAGCAGAAACGAGTCGCTTTATCAATATCTCCGAAGAAGCAGACTGTGGGTGTTGCTTGAGGAGATCCAACGGAGTATTCCCTTCAGCATCACAGATATTCAGATCAATCGAGGGCACGGTCATTAGAAGCTCCACCAGATCAGTTTGAACAATGCTGTCCATTACCGCAACATGAAGAGCAGTTTTACCATCATTGTTCCTTACATTGATGATGCCTTCTATGTTCACAAGTTCCCCACTCACCAACTGCTTCATTAGCTCTATTTGTCGGTCCAATCTCCGGAAACTTGGGATGCTGAAGCCTGCGACAGCCATATGGAGAAACGTGTCTCCATGATCGTTTGTCGGCGAGACGGATGAGGAAGATGCTGATACAAGAACTTCCACGACAGTTAAGTAGCCCCGGTAAGCAGCCACATGTAGCGCTGTGTTCCCTAGCTTATCCCGGGAACTGCTAATGTCATCATAGGACGCTAATAAACTCTTAACCACCTGTGCAGAAAGAAAAGAATAACCAAATTTAATTGCATAAAACATGATCAGAGTTACAATGCAATTCTCCAACAGAACAGAACAGAAAAAGAAAAGAAGAGAAAAGAGAAATCCCACTGGAAATGAAAGATCAGTGTTAAACAACTAAATCTCGATCTATCATTACTGTGTATAATATACCAAAACCATTAGAGCAAACTTCTGCAAAAAGAGAGGCTTGGATAGCATCTGTATGAAACAATTAACCTTACAAGTCAAGCTATTAGTATGGTTTAGTCTAATGACTCTGTATGAAGTTTCTGCAGCTTTTTTTTAGTAGGAAATGACAAAGTGGAATTTGATCCTTTTCGGTTTTAGGTCATAGATGTAGTAGGTAGATGCCATTACACCAAACAGCAGTGCAACATGTAAAACTTATTTATTTGTGAATCGCTTACGAAGACCCTTTATATATGGCAACATAGCTTTGAATAAAACTCAAACTCAATAACACTAACTCTTGCCCTTGCCCACAATCTGACACTCAATAACCAACAGAACTATCCGTGCAGGCCTTATAACACTAATTACTCTTGCCCTTGCCTACAATCTGATACCCAAGAACCAGGCCTTATAACACTAATTACTCTTGCCCTTGCCTACAATCTGATACCCAAGAACCAACTGAGCTACCTGTGCGGATTACATGACATACATCCTACACAGTCATAACTATTATTATACTCTAGCTAACAGTTGATGAATATTGGTAAAGAAATTAAATGGTTACTCAAATGGAAATATTGTCAAATAAATGCAGTAGGCTGCTTCAATCCCACTAAGAAGCTTCTTTGCTGTAGCACTTAAAGGTAAATAACCACTTTAAAGCAAACATAATCAATGCAACAGTAGCCTACTAGAATATGACAGTTTCACCTCCAGGCAGAAACACAAGCTTCCTGTGACTAACATAACTAATTGCAAAAACTTTCAATGGCTGTGGCCCCAAAATACATATGTGGTCCAGTCAAGAGCAGGAAAAATTAATATAATGTTGGCATTTTCATTCATCATGGCCATATTGGAGTGCAAAGGTAGTAGAAAGTATGGAGAATATAATTGTAAAATGCAATTCATAAATCAACTAGCAGTGATGGTGTTGGGCTGAGGCTGGCAAAGAGCCAACTCCAATGCCAGGTGGTTAGGTGTTGGGAGGAGGTTGGATAAAGGTAAAAGCCAAATCCAGCACCCAGCATCTCAAAAATGTGTGGCGGTGGTCTATAAGAAAATAAAGTCGTGCCTTCGTTACTAGCTATAGGCTTAAGTGGTAACAAGTGATATCAAAGTCAGCTCACGGGTTGATAAAGGCCAAGTCTAGCACCCAGTCGAAAATGTATGAGAGTTTATAAGGAAATAAAGTTGTGCCTTGGCTACTAGCTATAGCTCGTAACACTCAGAAAATGTGACTGTATAAGGAAATAAAGTTAGGCGGCTTTTAGCATAATGGTAAGCGTTTGATACTAACCTCAACCTGTCCTCTTCCTGAAGCTGAATGCAAGAGAGTAGCACCCTGATCATCCCTATAATCCAAATCCAAAATGTTAGAGCAATTATTCCCCAGAAGCTCTGTCAGAACCTCAACATTCCCTCCTCTCGCAGCAGCATGAACAGCCCTATTCACCATTTCCTTGTTGAAAGCAGCACTCCCAACACCCTTTGGCTTTGGTGAGGAGACACAACAATGAAGCAACAGCCTGAGAATCCGACAATTCTTACTCCTGGCCGCCGCGTAAAACATATCGGTAACCCCATACTCCCCTTCCCCAAACACCAGAAGTGGCTCTCTCCCCACCAATTCTCTCACAAACTCCAAATCCCCGGCCGAGGCAGCAGTGTAAAGAAGCCACCCCCCATACCCTGCTCTGATCAGGGAAGTCTGCCCCTTCTTGGTCTCGGATTCATGGAGGAGCTTTTTGGCGACTTGAGCGCGGCAGATAGCCACGCCGCCCAAGTGTTCCTCGTCGTCCCAGAGGGTCTCTAGGCGGCGAATTCTCCTCAGAGAGGTGAGCTTTATGAGCAGATTTGGGTCCAGCTGAAGAAGCTCTCTCACCAGATCATAGTGCCCATTGGCAGCTGCCCAGTCAATGGGAGAGGCAAACCACCATTGATCCCCAGTGCTCTCCCATCTCAAAGGGAAATACTTTGGAGCCATGCAAGAAATTAGAAATGGGTTCGTTTCTGAAATGGTACGGTGAAAAGGCAGGCAGTTTGAGAACCAAAACTTTGATTTGGGAAACTGGAAAGGAATTAAGCAAAACCCAGAATCAAGACTCTGAGAGAATACCCCAACAACAAAAAGGAAAAATGAATGAAGCGATTGTTATTGAAATAGTGGGACTGGGGAAACAAAGCCAAGACGCACGGAAAGTTAGGAATCTCTTTCCGCCTGGGGATCCAGAAAGAAGATCAAAAAAGGTTTAAGAGACAACGTCAAAAGTCCTCCCAAGGTTCCTTCATCTTCAAACATATGTCAGTTTGACATAATCAAACACTCATGGAAATTTTCTTACCTAACTCGATTAATCTCTTGACAGAGACCCCCTGTTTAATGATAATACTCCTGGAGTCCTGGTTAAATATACGCCACGTTTGTTCAAGGGTTATACCATGGACTAATTTTACATTTAACATATCATATATCTACACTTAATAATTTATCTACATGTAAATAAAACGAAGATTAGTAATTACATGCACATAACATAATAACTACAGACATACTTTAACTGTTAATTATATGTACGAAATATGTTAATTACAAACACATAAGAACTGATTAATTTGTTATGTTTCTGGAGTTAACATATTTTGTACATGTAGTTAATAGTTGATGTGTCTGTAATTATTATGTGATGTGCTTTACATGTACATAAATGGTTAATTATATGTACAGAAATGAGAATGTCAAAAGTATAGAACCTAAATGTTATTTTTGGATCAAAGTTCACAATTCAAGGTACTGTGTGAACCATAACAAAATTTATATTATTCGTGTATTGAATGTACATTATACAAAATAATGTACTTTCAAGGAATATAATGTACATTTTTAATATACTAAAAGTATATTATTTATATACTGAGTGTACATTATTTGATACTGTGATCCACATAATTGTGTGAATCATAATAATTGGCAAAATATACCATGATTCGTGGTATAATTTTTTATGTTTGTTAACCTTTGACTATCTTACTTTAATTGATTGTTCATCCATAAAAAGTATATTGTTGTAAAATTTACATGAAACGTAATTAGGTGCATATTTATATGGATCAGAGGATCTTAAATTTCAACTCTCAAAAAGTAGACTAACAAGTTTTATGGTTTAACACATTTCAACTGTGAGATTGAATAATGGTAAAATTGAAATGATAACAATGAAATTGTACTTATCAAGAAGTTAGCCAATAATACACACCGACATATTTATAAATCATATTTTTTTTGAAGAGATAAATCATATTTTATAAAAGGTTGATCCGCGTGGTCAGACAGGCTAGACTCTGAACTCTGACCTTGGAAACTGGAGACAGCTACTACCAAGAGAATATTTATACATTAGTTTTCGCAATTCTTTCTTGCCCTTTACTTATGGAAAATAATAGATGTACCTCATAAAATATGAGTAATTTTTATTATATGTATAAATTTTATTAGGTAAAGAAATGTGTATGAATAAAAATAAGGATTCATTTCATTTTAGATTAATTGAGACATAATACATTAATAAGGAGTAAAAAGTGAGAATAAATATAATATTACTCTATCAATTATTATGTAATTTGATGATATTTCGATTACTAATTTAAATGGGTGGTCTTAAGTTTGAACACCGATAATAAAAATTTATATTTTTTGCGAATGTTTGAGAAAATATAGACTATTTTATAAAAAATTATGAGTATTTCAAAAAAAGAAAAGATATAATATTACTCTTACTTACTGCAGTTTCAATGCTGACTTGCTGTTCTCACCCAAAAAAAAAAATGCTGACTTGCTGTGCCAGGCAAGGACCACCAAACCGTCCTTCATCACCTAATTTTATTAATTTCTACTAGAAGCTCACGTGAATGGCTGCTTAATTTTGTGAGCAATATTATTAGTTATTTATTTAATAATAATAATAATAATAATAATAATAATATTATTATTATTATTATTATTATTATTATTATTATTATTTTATATATTGTATTAACTTTCAAGATTCGAGTTTTATGAGTAACTTAATTAAGTTGGTGGAATAATTTTTTTTTTATTTACGTAAGAAGGGGACTACCCATGAAGTGATGCATACAAGCTATTCTCTAAACAGTCATATGACGCCATGTAGGAAAGCTATTACAATCATCATGTAGGAATGACACCACTGCTTCTAGGGGTTGTGGTAGGATGTTCATGCCTCTAGTAGGCCTACTTTGAGCAAGCTTGGCGAGGGCATCTGCTGTGCTATTTTGCTCGCGAGCTATCCAAGCAATCCACCATTCCTTTATGCTAGAGAGCTTTCTTTTGCAGGCTTGCAGGAGATTATGTACAATGGTGTTATCCATCTGGTTTGTATTAAAGCCATCCACTACTGTCTTCGAGTCGATTTAAAAAAAGATCACCTGCTGCAGGTTCAAGTTTGTTACTAATTGAATTCCTTTCAGTAGGGCCCAAGCTTCAGCCACTAATGGAGAACCGGTTCCGAGGCTGCATATAAAGCCGTTAATCCAGTCGCCTGCGCAGTTTCTTGCAACTCCCCTGCATCCTGTTGTTCTGTTATGGGGATTGACGCTACCATCAACATTGATTTTTATGGCATCGTTGTGGGGTTTAGTCTAGTAGACTTGTTTCCAGGTTCCTGAATTGGTTGGACCACTTGGGTTGTTGGTTCTGACAAATGCAACACTGATTTCCTTGATTTGGTTAGAGATCCAATTGGTCTTGAGGTTCAGAGGTTTCTCCAAGTTGTTGAAAATTGCTTCATTTCTCCATTTCCAAAGCCACCATGTAGTGACTGCGAAGAGGTTGGCTGAACTCGATGGATTTCTACCATAGTTTCTTTCCATAATACTCTGTTCGAACCATTTGTGGAAAGGGAGGGTAGAAGACCGTCCTCGTAGCCTCCTGGAGGATAGCTATCCAAACTGCTTCAGCTTTATGGCATCTCCTTAGCACTTGGTCTATGTCTTCTATTTGATTAGCACAACACCAACACTTATCATTGGAGGTTAACACTCGCCTCATTCTGTTCTTATTTGTCATGATCCTATCGTGTCTAGCCAGCCGCAGGAATGTTCATATTCGGGCCGGCACTTTAAGTTTCCAGAGGTTAGTCCATATTGGATCTTTGGGTGCTTGCTCTTCCCTGATCGCAAGGTTATATGCAGATGCCACTGTGAAGTTGCTAGTGTTTTCCGAATTCCATCCAATATGGTCTTTCAGATCTTCGTCAGCACAGATGAACATAGCAGCAAGCTTATTGAGAATATTGAGTGGGAGCAAGGAGTCTAGTGCATCCCAGTCCCAACTAGAAGATTCCAGCCAGTATTCATATATTGTACGATTTAAGGCGACTTTCGATAATTGGGATTGATGGGATATAAGGTTGGTAGGACGGACGGTTCGATATAAGAAGACTGGGCGGAGCTGATAGTGAATCATTCAGAAGGTAGGAGGTCGGTCGGTCGGGGGAATATAAACCAATAAGCATCAATGTCCTGAACATTCCAACCTCATCCCGGCTCCTTCGGAGGTCGGTCGGTCGGGGGAACATAAACCAATAAGCATCAATGTCCTGAACATTCCAACCTCATCCCGGCTCCTTCGGAGGTCGGTCGATCGGAGGAACATAAACCAATAAGCATCAATGTCCTGACATTCCAAGCTCATCCCGGCTCCTTCGAAGGTCGGTCGGTCGGAGGAACCTAAACCAATAAGCATCAATGTCCTGAATATTCCAAGCTCATCCCGGCTCCTTCGGAGGTCGGTCGATCGGAGGAACCTAAACCAATATCCTGAACATCCGAGGCTCATCCCGATCCCTTCGGAGGTCAAAATGACTCTTTATGGAGTTCTCTTCACCCATCTACATAGCACCAGCACTATTCTCCTTCGGATCGACCCCTAGCCTACTCTCCCGGTCGAGGGTTTGAGCGAGTTGGGAAGACGAAGCCTTCGGGTACTGAGATCTTCAGGCGTCCAAGTCTGGAATGGGCAGGCTGGACAATCAGAGCTTCCAGTCGGGCGTCAATGGAATTCTGAAGAAACAGCGTATAGAGATGGGAGCTTGAGATGGCCAACGGACAGGCATTTAACAACGTCAGTTACCTGTATTAATGGCATTTTATGAGCCCTTATTCGTAGCATTAACGGAAAGATTTAATGTGTAACGGCCCAGGAGCCTAGTATAAATCATTGTACCAATCATTTGAGGAGGGATAGATTCGGAGACACACTAAAACACCCAAATTTAGAGAATTTTAATAAAAGATTCTTTTCTTCTTGTTTTTCTGATTTTCCGGTAGTGTTGGCTCGCCGCCAGTCACTTCAGAGATCGGAAAACCATCAATGGCGCCGTCCGTGGGGAAAGTTACAAAAGGTAACGTGCCTCTTTTTTGGTAACATCAATGAGTAAAGCCGTGAGTCTTGGAGGGCGGCCTCGTTCGAATGACCTACGGGAGCAGCTTAGCCGACAAAATGGCCAAGACCTGCGCGAACAAATATTGGGTCGTTCCAATGGAGCACCCTCCGAAGGTCAGGATTTGAGAGAACAATTGGAACGACAAAATGGTCAGGATTTGAGGGAGCACTTAAGTCGGCAAAACTCTCGACATACAGGTGAATCACGGCAAGACACAGCAAATAGAGCCAATGACCGGCCACCACCGGCCGAGTTAGAGCAAATTGTGGTTCAAGTTATTAACGAAGTTGAAAGGCGAAGGCTTGAAAACCCTGATGCAAATCATCGAGCTGATACGGTTAGGACCGAGAACCTCCAGGTTTCTGAACAAGGACATCGGAGAAATGATCATACAGCCCCCCGTCGATAAGACGGCAGGCGCCGAGAGGCCGTAGGGTCCGTTATGGATCGTCTGAGTGATTCACAGGCACTACAAAAAAACGCGAAAATAGCGACGTGCAAATTTCGTCGCTAAATGGCAAAAATCCGTCGCTAAAAGAGTTTAGCGACGGAATCAATCCGTAGCTAAAAACCCTCCTCACTAAAATTTAGCGACAAAATTTTTTTCCGTCGCTAAACCTAACAACCGAAAAATTCCGTCGCTAAGTAAAAATAATCCATCGCTAAATTCCTTTCGACGACGAATTTAATGATGAAATTTGTGAGGGAATAACGACGGACATATCCGTCGCTAAAGTCTGTCGTTATGTTTAGCAACGGATATATCCGTCGCTAAATTTAATTACGGATTTTAAATCCGTCGCTAAATTTAAATTTTGTTTAAAAAAAATTAAATCTACCCACTAATTAATATTACATACGTGCTTTAAATCTTTAATATAGTACATGAATAATATAATTGTAAAAAACATCAACATCAACGAAGTATATTAAAAAGGCACACCCACGCAAACAAAGGGTATCAAAGAAAACAACATCAACACAGCTATGTAGTGAATTTGTGGTTGAAAACTATATACTAAAGAGCTATAAGAGAAAGTTATCAGTTCATCACCAAATGCCATAAAGCTAAATATTGGTCTGAGCGATTAGATTGAAAATAAATAATACAAGAAGATTCATGACAGTTTTAATTTTTTTATAAATGAGAAATGGGTCGCTTAAAAACACGCACACACACAACTGCTAGTAGATGGGCTCAAATCATCTAGGTCAAGTAAAATGTCCCAGAGTAGCATAACAATAGAATGCAATATTTCACTTTTTAATGAAACAATATCATCAGCTGCAGTTTGTATTAGAGCATCTACAGACACAGCTCGAACATCATCGTCAGCATCCTCAAGCCCCACTTTTACATGCTGGGAGAACATAGCAAAGCAAATCATGAAGCATTTCCTGGTGTCAAGGGAAGAATCAGACAATCAATTAAAGTGGAATTCAAAGATTAAAATTTGAAATATTACATCAAATAAGAAGTTAAAAATGGAAATCAGAGAAGGAAGGAATATATATATATATATATATATATATATATATATATATATATATATATATTCCTTACTTATCAATTCATATCATTCTTTACTTATCAATTCATACCATAGTCTAAGCAAATTTACAATCCGTATTCCTTTTATATATAATACTCCCTCTGTCGCATTTTACCTGTCATATTTACTATTTATTGGTCAAACCAACTCTTTCTTCTTTGCTTATTTTCTTTAGTAATTTTTTATTATTTTTAAATTTAATTTTTTTTGTGTTTAATAATACTTTTAATGTAGTTTCTAAATATATAAATTTTATATATTAATGCTAAAATTAATATTATGAAAAATTGGATTAAAAATTACATCAGTCAAGCATCGTTAAACGAACCAGACAACCATTTTGGGACGGAGGTAGTAAAACAAAGCTGATTTCATATTTACCTGCATTTGCAGCAAGATACTTAGTGTCTGGTACACTAAAGTAGGATGCATGTACTTAAGCACATCACCTAATGCTTGAGCACATGTTTCTCGAACAGGTGCAACAACTTGATCAGAAACATAGTCCCCAAAACTGCAGTGGATGAATCAAGAAGAGGAAAAAAAAAAGAGGTAAGCAAGCTATATGAAATCACTAAAACATCAGTAATAAAACTTTTAGGCCCCACAAAAATGGAACTTTCCATTTCTTGTCACTTACATCATCCACTTACTGTTTGTTACTTTATTTCATGAGAAAGCTCATTTTGTTTTTTTACTTAGTTATTAATACCTACAAGATTTATATAGTCACTCTTTCTACCATCAGTAATAAATCACTTTCTAGAAAAGTTGTAGGATTGATAAATGGGTCCCTAAATGCAATTTCATAGTGTTCCTCAAGTACAAGAGCTTTTCCCCTCTAGTGTACATTATCTTTGAGTTACTCCAGATGCTCTTTATCATTTTGCTCCTGCTTCCATTCTGAGTAACTGTACCTCCTTCATAGGTTGAAATTTTGCACCAAAATGTATATATTCAAAAACTATCACCTTCATAATGAGATAATTCAGGGAACCTAAAGCTTTATGATATGCAATAAAAAGAAATTTAAAAAGTAGTCATACAAGCCCAGCAAACCAACATAAGATTGCTCACCCCCACAAATACTTGAAATTAATCTCTCTTTATTTTGATAGTGAAGTTCCTTCCCATTAGATTGGAAAACATTTTTTCATTCATTTTCCCGAATAGAAAAGGCACACATGAACCTTCACCGAAGAACACCACCATCCATCAGCACCAAACCACAGTTACCACTGACAACATTCACCTTCTCAAAAACTAAATTCAGTTTTCAAATTTGCTTTTTAGGCCACAACAAATATTTGGATATCTGCAATAACTGAAAGTCCTTATCTAACTTGATGCACACTCCTACTTACTACCCTTGCCACATTTCACCCACATTGTTATGCTTATATTAAAAAGAACAAAATTACAACATGTTTTCATATTTCTTAAAAAGGTGAATATGTACAATTTTAAAACTAATGAAAATGTTCTATAATTTTCTAGTAGAATATGAAAACTTGAAAAGTTTTATATAACTGGAAACAGCAAAAGAAAAACAACTTCAGTAGCAAAACAAGCCCTAAATTATTACAGACATGAGGTGGAGATTCTTCCCATGAATCTTTAACAGCAAAGTTATCACAATTAGGGTTTAAAATTACTAAAATGTATACAAAATAGCAGTATAATTAATAGTATGTTTATTAAACATTATTAATTTATTATAACCTAATCTTTACAGGTAAAAAAAAAAAAAAAAAGGAGAGAAGAAGAACCTGCCGCTGCCACCGCCGGGACATCGTCGCCTACGCCGCAGCAGCTACCACCGCCTGGGACACCGTCGATCCGCTACAACGCCGGCCACCGCTGTCTGCTCGTCGCGATTGGCCGGCCACCACGCCTCGCCCTCGCCTTCGATCTGCTGGACGAGAAAGAGAGAGAGAGAGAGGAAGAACCTGCAAACGCTGCCTCGCCTCCGCCGGCCACCGCTGTCTGCTCGTCGCGACTGGCCGGCCACCACGCCTCGCCCTCGCCTTCGATCTGCTGGACGAGAGAGAGAGAGATAGAGAGACGAAGAACCTGCAACCGCTGCCTCGCCTCAGTCGGCCACCGCTGCCTCGCCTTCGCCGCCGCAACTGCCACTGCCGTTCCTCGTCGCCGGCTTGTTAAGGTCGCCCGTCTACAGTTCGAAGACACAGAGAGAGGGCTGGAACTTGGAAGGCTAAAATGCAATTAATATGGTTATATACCTAGGGTTAGGAAATTAAAATGTTTAGATCTGATTTTATATTTTATATTTGGATTTGGATTTAGCGACGGAAATTTGAATCCGTCGCTAGTTCTAGCGACGGATTCAAATTTCCGCCGCTAAATCTAGCAACGGATTTGAATTCCGTCGCTAGATTTATTTTTAAAAAATCGTAGTCTCGCCCCGTTACTACTCTAGCGACGGAAATTTGAATTCGTCGCTAGATCTAGCGACGGATTCAAAGTTCCGTCGCTAGATTTTTATTTTAAAATGATTTCGCCCGCTCTGTTAATCATCTAGCGACAAAATTTTGAATCCGTCGCTATCGGATTAAAATTTCCGTCGCTAGATTTTGTCAAAAAAAATCGAGCGAAATTTTTGTCAAAATTTCGTCGTTAATCCGTCGCAAATTTATGCGCAAAAATTTACCGCTAAAATTAGCTACGGATTTAACGACAATATATTTTTCGTCGCAAATCGGTCACAAATCCGTCACTAATTTTCAATTTTTTAAAAATAAGTAAATCCGTCGCTAAACCGTCGCTATTCCGTCGTTATATTCGCAACGGAATGAATCCGTCGCTAAATTCGTAGTTATTTCTGCGTTTTTTTGTAGTGAGGGAAACCCGTTGAGGAATCAGCAGCGTAACAACCCGGATCAACCAAGAGGCAATCGACAAGAGCGTCGAGCTGCTGCAGCCTGGCGACGGGTACAAACAGCCATGTCGGAAAGCAGCGCGGAATCACCCCTCAAGCCCAAATATCGGAAAAGTCAAATGGAAGGATTCGAAAAAAGATTGCAACATCTACAAGACTAATTCGAAGGAAAGGTCAGGCCTTCCGCTGAAAACCTACTAGCCAATTCGCCTTTCACCACCGAAATTATGGACTATCGGGCCCCTGCGGACCTGAAAATCCCGGAACATGCCATCTTTGATGGGACAGGGGATCCTCGTGAGCACTTAGTCAGTTACCAAGCCAAAATGCAAGTTCTAGGAGTAGAAGAGTCGCTTATGTGTAAGGCTTTCCAACCCACCCTCAAGGGACTCGCCCAAAAATGGTTTCTGGCCTTGTCGAGTCGCTCTATCCGATGTTTTAATGACTTAGCCGACCGGTTCCTTACCCATTATGCTGTGAACATCAAGCCGCAACGTAATCTTACTCACTTGAGTGGGGTAAGTCAGGACGAAGGAGAATCCCTGAAAAACATACCTAGCTCGGTGGCGAAAGGAAGTGCAAACCATCGAAGGGTTGGACGAGCAGGTAGCTATTACCTTTTTTATGGAGTCGCTCCGAGTGGGAAAACTATTCATTGATTTCCATAATGATCGCCCGAAGACATACGTAGAGGTCATCCAAAGAGCCAGTCGGCAGGCAGACACTGAGGAAGTGGTAAGGCAAAAGCGGCAGCGAGAAGCTGCCAGGTCGAATTCTAAAAGGCCTCAACTTGAGTCCAGGACTCGGACGAACCTGAGCATACAAGTCGTACTGACGTACGGCGGGGCTCTGAAAGGATAGGCGTTCCTCCCCCTCGCCCTACCATCGCCCAGCCCATGCATGAGGTAAAAGACCCCTTGCCTTCTCCCTCACCATTGAAACCTGGAGATCAACCCGAAGTCCTACCCTCGGGGGGGATTTCCTCCAAATATTGCCGATACCATCGATCGACCACGCACACCACCGATGAATGCTCCTATCTGAGAAGAGAGATAGAGGCGTTAATACAAAAGGGTGCCCCGCCTCCACCCAATCAATGGAGGCGACACTCTCGCTCTGACAAACCGGACTCCTGATCCGATCGGGGCAAGCAGCCCGCCTCTGAAGAAGAGGAGGGTAACTGGAAACACAAACCTGTCATCAACATGATCGTAGGAGGACCGGAAGGAGGAGATTCATCGAGTTCTCGGAAAGCTTGGGCTCGACAACTATATGTAGGAACCATCTACGGTCGGGACGATCACTTGAAAAAGGTTTGCCGTGAACCCATCTTATTTACGGATGAAGATCTGCCTAGAAGCCAATATCCCCATCGGGATGCGTTGGTTATCGCCCTGGATGTGCATGGCACAGTTGTCCGAAGAGTTTTAGTAGATACGGGGAATAGCGTAAATATCTTATACCTGGAAGTATTCGAAAGGTTGGGATTACAACGCAATAGATTAATACCCGTGAAAACGCCCCTAGCCGGTTTCACTGGAGACTCGATCGAGTCGGAAGGGTCCATCCGCTTGCCGGTCAAGATCGGTACCTTTCCGAACCTTCGAAGTATAGAAATGGAATTTGTGGTTGTTGATCTGTCCTGTTCACACAATATGATCTTGGGACGCCCTGGATTGGAGGATCTGGGAGCTCTCATCTCACTTGAGCATCTCTACCTCAAATTTCGAACCCCGAATGGGATAGGGGTCGCACGATGCGATCAAAAGGCAGCTCGGGATTGTTACCTACAGTCCTGCCGACAGATTGGGAAAAGGGATATAAGGGTTCACGCCATTACCAGTCGAGAAGATCAGCTGAAAACTCTAGACCGACCTGAGCCCGCGGTAGAACTAGAGGAGGTTGAGATTGACCCCTCACGCCCTGAAAAACGGGTAAAGCTCGGAGTCGGTTTGACTTAGAAAGTCAAACAAGATATATTTCAAGAACTACGAAGATATCAAAAGGTGTTCGCGTGGGGTCCCGAGGATATGCCGGGGGTGGACCGATCAGTCATCTGCCACCGATTGGGCGTTAATCCTGATCACAAGCCAGTAATCCAAAAGAAAAGATACCTCTCGGCAGATCAACGAGAATTCGTTAAGAAGGAAGTGGAAACCCTAATAGCCCCACAACACATTCGCGAAGTGAAGTACCCGAACTGGCTAGCTAACGTGGTGCTCGTACCGAAACCCCCTGCTTGGCGGAAGTGTGTGGACTATACAGATCTTAACCAGGCATGTCCGAAGGATTTTGCCCAGGATTGATCAATTGGTAGACGAAACCGCCGGGTGTGATCTGTTGAGCTTTATGGACGCTTTCCGAGGCTATCATTAAATCTTTATGCATCCTGCAGACGAGGAGAAGACCGCCTTCATTACCCCGGATGGAGTATACTGTTACCGGGCGATGCCCTTTGGGCTAAAAAATGCCGGGGCCACCTACACTCGCATGGTGGGCCGATTGTTCAAAGATTTATTGGGAAAATCCATGGCGGCTTACGTAGACAACATGCTTGTGAAAAGCAAAGAGGAGGGGACTCATGCCAAAGATTTGGCAGCCACTTTGGCCATAATGGAAAAATACAATTTGCGATTAAATCCAAAAAAGTGCGCTTTCGCTGTGCGGGGAGGAAAATTCTTGGGTTATATGGTCACTCGGAAGGGAATCGAGCCTAATCCTGAGAAGGTGAAGGCTATACTCGACATGCAGCCTCCTGGAACCTTTAAAGAATTGCAGAGGTTGACAGGGCGGCTTGTGGCCTTGAATAGATTTTTATCCAAGTCAGCGGATCGAGCACTACCTTTCTTCGAAGCTATGAAAAAGATAGAAGGGTTCCGTTGGACGGAAGAATGCCAGAATTCATTTGAGGAGTTGAAAGACTATTTACAAACCCCACCGCTGTTATCAACTCCAAAAGAAAGGGAGGTATTTTTCTTGTACTTGGCCGCTTCTCAAAGAGCAGTCAGTTCAGTTCTAATTCGAGAGGAAGAACGGGTCCAGCACCCGGTCTATTATGTCAGTCGAGCCTTGAAGGCTTCTGAAATCCGTTACACCCCCTTAGAAAAGGTGGTATATGCTTTGGTAATCACGGCCCGGAAATTGGTCCCGTATTTCCAAGCTCACCCGATTCGAGTTTTAACTGATCAACCCCTAGCAGGATTCTTACGAAACCCTAATTCATCGGGTCGGTTGGTCAAGTGGGCAGTGGAGCTCACACAATATGGGATCAAATATCACCCGCGTCCCTCCATAAAAGGGCAAGCCTTAGCAGATTTCATAATTGAGTGTACAGCACAGAGTCCAAAGCAAAGTACCAAGGCTCCTGAAGAAGGAGATTGGTGGGAAATGCATGTTGACGAGGCTGCTAGCCAACATCATTGTGGCGGAGGAATCATGCTAACGACTCCTGAAGGCTTCCGATTGTATTATTCACTCACATATGAATTCAAAGTCTCCAACAACGAGGCTGAGTACGAAGCAGTGTTAGGTGGGCTACGAGTGGCTAAAGCCCTCCAAATCCAAAAGATCCGGATTAAAATTGATTCCCGATTAGTAGTCGGACAAGTGACAGGGACATGCGAGGGGAAAAATGAAAGACTCAGTCAATACAAGAAGGTCATTGAGGGACTCCTAGGGGAGTTCGACGCTCACGAACTGGAACACGTGCCTCGTGCTGAGAATACGGAGGCAGATATCTTGTCAAAAATGGCCCTGGGAGGTATACCCGATCATCTTGTGAGAAGCTGCCAATCCGAGCGAGTCCTTCTACCCAGCATAGAGCAGAAGACTATTTCGGAGATTGCTTGCGTTACTGAGGAACCAAATCCAGAAGAACATCCGGAAATATTCTGGATGGAAGAAATCCGAAGATATAAGGAGAAAGGGGACCTCCCCGATGATCCGGCCGAAGCGGCAAAAATCCAGAGAAAGTCTCTGGCTTATGTTCTAATAGACGGAAACATGTACAAGAAATCATTCGGGGGACCTTTACTGAGATGTCTATTCCCCGCCGAAGTAAATCAGGTCATAGAGGAAGCACATCGAGGAATCTGCTCAGCTCATCAAGGGGCCCATACCTTAGCCCGCAAGATAGTGTTGCAAGGATACTATTGGCCGACTATGGTCAAAGATTGTATAGACCGGGTAGCTAAGTGTGCGGTATGTCTATCTTTTGCTCGGAAAGACACTCGGCCCGCTTCCTTCTATACTCCGATAACGGTGGCCATTCCTTTTGCTAAATGGGGAATTGACATCGTAGGACCATTACCTCAAGCACCAGGGCGACTGCGATTCTGTGTAGTGGCGGTAGATTACTTTACCAAGTGGGTGGAAGCTGAACCTTTGGTGACAATTACCGAGTTCCAACGTCGTAAGTTCCTTTGGAAAAAAGTCATTTGCCGATTTGGGTTCCCGGAGCACTTGGTCAAAAATATGGGCGACAGTTTGATTGCCAACCCTTCGCGGACTTTTGTCAACAATATGGCATACGACACACTAAGGTCTCCGTAGCCTATCCTCAGGCTAACGGACAAGTAGAAAACGTTTTGGGAGGAGTCTGGGTTGATGAGCTAGACCGAGTATTGTGGGCTTACCAGACGACTCCCCGGAGGGCCACTGGAGAGACCCCATTCTCACTAACCTATGGGTTTGAAGCTAAGGTACCGGCTGAGATTACCACCCCAACTCTTCGGGTGCTCTAATATGATGACGACAAAAACGAGGAGAATCTGCAAGTGGAGAAAAACTTCCTTGAGGAAAGGAGGGATGCGGCGTACGGACGAATGGCTGAGTATCAACAGTCTGTAAAACGTTACTATGACAAAAGAGTAAAAGAAAAGAGGTTTCAGGAGGGAGATTTGGTTTTAAGGGATCGGAAGGCCAGTCAACCTAATCAAGGCGGAAAATTTGCAATCAAGTGGGAAGGTCCCTATCGGATCCGAGAAGTCATCCGTCGGGGAACATATCGTTTGGAGACCATGGAGGGGCAGGCCGTGGAGAGGAAGTGGAACGCAGTACACCTGAAGAAATTCTTTCAGTAGAAGGTTAGACTTTAAAAGATTGTAATGAAAAGTCATGAGTTTTAATAGAATGATCTCTTTTTGCGACAATTCCTCGTAGTTTATTCTTGCCGACCACGTTTTGGCAGTCTGCCTGCCTATGAGTTAGGGTGAGATAACCTAAGTTTATTTGATCTTCGGATAGTTTTAGCAGTCTGCCTGCCTATGAGTTAGGTTGAGATAACCTAAGTTTATTTGATCTTCGGATCACTGAGTTCTGGCAGTCTGCCTGCCTATGAGTTAGGTTGATCACTGAGTTCTGGCAGTCTGCCTGCCTATGAGTTAGGTTGAGATAACCTTTCTGGCAGTCTGCCTGCCTATGAGTTAGGTTGAGATAACCTAAGTGGCAGTCTGCCTGCCTATGAGTTAGGTTGAGATAACCTAAGCTTATTTGATCTTCGGATCACTGAGTTCTGGCAGTTTGCCTGCCTATGAGTTAGGTTGAGATAACCTAAGTTTATTTGATCTTCGGATCACTGAGTTCTGGCAGTCTGCTTGCCTATGAGTTAGGTTGAGATAACCTAAGTTTATTTGATCTTCGGATCACTGAGTTCTGGCAGTCTGCCTGCCTATGAGTTAGGTTGAGATAACCTAAGTTTATTTGATCTTCGGATCACTGAGTTCTGGCAGTCTGCCTGCCTATGAGTTAGGTTGAGATAACCTAAGTTTATTTGATCTTCGGATAGTTTTGGCAGTCTGCCTGCCTATGAGTTAGGTTGAGATAACCTAAGTTTATTGATCTTCGGACCACTGAGCTTTGGCAGTCTGCCTGCCTATGAGTCGGGTTGGAAAACCTGCTAAGACGAGTCCTTGACTGAGGGACTCGGGAGACAACCGTTTGGACGGTCTGCCTGTTTGTGAGTGGCCAGTGCTTGTTTATGAGGTTGAGAAAACCTGGTAGATGAGTCCTCAACTGAGGGACTCGGGATAAGCTGCCTGTCTATGAACCGAGTTGAGAAAACTCGTCAGAAGAGTTGTCAATTAGGTGAACGCGAATGCATGAAAGACAAATAAGGCCAATGCAAATCAAAGGAAAGGAAAGCAGTTATTCATTCAAAAATATAAAAGGCCTAGGAAGATCAAAAGTAGGCCTGACAAAAGAGTTCAAAATGAAATGAGAAATATTTTTTAAGCCTCCGGGTTGCCACCGGCTGTCTCCCCCTCCGATGGACCAGTAGGGGGAGGGTCGCTAGTGCCGTCACGAAGGCGCGAACGGCGCGTCAGGTTGCCCTCGACAGACTCTTCTTCCTCCGCCAGATTGAGCATTGAAAGCACAGGATTGCGATCCATTCCCGCCAGAGCAGTCAAGTTAGCAGCAGAATTTGTTAGGAACATATTGTAATAGGTTTTGATGATACCAAATGTAATCCACAATCCCCTAAGTCTCGATAGATAGGAAATACTTGTAAGTTCGACAAGTAAACTAAGAGCGAAAATACAACCGGGTAATTGAGCTCAACTCGGGAAATATTTAAGCTTAAGGTAAACTTGTTTGAACATCTTAGAAGTTTCGTGGTGTAAAGTTTATAGATAGATCAGAAGAATGCACAAGACATTACTGGAGGAATAAGGGTCTGCGAGACATCAACTAAGTCTCGAGACATAGGCAGAGTTCGAGAGACGGAATCTCTCGAGACATCAATCCAGTTCGAGACATAGGATCGAGACATCAACTTCGGTCTCGATGAACTGGTACTTCTCCAAAGGACTGAATGGTAGTTAACATGCATGGATGAAGTAATCCAAGTTTGGAGAAGAAGAATATCATGGAGATAAAATATTAAGGAGGTGCCGAAAGAATATCATGGAACATAGAACAGCCGGAAGTGGATGCCACGTCAGAACTCCACAACAAACGGATGGAATGTGCACCAATCCAAGGTCGGTCTTATTCCCTAAAACGAGGAGCAATGGGAATATAAAAGGAGTAACTTTTGCCAAAAGAAGTAAGTGGAGCATGGACTCAAGACAATGGAATATGGGATATGGGATATTCACTACAAGACAAAAGGCTCAAGTTACTAGACCACCACTCCATGAAACGTGCTAAAAATATGCAAGTCCCATGATTAGCATGGGAGACAGATTTCAAACGGAATAATTTTCCCTCCAACGGAATTATTCCTCAACTCTCATATATAAGGACGTGAAGACACAAGTTCAAAAAGGAGGTTCGAGAATTCTAAGCTATCATAAGAGGTGTCTGATTCAAACATTAAAAGTGCAAGTGCTTAATCTGGAATATCATCCTTGATATTTACAAGTGCGAGAAAACACACAAACCTCAGTTTCAACGGTACCACGTGACCAAACAGACTATGAAGGGCATGGTGCGTAAGTTCAAGCTTAGGCCTCAACCTAAGCTGATTTATGCACCTAAGAGGCCCAAAGTCTTTGCTAGCATTCCTTATGATTATCAATCGTATAATGGCTACATTGCACCTAGGCCTGGAATAATGGGCCCAAGGTATAAATGGATGCCTAAACTCACTAACCAACCAGGACCCAAAGTTTGGGTACCTAAATCTGCTTGATTTGCATGCAGGACACCAGGGACATATGGTTCATTGACAGTGGATGTTCGAGACATATGACGGGAAATCTAACACTGCTAGAGAACATCCATCCTATCGAAGGTCTGGTAACATTCGGAGACAACGAGAAGAAAGGACGCACAAAGGCTGTTGGTGAGATCCATAAGAATGAGTTGGTGATCAAGGAGGTATCCTACGTTGAAGGACTCAAGTTCAACCTCCTTAGCACAAGCCAATTCTGTGACAAGGGCTACAAAGTTATCTTCACCAAAGACAAGTGCCAGATCATACAAGAGGAATCTCTCGAAGTCGTCCTGGAAGCAGCAAGGAAAGGAAACATGTACATAGTGGATTGGAGATCTGCCAAACCATCTCTATGTATGCTAGCAAGGAGCAAAGAGGACTTATGTTGGGATTGGCATAGTAAGCTTAGTCACCTGAACTTCAAAACTATCAACAAGCTTACTAAGAGGAACCTTGTGGAAAGACTGCCCAAAGTTACGTTTCGAAAGGACAAGATTTGTGAGGCATGTCAACGCTGCAAACAGATCAAATCCTCTTTCAAAACCAAAGCCGAGACATCATCTACTAGACCATTAAGTCTTCTTCATATGGACTTATTTGGCCCGGTGGATCCACCCAGCATGAGAGGAAGAAAGTATACTCTTGTGGTAGTAGATGACTACACAAGATTCACCTGGACCGTGTTCTTAACCAAGAAAAGCGAGACAAAAGTTGCCCTACCAAACCTTTTGAAGCAAGTTCAAGTTGAAAAGGATGTCTCGATACTCAAAATCCGGTCAGATCAGGGAGGAGAGTTCGTTAACCAAGTGATCGAGAGCTACTGCAACGAGAACGGGATTCATCATCAGTTGTCAGCTGCTCGAACACCTCAACAGAACGGCGTTGCTGAAAGGAGGAACATAACTCTCAAGGAAGCTGCAAGGACCATGCTCTCACAAGCCAATATATCTCAGGGATTTTAGGCTGAAGTAGTCAACACAGCATGCTACACCCAAAATCGGTCCTTGATCGTGAAAGGAGCTGGTAAGACTCCGTACGAGTTGTGGAACGGGAGGAAACCGAATGTAAGCTACTTCCACACATTCGGATGCAAATGTTATATCCACAACAATGGAAAGACTCAGTTAAGGGCTTTTGACGAAAAGGCAGACGATGGAGTATTTCTAGGATACTCATCGACAAGTAAAGCATTCAAAGTCTTCAACAAGCGGAGATTGGTGGTTCAAGAATCCATACATGTCTCTTTTGATGATAGAGCATCGACAGATCAACCATCAAAGTTAATAGAAGCAGCTGAAAACTCTAAGGAAGTTCAGCCGGAAACGATCGAGAGATCAGACTTACCTCTCGATGGGAAGTAGTCGATAGTTCGAGACGTAGCAGAACTCCAGTCAGAATCAGATGATGAAGACACTACAAAGAAGAATGCTACTGACTCAGTTGATCCAATCCAGATCATAGATGATCCCCCCACATCACAACCAACTACCGAGGAGTCAACTGAGGAGCCACAACCCGATCTAAGATGGCTTAGAAGCCATCCCGCTGATAAAGTGATTGGAGATGTACGTGACAAGATTCGGACCAGATCAGCATACAGAGAAAGCATGATCGCTTGCTTTCTATCTCAAATAGAGCCTAAGGTGATTGATGAAGCTCTAAGTGATCCAGATTGGGTGCAAGCCATGCAAGAGGAACTTCATCAGTTTGAAAGGAACGACGTTTGGGAACTAGTTCCGAGACCTCATCATCAGAACGTCATTGGAACAAAGTGGGTCTTCAGAAACAAGATGACTGAGGATGGAGTCATTGTTAGGAACAAGGCCAGACTTGTTGCCAAAGGTTACTGTCAGGAGGAAGAAATAGATTTTGATGAAACCTTCGCTCCGGTGGCACGTCTCAAAGCCATTCGCATCTTTCTCGCATATGCTGCCTTCAAAGAATTCAAAGTGTATCAAATGGATGTCAAGAGCGCTTTTCTGAACGGACTTCTTGAAGAAGAGGTGTACGTTGAACAACCTCCGGGTTTCTTGAAGGACGTGGGAGCTGACAAAGTATACAAGTTGAAGAAGGAACTTTACGGCTTGAAACAAGCTCCGAGAGCTTGGTATGACACTTTATCCTCTTTTCTATTTCAGTGTGGGTTCACCAAAGGCCTAGTGGACAAAACATTGTTTAGAATTAAAGATGGGGATCATATCCTATTGGTGCAAATCTATGTGGACGATATCATCTTTGGGAGCACCAATCCATTCTTGTGCGAGAAGTTCTCCAGTTTGATGAAAGGGAAGTTCGAAATGAGCATGATGGGGGAACTCAACTACTTCCTTGGACTACAAGTCCTTGGACTACAAGTGAGACAGCTTAAGGAAGGTATTTTCATCAACCAGGAGAAATACACTAAGGATCTGCTCAGGAAATACAATATAGAAGGGAAATCCTCAGTCAAAGTGCCTATGGGAACCTCTCTACGCATCGACGTGGACAGTGAGGGTCGAGAGGTCGATCAGACTACATATCGAGGTATCATCGGATCTCTTCTTTATTTAACTGCTAGTAGACCAGATATATCCTTTGTAGTAGGTGTATGTGCTAGATTTCAGGCAAGTCCTAAGGAAAGTCACCTCAATGCATCTAAAAAGATTCTTAGATATCTCAAGGGTACGCAAAGTGTTGGACTTTGGTATTCGAGAGGTGGATCTTTCGAACTTATGGGATATTCAGATGCGGACTTTGCCGGTTGCAAAATTGATCGAAAGAGCACATCTGGGACATGTCAGTTTCTAGGTGGAAGACTTGTCTCATGGTTTAGCAAGAAACAGCATTCGATAGCTACAAGTACCGCTGAGGCAGCATATGTAGCAGCTGGAAGTTGTTGTGCTCAGATCTTATGGATGAAGCAACAATTATTGGATTATGGTGTTGAATGTAAAGAGGAAGATTATGTGTGACAACACTAGTGCTATAGCTATTACTCAAAATCCAGTGTTACATTCAAGGACAAAACACATTGATATCAAGTATCACTTCATCCGAGACCATGTTGAGAAAAAGGATATAACTTTGGAATACGTTGCAACGGAGGAGCAACTAGCGGATATTTTCACAAAGGCGTTATGTGAAAATAGAATTGGGAATGATAGAATTGGTTTGAACGGTCAAATCTTATCTCCTTGTATTTAGTGCCATGAACTGTTTCGGATGTGAGGGGCAGTTTCATCAACTTTATGGCAGCTTTGAAGTTACACAGCATTGAATGGTCATTCATTTAGCATCTCGTGACTCAACAGTGCCTAAGTTTTCGGGCTATAAATAGAGGTGTTTCCTCAGCAGTTTATGTCATCAACTTCTTCATGGAGAAGAAGAAAAGAAAAGATGATGTACCATTCTGGTATAGAGGAAGGAAATCGGCAATTAAGTCCAAAGACTTTCAAGGAGAAAACTGTCCAGAATCAACTAAGGGTGAACAGATTGCAGAGCTTCCTGATAATCCAAGCAAGCATCCTATTCCCATCCAAGGTGAATGGATCCCCAAATGCGAGGAGATCCACAACGGTGGAATACTGGAATCAGGAGAAGAGTCTCGTATAAGTGGGACTCTTACAGCTGCACATTCCGAAAAAGGATCTCCCTCAATCAAATGGAGAACCAAGGGAAAGGGAGAAGGAGCCTGTGAGGAGTGCAGCAGCGGAGAGGTAGAGAAGAACAAGAAGAATTAGCCACCTCTAGTTCTGTAACTAGAATAAATAGGACTTTAGATGGCTAGTTCCTGCTCTGACATTAGATTCCTATATGGCTATCCAAGGCCAAACAAAAGTTTCTAGGGAATCTAATAGTATATTGATTCATATGTAATGTATTTGGAAATCACTAAATGAACTTAAGGAAATGTTCTAAGTGAGATATCTTTTGGATGAATCAATCTTGTTCTTTTTGCAATCTATGTTCGAAAGGTAGTTCGAGAGATACTCATTCAGTTTGCCTATATACGATATGTCTTGAAGAAGGGGAGTTCGAGAGATCACTTCGAAAGATAATAAACTGATCTATATGTATCTCAAAAATGGAGGAATAAGGAGGGTTAGGGATCAATCACTCAGGGGGAAGATCCTTAACCACTTGAACATGTTGCCATGGGTTCAACCAAATCAAGACGGAGGAATAAGGAGGTTTAGGGATCAATCACTCAGGGGGAAGATCCTTAAACTAGAACAGCCAAGTGTTCACCTTCGAGAGGTGAACCTGATATGTTCAACGGATATATGTGGAACGGCTAAATTGGAAATTAATGTTAGCCACGTGGTCTTCGGTTACTGACGGTTTTCCAAGTTTTAAGGGCACTATCTTGTTTAGTGGGAGCATGCTTATAAAGTTATCTTATCTTATAACCCCACTTTTAAATCTTAAACCGTCCCATACTTTCCCAAAAATACCCTTATCATACCTTATACACATAACCGTTATAGAAGGGTATTTCTGACCTTTCATTTTGTTTAAATTAACCGGGATCCTAATTCGGGTTAAACTCTCAACCCTACCCATATATCCGACCCGAATCCACAAGATATAAAATCCAAACCCATCTTCCTTACCCGGATTCAAGCTCAAACCGAATACCCAAAATCCCCAAAATTCCAAACACTGTACTCATTCCCTCCAAAACATCAAGCTTTCAACAATTGCGTCCGAATCATCCTCATCAACCTCATCTTCCGAAGCTTACCAAAGAGAGTTGAATCACATTCGAACTCTCATCAAGCAAGTCAAGGCGGGGAGCATACTTGACAGAGAAGGATTCGTCAATCACTCGACGAACCCGAAGCAGGCAGAGAAGGTCCTTAAGAAGTTCGAGAAGGCCAGGCTCCTGAAGTACATGACGCATGACTACTGAACCATCCACGACCTCGACTACACCGGTTCAACGAGATTGATATCACGACTTCGGTGGGCGACCTTAGGGCTGCATTCGATTTTGCTGCATCAGAGGAGGCAGTCAAGAACCTCTCGGATTACAGTCTGGACAAGCAGGCGTTTTGGGACAAAATCCGATTGGAGAATGCACCTACCAGCGCAACCTCTGCCCTCCGCAAGTACCATTTGAAGGAGAGATGGTTCGCTATTGCAGCTGATCTTATCATGAAGTTCGTCCTCAGCAAGGTGTCCGGAACCGATGAGATCAATTTGGATATTCTCAAGATCATCCATGCCATCTGGAACAATGTTCAAATGGACTGGGCTCACATCATCTTCAACTTCCTAAAGCAGCAAGTGCAAAGCTCAGTCTCCAATGCCAACCAGTCGATTCACAAAAAGGTTGGTTTCAGTTTCGTTGTTCAGTTTTTGTTAAGTTTAAAGGGTTTGCAATTGAGGGAAGGGAGGGAGATTCATCGAAATACCTATATGGGTAGGACGAAATCTCAAGCTCCAAAGTCTAAGGGTATAAAGATTGCACCCCCTCCCTCAAAGCCTAAGGGAAAGGGCAAAAGGAAAGCCCAATCTGTAGAGGAGGATTCTGATGATGCACCACTGGGTGTATTAATTAAGAGGGTTGTTCTACCAAAGAAGGCCAAGAAAATCAAGTCTGATGCTGTCACCAAGACTCGAGAGGTGACACCCTCTGTCATTCTAGTACCATTCGAGGACAGGGCACAGGCCCAGGGGAACCTCAGGCTACAATGGCTGTTGAGGTTGAGAGAGTGCCCCCTACCAGGTCCATCTCCGGTGAGATATTTGTTGATTTGCATGTTGATGATGGTGCTGGTGCTGCTGATGAGTCTGTGAATATGTCTCGAGATGAGGCTCGAGAGTTTGAAGGCACTGGGATCAGTGATCCAGTGCAGGGAGATGTTGAGGAACCACGAGAGGTGGTTCGAGAGATGACAGTTTCAGCAGAGGAGGTTCGAAACGTTGCTTGCAGTCTGGAACTACTTGAGACTTCTATTCAGGAGACTGTTGCTGATGATCAGGGCACTGTGGTCAGGGACCCCGTGCAAAATGCTAAAAATGTGGAATTGACAATAAATGAGTCCGCTCAGATTGAAGGTTCTATAGCTAGAGTGATAGCGGATGTGGAGCCAGATGACGATCTCTCTAATCAGAACCGAGAGATCAGCGAGCAGAATGTGCAGGATGCACAAGTTATGGAAGATCAATCTGCGGGGCAGATTGATGTGGAACAAGAAGAAGCTACTCAGTTGGGCTCCCGAGCTGAAATAGAGATAATTTTGGATGATCTCTCCAGAGTACTTCGATGGATCACTTGGAGAACAGGTCCTTTTCATCAATTGATAGCTCAGGCAGCAGAAATGGAGGCTGAGGAGATCTTTGCACTGAATTGGTTAAACCTTACTGAGATCCCAGCCAACGAGCTGCAAGAGCTAGCCCATGAAATGCATGTGACCAAGAGGAATCTTGGACGATTTGACAAAGGAAAGGGCATAGTTGCTGATGAACAAGGAGACGAGTCTGAAGTGGATCCTGAATTGGATGCAAAGTTTAGAGAGGATATCAGGCTCACTACTGCTTTATCCTTGGGACATCAAGTCGAAGATACGAGAGGTCCAGGAGAGACCTCAGGAGTTGCGAGAGATGAAACTGACAATCCAATAGCAACAGCAGCAATTCCATTGTCCCAAGTGAATGTCTCTGCTCTGGACACACAGGTAGCAGCTTCGAGAGGTGAATTCGAGACCTCTGAAGCACTGGAGGTAGATTCAAATTCTATTCTACTTCTGCCAGCTCCTGAGTCCACACCCTTATCTGATAATGACGAGGCACAAACAGTTCGAGAGGGTGAAATTTCGTTGCTCACACTGTCGGGCTTTTCAATGTACATGGAGCAGGCATCTCCATTCCTGCTACCAGATGACACGGCATCCACCTTTGCGGCCAGAATGTTTGATAGGCAAAGGTGGAGTGCACTAGCTGCTCCCGAGTTCATAGAGATTCCTGACTCTCCTGAGCAGTCTGAGATGCAGCCTGATGAGCAACAAGAGCAGACAACTTCAAATCCTGCTGGTTCGAGAGGTGACGAGGAAGAAGATGTGCCCATCAATGGTGGAAACTGGGAAGCACCTGTCGATGCACAGCCTCCCTCCTTAAATCCAATCCCTCCAGCAGATGATCAAGTTCCTAGCTCTGGTTCGAGAGGTAACACTGAGGAGGATCTTCAATTGGATGGAAACCGGGAAACATCCAACACGGAAGTTCCTGCCTTAGCTGATCCAATCCCACCAGAAGCTGAAGCTGAGGTTCCAGGTTCGAGAGGTGATGAGCGAGAAGTGATCCATCCCTCAGGTGGAAATCGGGAAGCGCCTGACATGGAGCTACCTTCAAGCTCTGATCCGAGTGTCCCTGCTGATCCTCAGATACAAAATCGAGAGGTGGACTCACAGTTGCAATCCATGGGTGGAAATCTGGAAGCACCCAAGTCCCCTCCTACTAAAGGTACTTCTCAGCCTTCTTCTCCTACTTCTGATTATGATCGACAGGCCGAAGAAGCTTTCATTGGCGAGGTGCGCAAATTCATGACCGATCAATATCAGAAGATGGCTCAAATTGAACACACACTTATTATTGTTCGCAACACATCACTGCCTGCTGCTGGATCAAGTGAATCCCAAGCCAGTCATGAGGAACTTCTCGAACAAGTGGTGTGGGCTGAAGATGCAGCAAGACGAGCCACAAATGAGGCTGCAGAAGCTCGAGCAGAAGCTGCTGGAGCAAGGGCAGAAGTTGCAGAACTAAAGGATGAACTTCGAGCCTTCCAGAACTCCAATGAACTTCGACAGGACGTGATCAAAGCCCTACTCGATGACCTGTCGAACCAAGTACCTGCTCAGCTTCAATCACTCTTTGAAGGTATGTCCACTCTCCTTTTCCGTCTGAATGATGCCAACAAGAGGGAAAATCAGGGGACAAGAGAGACATCAACCGGCAAGAAAAGGGCAGCCAGTGAACCCTTAACCACTGGACCTCCTCCCAAAGTCCCAAAGATCTAGCAAGGCAATGGAGGAAGCCAAGAGGCAGGAGGAGCTAAGGGTTCAGCGCACACTGGAAATTGAAAAGAGAAGAGAAGAAGACAGAGAAAGGAGAAGAAAGAGGCAAGAACAACAAACGGCCAAGGAGAAGAAAGATGAGCAATTTATGAGAGACTATAAAATGGGAATCAAGGAAAACTCTACAGAGTTTCTAAATGGAATCATTGTAAGTCTTCTCAACAAAACTAGCATATCTTCTCACAGTGGCCTCACTGCAAGTGAATGCATCAAATGGTGGAGAGATGGGGTAATCGAAGGAAGGTTCATAGGCAAGGCCTTCATCGACTATCTACATCTTGATGTCTCGGACGATTACATTAAGATGGTAGATGACAAAAACCCCGTCAAGACACGAGCAGCTATCAATGAGAAGAGGAAAGCGGACAATCAGTAAGCTCTCGTTGTCATTTATGCATTCTTAAATCTCTCCTATGTTGTTCTTTGTTTTCTTTTAACTTTTCTGCTAAGTACTTTCATTGTAAAACATTCCCTTGGTTTTAATATATGTATATCTTTTGCTGGGGGGTGTTGTGTGAGTTTGTTCTTCATTTTAGCATATTAGTTTCTTTGTCAAACTTACCGTATGCGCTGAAAATAAAATCAAAATTAATATTTTCTTGAAAATCAGCCATATAAGTAAGTATAGTGTTGGCATCATCAAAAAGGGGAAAATTGTTAGGAACATATTGTAATAGGTTTTGATGATACCAAATGTAATCCACAATCCTCTAAGTCTCGATAGATAGGAAATACTTGTAAGTTCGACAAGTAAACTAAGAGCGAAAATACAACCGGGTAATTGAGCTCAACTCGGGAAATATTTAAGCTTAAGGTAAACTTGTTTGAACATCTTAGAAGTTTCATGGTGTAAAGTTTATAGATAGATCAGAAGAAGGCACAGGACATTACTGGAGGAATAAGGGTCTGCGAGACATCAACTAAGTCTCGAGACATAGGCAGAGTTCGAGAGATGGAATCTCTCGAGACATCAATCCAATTCGAGACATAGGATCAAGACATCAAGTAGTCGAGACATCAACTTCGGTCTCGATGAACTGGTACTTCTCCAAAGGACTGAATGGCAGTAACAAGAAGCGGGGCGAAAAACCTGAGGCTTGAGGCGGGCTTCGTGATCAAAGCTCAAGCGCTCGATATTGTACTAAAAAGGGAAGTTTTAGTGCAATCCTTCTAGGGAGTTTCTAGAAGAAGAGTGGACGTAGGCGGGTTGGCCGAACCACTTAAAAATCTCTCTCGCATTTACTTTCTGTTTTTATCTCTCGCTAACCTATCTCTCGATCTGCACTACATATAATAACACCTCTTGAACTAACTCAAACTCGTGCTAATTAAAAAGGGGATAATATTTCCGCTGCGCATAAAACTTTGTCTTCATCTTGTGAGGTATAGGACCTAAACATCCTATGTCCAATACACACGAGAGGTCGAAAAAGATTTGAAAAATCTTATACAAGTCTATTCACCCCCTCTAGACTTGTACCCCATCCCCTTGGGACCAACAGAATTCAGATATGACGGATCCATTGGAATCTGCCCACCACTCGAGTTCTCCGGAGTGACCCTGTCGGTTTCTCCAGCCCCCTGTTGACGTGCGGGGGTAGCAGGAATGCGAGAAGGGAGTTCGGCTAGTGGTGATGGAAGGCCCCATGCCACGGGGTCGAAGGTCGGATCCCTCTGCTAGAGGATTGGGTAGATATCACGTTGCATTTCCAAGGACCCTGCATGGTAATCCTCCTCCCCTATGTCCGTCAGATAGAGCCGCCCTTCGTCAGAGTTTAGCCACTCCAGAGCTAACAACCTTAGCCTTGAACGAACATTGGTCGCCACATCCTCCTCAAAGGCCCGAGAAGATTTATAAGTAGCCACGGCTAAGTCCGCAGCTTCAGCATTCTTCCTCTTCTCCGCCTCCAGTTCCGACTCCAATTGACCCACTCGGAGTGCCAAGTCGTCTAGCTCTTGTCCCTTCTTCTGGAGGTCGGCTCGGAGAGTTGGCACCGCCTCAGCATCCACCATGAGAGGCTTCATCCTCTTCCGCATTTCAGACTGGACAGCTAGAGCCTGTCGTTTAACGAAGGGTCAAGAAGAACAATATAAAAATTATTAAGAGGTGTTGAGCCATAAGCTGACAGCTTACCCGGTATAAGTAACGAGAGACGCCTTCAAAAATCTTCTCGGTGGAGTGACTCTCGTAGTGGGCCGCGTCCTTGGGAAGGATCACCTTATCCAGCCAGTCGTGTACTGGAAAGGCGCCTTGGGCAATGCCGTTGTTGGCGTCGATTTCAAGGCCGATAGCCACCCTTTTTGCTGAAGGAGATGGCAGAGAGGAGTCGGCTGGGCGTTTTGAGCCGGAAGTGGCAGCGGGAGGAGGCAGTGCTCGGCGAGTCTGGCGAGTGCGTGAGGGTTCAGCGGAGCGAGTGGGTGAGTCATTGACAACAATGGGATTGGAGGAGGCGGCATGACTCCGGGAGCGTTCTTTCAATGCGGCGTGGCGGCTTGACATTTCCGGAGAATGAGGATGAGTGGCAGGACTGTCTGTGAGGGCTTCTTCCCTTGTTTCCTCGCTCTCTTCTTCTGTCTCTTCCTCCTCTCCTATGATAGGCACTAGATCGGGATCTACAAGCACGTATATTAAAAGTAAGAAATAAACGATCAAGGAATTTTAGAGTTGGGTGGCTTGTCACTTGGGGTAGCCGCTCCATCTGGAAGGAGTCCGGCTGCTTCGAGGGCTTTTAAATCCGACCATTCGCTGACTGGGAGGACAGCGCCCAAGTCTGAAAGAATCTCGACTCCATCGGTCGTGTCTTTGCTCGGAGGGGGTTTTTTGAGACATTTGAAAAAAGTGGGCTCCCAAGTTTAGGGGAAATCGAAGGAAGGGTAGCGAGGCGATGGACGCACAAATAAGAAGAGTGGTTTCCACCCTTTGAGGGAGTCAACCAGTCTGTCAAAAATCTTGCAACCTCCCCGGTGAGAAATCTGAACAAAACCTAGGGAGGTGGTCCCTACTCTATTGACCAAATAGAGTTGAAGGAACAGGTTGATGGTAGGCTCAATGCCGTAGTTAATGCAAACGGTTTGAAAGAAGGTGAGGAGGCGGTGAGAGTTTACAACAAGCTGACCGGGCGAAAGAGCAAAGTAACAAAAAAAGAGAGAGGTGAATGGACTCACGGGAACTCGAAACTCGTGGCGGATAGACTGAAGGTGTATCCTGACGAACCCGCCGGGAGGCGGCTCAGACACGTAAAGATCACGCGAAGCATATATTTCTGTAACACCCGGGCCCGGCTATACCGTACATCCGGAGTAGTTACCGCCACATCTAGACTAACCCTGACCGACCTCGGTAGAGTCCACTCTAGATGCACAGGCTAAAGAAGAAAACTGTTCACACACACACACTTTCTACTTGACATAACCATATGTTCACTTCAGCAGAAAGAAACAAAAGTAGCTAGATCAACTACGGATATATATATACCAGAGTTGACCACTAGGGTCCCAAAACACCAAGAATTAAGTTACTTACAACTTACTAGCCAACTAAGTTTACTATGGCTACAAAAAATATTTACACAAAACAGGTTCTTCCAAAACCATCCCAACCAAACATCTACTCCAAGCGGCGGTAAACCGGTCCGGAGTATGTTCCCCATACTAGATGCCACTCACCCGCAAACCAGGTGAGATGGTCCAAAAAGTAGCAAGGAGTGATCACCATAGACCACTGATGGTCCAAAAAGTAGCAAGGAGTGATCACCATAGACCACTCATCCTCCAAAAAGTAGCAAGGAGTGATCACCATAGACCACTCATCCCAATAAAAGTAGCAAGGAGTGATCACCATAGACCACTCATCCCAATAATCCGAAGGACTAGTGATCACCATAGACCACTCATCCCAATAATCCGAAGGACTAGGGTCCCACGGATAAGGATAGAAGACGACGAACTCTAGGGGATCACTCCCCTCTAACACCTCTATGGGATAAAACCCATACCTAGCTTGGGCATCATCCAGAAAAGTCGGCTGCAAGTTGCGAACCGGAATGCGAGAGGGTGTAGATGGGTAAGCTGGGGGAGGGCTGTACTGCGGAGAAGGAGGAGCAGGTGGATCAGGAGCGTAGCCAGGAACATAGGGGTCTTCGCCTATCAAAAACTGGGTGTAGTCATCATAGTCCATGGTCGGGAAGGTAAACTCGGATGAGCTCCCTGAGTTCACCGGGCTCCAGGAGCCCACACTAGATGACATCTGTTAAATAAAAACACATTGAAGTGTAGTTAGCACGACGGCTAAGTAAGGGATCCATGGGTCACCCAAAATTAAATAAAGGTTTGCAAAACAGGCATATTTAAACAAAACCTTTATTACCATTCTCCTCATTGACACTTAACCTGCAAATAGGTTATCAAGTATAGCTTTCGCAAGTAATAATCAAGAATGGAACAACAATAGAAAATCTTTGGATAAGGGATTGCTTAACAAGAAACACATTACTCAACGCATCACTAAACATTTAAGCATGTAAGCAAGTAGTGGAAAGATTTTATGAACTTCGCATTTAAATCACCACTCGATACTTGAAAAGCTTCCTCATAGGAAAATTCCACTAACTTGTTCTCAAAGAGGATTCATCAACACCCTTTCTTGCTAAAACAATCGTCACATCTCTCTTTAGCGTAGCTACAGAGTAACTACATTTTCATACGAAATTCTCCACTTAGTTTCTTTATAGAAAGCGTGAGGCCTTTGGAGTATTCTCTTGACTCCCTCTCTTGATCACTTGGATCATCGAACTCGGGTTCAGTGGTCATCACCCGGTCTAACACTGATCCCCTGGACGTAAGGTTCGTTAAAATGATCCCTAGCTGGCCCTACTAGGTCCATAGAAACGACACCTACCCGGACTTTCTAGAGTAACTATACTTTAAGTGTGCACACCCCCGCAGGAATACCTCATCCAAACGAGTTATATAGTACCCGGCGAATAGACTTCGCTCCTTCCGTATGAATGATCATACTAAATATAACAACCTTGGGCAAGGGCACTTTAAGCCACCCGAAGGCTAATCAAGGTCCTCCTCAACTTTATAGAAACTAAGGGTTTGAAAACAATTTTCCTTCTTCCTCATCTTCCTTGAGTCAAAAATTACTTTTTGGACATGTTCCACAAAACCAAGTTCCAACTTGAAATCATTCAACACTCTTAACTTTGTCCAAAAGTTTTATTTCTCAAAACATTTTAATAGTACACTAATTACCATACACCGGGGTAATAAAGTGTAACTATCCCACATTATTTCATTATCACCTCACATATGTACATAATACTTCATATATGTATATAGGCAATCAATATAACGCCTCACCCAATTTAGGTATACTCACATAAAAGTTCACATACTACCCATATTCATAGTACAATTTCCCCAATACTCATACGTATAGGTATACAAGGTTAACATATATATTCCATATATGTATATGTACATAATACCACACTTTATTTTAATTATACATACATACCCATATTTATACACATATATGTACATATATACGGTTTACATATATACACACATCACACGTATATATATATATATATATATATATATATATATATATATATATACACCATACTTATACATACATACATATATTATATAATACACTTAGCCTCTCTAATTTAGATATTTATGCATATTAACTACCACATCTCCTCAACACAACAATTTATTCCAATATATTATGCAAAATACAATTTCATATATATTATACATACAATCATGTACACAAGATTTCCACCTAGATCTCATCATATTTCAACCAAACAATCAATTATCCAATTTCAAGTGACCTTAACCTACTTAAGGGATTCCTTACCTCGAGAAAGTTTACTAACACCGTAGAAGTAAGTCTTGGACTTTTTCCCCAATTTTTACTCAAAACCCTAGGAGAAAAATTAACATCATAACAACAAATATTAAGAAACTAAGCTTAGATTCAAGGTCTAGGAAGGAAAATAAAGCTTTCTACCGAATAAAATTAAAGTTTTACCGAAAGACTTGAGACTTGTGAAGAAATTTTGGCTATGGAAGGTGAAGCTCTAATGGAGGAAAAAGATGATCTCCCTCTCTCTTCTCCTTGTGTTTTTTCGTCCAAATGAAGGGGAAAGGGGAAACAAATGGCTTTATATTTGGATCTCACTTGGTTGACTAGTCCACCCCAACATGTGGTAAATAATTGTGACAAGTGTCACTTTCCTATGGTTTGATCTTGAAAAATATCTTAGCTAGACTGATCGGGATTAAAACAGATGAATTCTCAGTAGAAACTAATTTAAATCAAATAATTTTTGAAACCAAAAATTTATCCCAGACTGAAACTTAAAATTGGGCTAGGTTCGGTACACCGCGAAATTTAACGATGTTACGATCAAAATAAATTTTCGCTGCTATGGGCTGATTTAATTAAATAGGAAATTCAAGAATAATAGTATGGTGTCTAATGATCCATTTCCTAGGACTATCGGGTCCGAACACCAGCTCCTAAAATTCTTACGGTTCTTGACCGGTACGTACGAACGCAGCTTATTAACAACTATTTTAACTAGTAAAAATTATTCTGAATATCTATGAATCATAACTTGAGTATGCCAATGCTTAGAATGAAATAAAATTTAAACCTCCCCCTTTTTTTTTCTTTTTTTTTTGAAGAAAATATTTCGGGGTATTACATTCTACTCCCCTTAAAAGAGTTTCGCCCTCGAAACTAAGGTTAACCATACTTATTGAACTAGAAGCTTCAATTTGGAAAGGGTAAAGGTTCTCTTTTACCTTGCTCAAACAACATAGGGTATCACGTTCTCATTTCATCTTCCAACTCCCATGTGGCTTCTTCCCCCAAATGGTTTGACCATAATACTTTCACCAACTTTATGGACTTTCTGCGGGTATCCCGGGTCTTGGTATCCAATATTTTCACTGGTTTTTCTTCATATGATAAGTTCTCATCCAAAGTCACCTCCTCAGGTTGGAGTACATGCGATGTATCGTACACGTACTTCCTTAATTGCGACACATGAAATACATTGTGTACCCGATCCATCACCGCAGGTAGTGCTAATCGGTATGCTACCTTTCCGATCCTCTCAAGGATTTCATACGGTCCTATATATCTTGGACTCAATTTTCCTTTCTTCTCGAACCGCATTACTCCCTTCGTAGGAGATATTTTTAGCAATACCTTATCACCTTCTTGAAATTCCAATAATTGCCTTCTTTGATCAGCATAAGACTTTTGTCGGTCCTGAGCAGCTTTCATCCTTCCTTGAATCAACTTGACCTTTTCTGTGATTTCTTGAAGATATTCGGGTCCTAACGTCACAGAATTAACCGAATCTTCCCAACACAGAGGGCTTCTACACTTCTGTCCATATAAAGCTTCATATGGTGCCATTTGTATACTTGCATGATAACTATTATTGTAAGAAAACTCGATTAGGTCCAAATGTTCCTCCCACGATCCTTGAAAGTCCAACACAGAAACCCTTAACATATCTTCCAAGGTTTGTATGGTCCTCTCAGTCTGCCCATCAGTCATAGGATGAAAAGCAGTACTAAGTTTCAACTTCGTTCCCATAGCTGCTTGCAAAACTTGCCAAAATTGTGACAAGAATCGAGAGTCTCTATCAGAAACGATATCCTTGGGTATTCCATGATACTTAACCACCTTGTTCACATAAGCCTTTGTCAATTGAGTCATAGTCCAAGTTTCCTTCATGGCAATGAACCTTGCTGTCTTGGTAAGCCTGTCCACTATTACCCATATCTTATCTTTCCCTGACCTTGTTAGTGGCAATCCCCCCACAAAATCCATAGAAATAGAGTCCCACTTCCACTGAGGAATCTCTAACGGTTGTAGTAAACCCTTTGGTTTACTCCTCTCTGCTTTAACCTTCTGGCAGTTTAAGCATTTGGCCACAAATTTAGCTACGTCCTTTTTCATGCCTAACCACCAAAAGTTTTGTCTCAGATCTTTGTAAAGTTTGTCTCCTCCAGGGTGAACTGAATATGGGGTATAATGACCTTCTTTCATTAGCTAATCCATTATCTTCTTACAACCTGCAGGTATAACCCATCTGCCTTGAAATCTAACACTCCCATCTGGGTGTAACTCAAATGAACCACATTTTCCATCAATCATTTTCTCCTTGAGTTTATTCACCCCATTATCGTCTCCTTGTGCTTGTTTGATTTCTTCAAATAGGTTTGGGGTGACCGACAAGTGATATAGTTTCATCTCTTGTTCCACTTGACTACCCATTCTTATTTCCAAATTGAGCCTTTAAAAGTCCTTGCATAATTACTCGGGCAATACCCAAAGAGCGTGATTTGACTTCCGACTCAATGCATCTGCTACCTTGTTTGCTTTGCCTTCCTGGTATTGGATTTCCAAATCATAATCCTTGATCAACTCCAGCCATCTTCTTTGCCTCAAATTGAGATCTCTCTGAGTGAAGATGTACTTTAAACTCTTATGATCCGTAAAGATCTTACAAGTAACTCCATAGAGGTAGTGTCTCCAGATTTTGAGAGCAAACACCACAGCTGCTAGTTCCAGATCATGGGTTGGGTAGTTAGCTTCATGTGGTTTCAATTGACGAGATGCATAAGCTATTACCCTTCCATGTTGCATCAAGACGTATCCCAGTCCTTTGTGAGACGCATCTGTGTATAGTTCATAGCCTTCTGTTCCAACAGGTAAGGTTAATACTGGGGCAGTTGTTAACTTCTTCTTGAGTTCCTGGAATGCATGCTCACACTCTTCACTCCAACGGTACCTGGTAGTCTTTTTGAGCAGATTTGTCAATGGTCTTGCTATCTTCGAGAAATCTTGGACAAATCTTCGGTAATAGCCCGCCAATCCTAAGAAACTTCGGACCTCCGTGACCGATTTGGGTACCTCCCATTCCATTACAGCTTTTATCTTAGTTGGGTCCACTGCTATTCCTTCCTTGGTGATTATGTGACCAAGAAATGCTACTTGCTCCCTCCAAAATTCGAACTTAGACAGTTTCGCAAAAAGTTTCTTTTCCCTCAGCATTTGCAATACTGTCCTAAGATGTTCTTCGTGCTCCTCTGGTGTCTTTGAGTAAACCAAGATATCGTCTATAAAGACAACGATGAACTTATCTAGATATGGAAGGAAAATCCTGTTCATCAAGTCCATGAAAGTCCCTGGTGCATTTGTCACTCCGAACGGCATGACGGCAAATTCGTAGTGCCCATATCTAGTCCGGAATGCTGTTTTGGGAATATCCTGCTCCACGACTCGCACTTGGTGATATCCTAACCTTAAATCAATCTTTGAAAATACTCCAGCTCCCTTCAATTGATCGAACAGGTCGTCGATCCTGGGCAATGGGTACTTGTTCTTCACTGTGACCCGATTGAGTTCTCTATAATCGATACACAGTCTCAGGCTCCCATCCTTCTTCTTTACAAATAATACCGGTGCGCCCCAAGGTGACACACTTGGTCTGATGAATCCCTTCTCCAATAACTCTGCCAATTGAGCCTTTAATTCTTCCATCTCTTTCGGTGCCATTCGATAAGGCGCTTTTGAGATTGGCGCGGTTCCTGGTGCGAGATCAATAGTGAATTCCACTTCCCTTTTCGGCGGCATTTCCGTGAGATCCTCTGGAAACACGTCGGGAAATTCACGCACTACTGGGATTTGATTGATCTCCGGTTCTTCCATCTCAGCATCCTGCACCAAGCAGAGGTACACTTCACACCCCTGGCGAGCGTACTTCCTCAACTTCTGCATTGTCATCAACTTGGGCTCGGGTTGCTTCTCAATCCCTCGGTAGGATATTCTCTTCCCATTCGGTCCTCGTAGGACAACATTTCGCTCATTACAAACAATTTGAGCCTTATACATATCCAACCAATCCATTCCGAGTACCACATCGATGCCTTCTAACTCAAAACGAATAAGATTTCCGGAACAATTGAATCCCGCAATCTCTATCGAAATGTTGTCATATCGATCCTTACAGGCTACCACCATCCCCGAGGCAGTTCTCACATTTAAGTCTAACTTATTAGTAGGCCATAACTTCAATCTATCCGCAAATGTGGATGATATAAAGGAATTGATAGCTCCCGTATCAAATAATACTGAACCAAACACCGAGTTTATAAGAAATGTACCGGTTACGACGTCGCCAGCTTGAGCCTGAGCGCTGTTGACGATGTAGATTCGTCCTTGGTTCCCTGTGCTGCTTTCTCCCATTGGTGACTTCCCTTTATCGCTCGAACATGTAGGTCTTCCCCGGTTCACTTGTGGAGAATTAACTCCCCTGTTACCTGATTCCGCAGGTTTCCGACCGTTGTGCCCATTGAATCCTCCTCCTTGCCTGGTATTCTGCAAGGAGTTCCGGAGGTTTTCCACCCTGGTTTGGCACTCATAGAATTTGTGTCCTAAGAGGCCACACTTGCAGCACCTTATTCTCACCCCTTGACAATTTTCTCCAGGATGACTCTTTCCACATCTGTTGCAAGCAGACTGTTTCCCCTGGTCTGTTCCTCCCCTCTTCTCTCCTTGCTTTGGTTGAAATTTCCCTTGGTTAGACTTCCGATCATCCACCTTGAATCTCTTCTGTTTATCCTCAGCTTTTCTTTTGTTCCTACCGTAAACTTCCTGTTGATCCAGGTACACTTGGTACTGATCCGATGCCCGATTATATGCCTCCTTGAGAGTGGAGCACATGAATGGTGCGATTGCCCTTCTCACGTCCCAATCCAGTCCTCGCACAAATCTTCTTGCCTTGCTTGCCTCGTCCGGCACAATATCCTGAGCAAATCTCATCAGCTCCACATACTGGTCATAGTAGACCTGAACAGTTTCTCCTTTCTGCTTCAGTCGCAAGAATTCTTCGCACTTGATTCCCTTAATTCATTCCGTGTAAAATTGTCCCCTCAATTCCTCCTTGAATTCTTCCCATCCAAAGTCTGGGTTTTGTAGGAGTTCGGGTCTAGCCGTTGCCCACCAGTTATCTGCGACTTTCGTCAAGTAGTAAACCGCAGAAGATACTCGTTGATTCGCCGGGCAAGTTACTGCGTCAAGTAGTTTATCAAATGTCCGTATCCATTCTTCCAAAACCACTAGGTCATCTTCTCCAGCATAATTCGGTGGGTGTCTACTTGCTATGGCTTTAGCAAAGTCGACCCGAGGGTGTCCCTGATTTTGATTCTGGGCCTGCTGAGCCATCATAAACTCAGCCATCTGTTCCATTGCCAATGCCATACCCATCATAAACTCAGCCATCTGTTCCATTGCCAATGCCATACGATCCATAAACTCAGCCATCTGTTCCATTGCCAATGCCATACGATCCATTGTCGTGGTGGCGTCGTCACGTCCCGTAGGTACATTTCGTCTTGGCGGCATTTTCACTAAACGATCGTTTCGAGTTAGCTTCCGAAGTATAAAAGTTACTAAGAAGTTAGTTAACTAAACAGTTAGTATATTAGCTTCTCAAGTTCACTCACAGTAATCATACGAAATGATTAACACATATAAGAATGCACAAGTATCAGTCAGAGTATTTAGCAACCAGAATCAAGAGATTCTGTAAAGTAGAAGTGGAGTACCCCATTTTTACGTTGCCTGGCCTACGTTCCAGCTCTGCTCCGAAACTTATACTCATTAGGCTGGAATAACGACTTAGGTTGGTCTTAACGAACCTAAGCTGACTCGAAACTTAATTAACTTGAAGCTGACTGACTTGAAACTAGGGTTCAAGGGTTTCACAGCTTAAACTCAAATCTATCCTCCAAAGATCTAACCGCTCTGATACCAACTTGTAACACCCCGGCCCGGCTATACCGTACATCCGGAGTAGTTACCGCCACATCTAGACTAACCCTGACCGACCTCAGTAGAGTCCACTCTAGATGCACAGGCTAAAGAAGAAAACTGTTCACACACACACACTTTCTACTTGACATAACCATATGTCTCGTAGAGCTTGGAACTTGGCTAGATAGTAGTCATGCTCTAATGCAAAGAGTTCCATATGTCCCTCTGGTTTCCACATCTTGATGAGGCGTTGAAGTAGATACGAATAACCAATCTTTCTTCCTAGTAATTTGATTATTAGAGAAAGTCGCCATGGTCGTCTCATCCTGGCTTTTTCCTCCTTCGTGATCACTATGATTGGGTAGTCTGGGTCTATCCCTTCCTCTACCATTTGAGTGTCAAATACCTCTTCTTCATCATTTACCGGACCAGAAGTTCTGCACATCCAGCTATCTGGGTCCTTGGGCGAGAAGAAGGATGGTGGAGTTCCCTAAGATTCCGGTTCTTGAGGGTTGCCAATCGTGTGCTGTAGAATCGCAAGATTTGGCCGTGGTGAATTTTGGGCTGATAATAGAGGTGGCAGTGTCAAAATTTCCTGTGAGGGAGCTCTACGTTTGGTCTTCTTCGCGTTGCGGACAGGAGGATCTTGTTCTTCCGTCCGGCAATGAATTATTAGAGCTAGACTTCATCATGTATCTCTCGTTAGATGTTGGTCGAATAATTAACTTAGTAATTATAAGAATTTATTAAATTCGACACTTTAAGAAAGTTGTCTTGGCATTTTGGGCTTAACCCAGAGCACATCATAATCTAATAAAATTAATTTGAAAATTATCTCTTACTTTCATGTGCTCACACAATATTAGGCTTAACAAAATGGAAATTCTTTATATTTATTGAGTATACATAAATTAGTTGACCTAAACAAAGTGAGATGTTAAAATAATGGGTCACACTTTTTCCTCAAAAAAAAATAATGGGTCACACTTGTGTGTGACTGTCTCATGAATCTTTATCCGTGAGACGGATCGGGTCAATATACAAATGTAATACTTATACTAGTAAATGTAATATTAAATTAGGAGTAAAATATCTGTTACTTATAAGAGAAAACATAATACTTTTGAGGACAAATATAATACTTTTATATTTTGATATAAAAATGTTACTTTTTAGTTTCTTCATCAAAAGTATTATATTTTTCTTTATAAGTAATGTTGCACTTATAAAGGAAAATGTAATACTTTTGATGAAAAATATAATTTTTTTTTTGAAAGCGAAAAATATAATAACTTTACATCAAAATGTAAAAATATTACATTTTTAAATATAAGCAATAAACATTTTGTTTCTGATTTAGTATTACATTTGTTAGTATATTTTTTATATAAGTAATAAATATTTTATTTTTTATTTAATATTACATTTGCCAGTATTACATTTGATCTGACCCGTCTCACGGATCCTCACACAAATTTTTGCCTAAAATAATACCGATTGGCCTTGGTTAAAGTTAATATCGATGATTGCGCATAAGAAAGAACATTGGTAAGACAGGAAGTTCAGTTGTTATGCCGTGGACCCAGGTCCACCTTGCAAGGTGGACCTGGGTCCAATACGACGCCGTTTCACAATTTTTTTAAAAATAAAAAATAAAAAAATTAACGGCGTTAACGGCTCCTCATCGCAACAGAACAATAACTCTACATTCACAGACCCTATACTCCATATTCACAATTTGAAAACTCCACATTCACACATTACAGGGCTATATGTTTAGTAACTATATTACCACTGTTATGCATTCACGCATTCAAAACTCTATATTAACAGGTCCTATACTCCATGCTCACAACTTGGGAACTCCACATTCACACATTACAGGTAGAGAGCTACAAGTTGCTAGAACTCTGTTAACTCTACTACAGATTCACACATTCATAACTCTACATTCACAAATTCTATACTCTATATTCACAATTTGAAACCTCCACATTCACACATTTTAGGGCTGCTAGAACTCTGTTAACTCTACTACATATTCACACATTCATAACTCTACATTCACAAATTCTATACTCCATATTCACAATTTGAAACCTCCACATTCACACATTTCGGGGGTATATGTTTAGTAATTTTTTTAAAAAAAAAATAGTAAAACAACGTCGTATTGGACCCAGGTCCACCTTGCAAGGTGGACCTGGGTCCACGGCATAATTTGCCCTGCAAGTTGAGGCCTCATTATAGAGATCTAAGAGAAGTTAGTGGACCCCAACGAATTCAACAAATTATACCACGGACCAGGGCCTACATCTTCAAATTGTTAATTATAAATATAGAATGTGTTAACTGCAAATATATAATTTTTAAATTAGGATTCACCATACACGAAGACAACCTTGGGACCTTCCTTTTTTAATATATAAAAAAAGTTAGGAATAAAGTTTAATGTAATTCTATTTTTATATGGTTATGAACTTTATTGTTTTCTATTTGATTTTAATTTTTAAATAATTACCTTTTACTAATAAAAAAATTAACGGCTTGAATAAATCAAATCTATATTTCTAACATAAAATTTATAGTGTTTAAATTAGATAATATGAGTCAAAGACATAATATAGCCTTGACACCTCGGTTGGCCGGCCAATACGTCTAACATAAAAACATTCAACGCTGCTTAAAGGTAATTGTCAAAGTTACATGTGTAATTGTAATAGAGCTATGAAGTCTTCTTAACAAGAAGATGTCTTGCATTAAATTTTATTGTATTTTTTATATTCTTTATTATTATTATTATTATTATTATTATTATTATTATTATTATTAAATGTTATATCTTTAATTTAGTTTCTAAGTATGAACTTTGTTTTTCCTATTTATTAAGGTTGAGAATAGATCGAGTTACATGTCGTTGCTCGTTCACCTATAAATACGTATCTTTATAGATTTTTAGAAAACCTTTTGATGATTAAAAGATATATAAGACTTTAGTCTTTCTTTCTTTGAAAGTTTATCATGAATTTTCTAAATCTCTCAAACTAGATTTCATGGCAAAGCTAATTAACTTGCTTAGGTTTTGCACATAATCTTAGGAGAAACTTCTTACTAGCGTCATTGAGACATGTTTTCATGTTTTTCAATATTTTTTTTCTCTTTGAATTTGTGAGGGACAAGGGTGACTATTACATTACTATTATTATTATTATAGTTAATTCCATAAATAGTCCTTGGACTATTGACTTTTACCAATTTTTGTTCTCGATTTTTAATTTTATTAAAGTTGGTCCCTCAACTATTCATTTTGTACCAATTTTGGTCTTTCTGTTAAATAGGTGTTAAAATTGAGGGCAAAAATATAAAACTAAATTTTTTAACATTTCTTCTTCACTTTGTTTTCCCTCCTCCATCGCTAGATTATATAGGGAACAATGTGAGTCAATATATTTATTTTTCACATTTTATGTTAAATTGTTTCAAGTAATCAAATTTTTTTTCTTTATTTTATTTTTGATTTCTTTGGTTTACTGTTATGTAATATATACTCCGTAATAATTTATTTTTTTTTTGTAAATTCTCTAACTGGATGTGGAGTGTTATTATATATTTTATTGTTGTATTAGGTGTTTTTTAATTATTATTTGATAACAAAAATGGTAGAAAAGGGCACCACTAGGAGTAGAAACAAAGTGAAGAGGAAAGGTTAAAATATTTAATTTTACAATTTGGCCCTCAATTTTAACACCTATTTAACATAGATTTAACAGAATGACCAAAATTGGTACAAAATCAATAGTTAAGGGACCAACTTTGGTAAAATTAAAAGTCGAGGATACAAATTGGTAAAAGTCAATAGTCGAAGGACCATTTCTGGAATTAACTCTTATTATTATTATTATTATGCGTTTATTACCGAAATGCTCCCTCAACTATTGCGAAATTACAAATTTGGTTCTCGATAATTTTTCGTGCCCAATTAAGTCCCTCGACTTTGAAAATTTTAACCAATTTGGTCCTCCGTTTATTTTGCCGTTAAAATCGGGATCAAATTGGTAATTTTGCTATAGTCAAGGGACCAAATTGATAATTTTGCTATAGTCAAGGAACCAAATTGGTAATTAATTTTTCACTAAAATGGTCCCTTGACTATAGCAAAATTACCAATTTGGTCCCTTGACTATAGCAAAATTACTAATTTGGTCTCCATTTTAACGACAAAATGAACGGAGGACCAAATTGGTTACAATTTTCAAAGTCGAGGGACTTAATTGGGCACGAAAAATTGTTGAGGACCAAATTGGTAATTTCGCAATAGTCGAGGGACCATTTCGGTAATAAACTCTTATTATTATTATTATTAAATACGTGTTGCCTTATCTAAAAACATAATAAGTTTCAATCCAGGTTATACCCCTGGTTTATGTTCGTTTTTTCCGTTAATTTTTGTTGTACCTTATGCTATAAAAGTTGTACTACATGATTTTTTGGACAAAAATGTCCCTACCATTATAACTTCTGTTATCTTTTCACATTATAATTATCATGCACATGCACACACAATATTTTTTCTTACATTCTTCAATGGTAAGTTTGAATTCATTTAGATTTTAATTAAATATTACCACAGTTATATTTAGTAATTTATCATTTATATAATTCTTAGTTCAATAATATTAATATGAATTCTACAATTATAAATAAGATATATATATATATATATATATATATATATATATATATATATATATAGAGGTACACACTATTATTTTTAAAAAATATTAATATTATAGATGAGCAACAGCATAATGTATTTGCAGTTGAATTGAGACAGGATTTTTAGATATCAATCTATGAAAGTTGTTGAATTGAGACATTTGAAATCAAGTATTATTTATATCCATATATGAATATGAATTTATAAGGGATATATCTCTAATTAGAAGAAGACTACATTTAAACAAATTTTATTCATTTTCAAAGACAAAAAAGTTGTAATACAGCGTTGAGTACCCTTAAAATTACAGTGGAATATATTAATCCCAATGAATTTGAATTTCTTGTGTTAATTTCAATTACATACACAACAAAAATTATACTCGAATATCTATTAAACTTTGACAACTCAAAAAAAATGCATTATATTTATTTCAAAATGATTTACTAATTGGGTTTAAATATTGGGCACAAGTCTTCGCGCAAAGCGCGTAGAAAAAACTAGTAAAATATATATACATCAAATAGCAAGGTAATAGTAAGGGTGTGTTTGGTTGACAGGTTTAGCTATCAAGAATGGATACGTATCAAAGTCATTGTTATTGTTTGGTTGACAGGTTTTTATAACCCTACTATGAGGTTTTATTACCTCATTAATTGCAAAATTCATTCCCTAATAAAATCAGGGTTTCATTTTCTTCCTCCTCTTCTTTCCAAACTATTAATAATCATTCTCATTCCACCTTACTACCAAATATGTAAAATACTTTCATCAAAACTCATTATCATTACCAAGTATTTGAAACCCATTCTGATTCTAATTTCCATGTGCGAACCAAACACACCCTAAGATTTTACCAATAAGGGAGTACTCATTGATAGTTTGACATGTACCTATCGATGGATACTTATGAATTCTGTCACCAATTACAATTTCAAATTTTAATTTACAAAATAATTTTAACACATAATATGTCAAATCTCTCAAAATCGATTATGAAAACCACGAAATGCCAAGTGGTTGCCTCCCTCTTTAATTAGATGATTGAAAAGGAGGAAACGACGTACTGCAAAATCCGAACAAGAAGCAACGTAACCTCAACACTTTTGAAAACAATATAATTTTAGATAAATTTGAAAGTTGATAATAAGTTAATTGACTAGAATTAGATATGTTTGAAAAACATAACTATTATATATATATATATATAGAGAGGGAGAGAGAGAGGATGGAAGAGGTTCGGAGTGAGAAGAAAGCCGTAGTGAGAAATGAAAATGAATCTTAGCCCTAGATAAAAAAAAATTGTCACTTACGAACTTCAACAATGTGCTCTATAAGAAGGGACAATGTGCACTTGATAGGGAATATCCCTTGGGCCTGCACATACGGTTTAGACGGCAAAAGATGGTCGGATCAGACCTACCGACCTTATCCTTTCCCGATCTAATTTCCCGAACAACCGAGAACCTTACATATTATAAACACCACTTTGCATTCCCGGGCTCAAGGTCGATCCGAACTCAAGGCCTTTGGCTTCTATATTATCTTCCCCTCAGCTACAGAGATCTTGTGTCGCGTGTACGATTACAACACAGTATCAAATATCTTGGCATATGTTGTCCACGTGTTCAGCATGCCAAGCACACATAACATGTTCTCCTCTACCTACCTTATAAATACCCACATTTATTGGGAGAGGGGGACTTTTTGGCTGACTCTCTTGACTCACTACGACATTACCCGACCACTTCATTTTACGAAGCTTTCTTCCGAGCATTTGAACGGCTACCCGGAATTACTCAAATAAATACACGTTTCATCGTATATCAGCTAGTATATTGTCTGTAATTTTTGCCCGCGATCATCTCCCCGACCTAGTAAGTTTCCAGACCCCTTATAGCTTCCCGCGAGGGAATCATGGTGTGAATCTTCTTAAAGAGATTCGCTGTTTGTTCTCCGCCCTCACATAAGGCATTCAGGACGGGAGTGGACCTTGGGGGGCTTGAGTGCTTGTGCCTTTTGAGGGGACGATCTCCTCAACATCTGATTCAGCGGCCTTTTCCTTTCCACACTTGCTGGGGGCCTAAACGACCCGATGGGGGTCGGATGCATCTGCCGTGGTGTAGGCTGCTCCGACCGAGATACCGGTGGGGATTGGTTGCTCGGTTAGGACTGAGCATCGGACGGGTTCGGACGGATCGGATTTTCAATTCGTCCACCCGATCGGTTTTCGGTTTTAATTTTGGAAACCCAAACCATTATTTTTAACACGTTTACCGTTCGGATATTGCAAATTCGGATTGCGGATTATGAACTTCGGATTTCGGATGTTATTCGGATAAACATAAACTAATATCAAAACATTTTTATTAAAAAAAAATATAGGAAAAACGACTACATAAAAAAACTGAAACATAAATTCATAATACTACTTAACTAGTTAACTACTTCTTTACAAAATAAGAGAGCATAAACACTGCATGAACTTAGAAGTTAGAACTTAGAAGTTACAATTTAAGTTAAACTTACAAAATTGTAACTTCTAACTTCAAGTCCAACAAAAATAAGAAAGAAGTTAACTTAGCAGTTAGCAGTTACCAACAGTCTACAGTCCAAGTGTCCAACACCAACTGTCTAATAATACAAAATTACAAATAATTACACATTTACACAAAATTGACAAAAATCAGCACAAGTTTTCAGACATTTCAGCAATTGAGCATCAGAGCATTCATCATTTCAGCACATCAACTGATCAACAGGATCACTCTAGCAGACATAATTTTTACTCTTCTTCTTGTTAATATGACAACTTAAAACAATATTAGGGAAAACTAAACAGATAAGTGAGGCAGTGAGCTAACTAGATAAGTAACAAATATTAGGCTATAGCCATAAGACTATTAGGCTCAGATTGCATATTTCCAGATCAAGTAAGGAAATGGGGGCAAATTGTTAACAATGTATTTTACAAACACATGAGCAACATGCCAACTCCATTCCATTTATTCAGTTAAAGGTAGAAGCATCATCATAGCCAGCCAAGAGAAGACACATTAATAACTTACATAACAAAATAAATCATTAAAAGTATGATCTTTCTTACCAGAATTCCAGAAGGGTTCAACTCAACTAAGGGCAGCAACATTTCACCAATAATACTCAGAAAGTTACCCAGCCACTTAGAGAGTTAGAGGTTAGAAACCTTACCAGCAGACACAATAGGCAACAGCAAACAATAATACAAGTATACAATATTACAATATACATTATTGAAATAATCAAATAAAGACATAAATACATTACAGGTATTGATGATAACATTGATGGAATACTGCATCCAGTGGGCAATTCTGCAAAACAGAAAAAGAACAAGATCAAACAAATATAAATAAGAAAAAAAAGAATAGGAACTGCAAGCACTCTCAGATGCAACTGTGGAAATAGGAACTGCAAGCACATCTCTAGCCATTTTAGAGAGAATAGGAAATCTCTCACTATTGCCCTTCCACCACTTTAAAACATCAAAAGTGGCATCTTCATCATCCTCAACTATACCCTCACTCAAGTACACTTGCAGCTCTGTCTGCTTACTACTTCCACCACCACCCTCCATCCTCTTTTTTTTCAGCTGACTCTTCAACCTTGACTGAGACCTACCAATTGAGGTAGCCTCAAACTGGACAGATTGAGTAGAGGATTCAGAGGGGGTTGAACTGACAGAATAGGTAGATACATAATCAGCATACAACACAGACATGGCAAATTGGACCTTGACAAAAAAAGATTTGCCATTCCCTTCTCCATAAAGCTGGACAAACTATTGAGGCATGTATTCCTCCTTATCTCTGGGGTCCAGAATATTGGCATAAAAAATGAGAAAGTTCATTTTTGCTGGATCCCCGCAATATTTATGAAACTTGGTTTTCATTTGTTGCCCTATTACCTATCACATAATTAAGCAACATAAAACAAATAAAGATTTCAGAGAAGAACATAACACAAAGCAGAAATAGAAAGTAGAAAATAAAGCTTTACCTTTTCAGTTTCAGGCTCAGCCAAAACCATATCTTCCAGCATGCAACTGAGATCAGAGATCTCAGAGAAGAATGTGTTAGAAGTGACATAGAGAGAACCAGAAATTCTCACTGTCATCTCATAAAAAGTTTTCAAAAGCTTAACTAAGCTTTCCACAGAACTCCAATCCATAAAAGAAGGGACATCATCCAAATCAGCAGAAAAGGAGGGGTCAGTTTCTGCAAGCATATAAAACACTCTTTGATATTCAATTGCAGTGTTAAGCATGATGTAGGTGTTGTTCCACCTAGTAGGGACATCAAGATGCAAGGCTGACTTGGCTTCCACCCCAATCAGATCAGCTAGTTCCCTAAACTTTTACAACCTAACAGGTGAGTTCATAACCCATCTCACTGCATCCCTCACCCTTTTAACTGACTCATCTACATACCTCAAACCATCTTGGACCACTAGGCTTAGGATATGTGCTATGCACCTCATGTGCAAGTACTGCACCCTAACAGAAGAACAACCCCAAGATAATAGCTTGTTCTTAACGTACCCCAAAGCTATATCATTAGAAGAGGCATTGTATACTGTAATAGTGAACACATTTCTAATCCCCCACTCTAATAGACAGCTCTCTAGGGCTTTTGCGATATACTTCCCCCTATGAGAAGAAACTGGGACAAAGGAAATTATTTTTTTCTGAAGCTTCCACTGGTCATCAATAAAATGTGCAGTAATGCACATATAATTAATCCTCTGGACAGAAGTCCAGGTATCAGTGGTGAAACTGACTCTTTGTGTGCCCACCCTAAACAACTTCCTAAGACTTAGCCTCTCATCTAGGAAAATTTGGTAGATGTCCCTAGAAATTGTCCACCTAGAAGGGATCAGAAACCTAGGACAATAGACAAGAATAAACCTCCTGAATCCCTGGCCCTCAACATACCTAAAATGGAGCTCATCTATGATAATCATCTCACATAAGGCCCTCCTAATGGCCTCTTGATCAAACACCCATGTCCCTAGAACTCCCTCAGGAGCATCTGTTCCAGAAGTGGAAACTACATTGAATGTCAGTAGGGACTGCCTTGTATCCTTCGAGTGAGGATTTTTAAGACAGGCCATAATGTGGTTCCTTAAAGATGATGTGCCATGCTTTTTAGATTGACAGGCAAAAATCTTTTTGCAGTAAAGGCAAGTGGCCGTAAGTAATTTCCCCTGAGAATCAAGGGTCCTTTCATAGTGATCCCAGACTTTGGACCTAAACCCTATTTCCTTCCTCTTTTTAGTAGCAGGAACAACAGGAGTGACCATAGGCTATTGAGTATTTGTCTCAATGCCTTGAGGTTGAACTCCTTGTTCATCTACTACTGTTGAGGATGGAAGAAGTCTAGACCCACTTATATTTTGATTGCTTTCCATCTATATAGATGGTAATTGAGCATCAGAATTTAGAGAAACAGTAGAACATAACAACATAATCAACAGATAATTGAGGTAAACACTGATAAGGCTTCCACCATAATCAACAATCATCATTCATAATGATTACAGTTACATTTAATATTTACAAATTACATTTGACAATTTACAATTGACTTCCACCAGTCCACCACCACAATACATTGTACAGTAGTACACTACAATACATTTACAAATAACAAGTTACAATATACACAATTTAAGGGTCCTCTCACTATAAACTTGAAAGTTGCAAGTTTGCAACCAATCAACCATAATCAGGAATTCATTTTCTTGAATTCTCATCATCTTATGGCTGCCCATTGCCCACAAATTAGGGCTTAATAAGGCTTCCACCAAAAATCCAGAATCATCATTCATACGGACAAAGGGACAATACGGCTTACATTTAAAATTTACAGGCATATATCAGTATTTAGTAGGCCTTCCACCATAAAAATCATTCATACAGAAAATGCCCAAAAATTACTCAGCAGTCAACCATCAACATTCATTATTCACACGGTTACAATCAAAATTTACGAATATACCTCCGAATTTTTACAAATTCATCACACATATGAAAAGCCCCAAAAATTAGGGTTCATGCAACATCACAGTATCAACATACTAACAGAGAAACAGACTAACGCAACTATGCAACATCAGTCTAGAACATATAAAATAAATTAGAATTACTTGTTTTCTCAATTTTTCCCTCTGAGAACGAGGGCTTCAAGCAATCAAGCTTTCAAATTAGGGTTCGGGCAAGGGGATTCCACCACCGATTACGTCGTCGTCGAGCCTAGACCACCAACGATTGAGACTACAGAGGACGGGTTTTGCACAGACAAGGGGCTCCCAGGCTCCCACCACCACCACCAGAGTCCACACAAAGAGGACGAGGGACTAAAGACTAGAGAGGAAAGTACAGAACTCACTATCCCAGGTCTCAAAGAGTGAGACTCTGAGAGAATCAGAGTTGAGAGAATCAGAGAAATGGAGGAGAATGGAGAACGGAGAAGAGTCGAAGATAGAGAACAGAGAAGGGAGACTTGAGAGGAGTCTCGCGTAGGGCTGCACAAATGAACCAAAGTGACGAACCCTAAACTCTGGAATATATATATATATATATATATATATACATGCTAAAATGGCGTTGTTCTATATATACATATACACATATATATATATAGTTCGGGTTTCGGACGGGTTCGGATGGGAAATATCCTAACCCTACCCGATCCCATTTACCCTTCTTCAAATAACGGATGCGGATCGGATATCCGATCTTTATTTCGGATGCCTTTCGAATGGGTTGTGCGGGTTCGGGTTCGGGCGGGTTAATCGGGTAGGACGGGTTTTGCACAGCCCTATGCTTGGTAGCCGCTGCGGTAGGGGGAGCTGCCTTGTCCTCACCCAAAGTAACCTTGGGTCGAGGCTTCTTGGGCCCAGTGGAGGTGGTAGCAAAGCTTCTCTCTAAGACCAAACCTGCAAGGAAATAGAGGCGGGGGATCATCAGTATGAAATAAAGCCGCATTATGACTAAACTCGAGTTAGAAATCGTCTCCGAACGATTTCAATCTTTGATGCTCGGACCGGGAGGAGGGGCGGGAACCGCAACCATTACGGTAGCCTTTTTAGGAACATACTTTTCCGCCCGACCATAATCTGGAAGCTCAAGGCCGGCCTCCTTAACGCTCTCTGGAGACTAGAGAATCCAATACTCATAGAACTCAGAGGAGATCTAAGGGACCGCATTCTTAAGTGCCCGGGTTTCTGGTGGATACTTATGCTTAGTGTAGTGAGTAGACCACACTCGGGGGACCGGTAACTTCCATACGTACTTAATAGAAACAATCCGATTTTTCAAACCTTTGTTGTTGTTGGGAAGGTGGGGAATGCTACAAAAATGACCCCGAGATTGGACCATAAGAAAGCCTCCTCTATGTTTGGGGGAGATATGTCGAACCCCCGATCGAAAGGGGGCTAAGAAGTCGATGCGTGCGTGAATGCATAAATAAGTAAAGTAAATAGAAAGAGAGATTAGAGCGAGAGATATTAATTTCTCGACGCGTGTTCGTACCAGATAAGTCGATTTCGTACCTCGTCCGCCCTGTTCAAAATGAAACGAAATATAGTCTGATACCTTCCTAATTGAAGGGTGTTAGTTACCAGACTAGGGGGCTACTTGATAAGGAATATCCCTTGGGCCTGTACATACCGTTTAGACGGCACAAGATGGTCGGATCAGACCTACCAACCTTATCCTTTCCCGATCTAATTTCCCGAACACCACTTTGCATTCCCAGGCTCAAGGTCGATCCGAACTCAAGGCCAGGCCTTGGACTTCTATATTATCTTCCCCTCTACTATAGAGATCTCGCATCGCGTGTACGGTTACAACATAGTATCAAATATCTTGGCGCATGTCGTCCACGTGTTCAGCATGCCGAGCACACAGAACCTGTTCCCCTCCACCTACCCTATAAATACCCGCATTTATTGTGAGAGGAAGACTTTTTGGCTGACTCTCCTGACTCACTGCGACATTACCCGACCACTTCATTCAACGAAGCCTTCTTCCGATCATCTGAACGGCTACCTGGAATTACTCGTATCAATACACATTTCATCGTATTTTAGCTAGTATATTGTCTAAAAGTAAATAGAAAGAGAGATCGGAGCGAGAGATTACTTGATGCAGAAAAACACTCAAAGTGGTGACGATAATGCCAAATTCAGTTATTAGAGGGTCGAGAAGCTCCTGGCATTTAGTTTTGAAAAATGCGCGCTTCGGTTTCATGTAAGGGCCCTATTTATAGGGGTCACACGGGGAGTTAACCGATTTAGCAAAACATTAGGGCGCGGATCACGAGGATATTAATTTCTCAACGCGTGTTCGTACCAAATAAGTCGATTTCGTTCAACGTCCGCCCTGTTCAAAATGAAACAAAATATAGTCTCATACCTTCCTAATTGAAGGGCGTCAGTTACCAGACTAGGGGGCTACTTGATAGGGAATATCCCTTGGGCCTGTACATACCGTTTAGACGACGGAAGATAGTCGGATCAGACCTACCGACCTCTCCTTTCCAGATCTTATTTCCTGAACAACCGAGAACCTTACATATTATAAACACCACTTTGCATTCCTGGGCTCAAGGTCAATTCAAACTCAAGGCCTTGGACTTCTATATTATCTTCCCCTCTGCTACAGAGATCTCGCGCCGTGTGTACAGTTACAACACAGTATCAAAAATCTTGGCGCATGTTGTCCACTTGTTCAGCATGCCGAGCACACGGAACCTATTCCTCTCCACCTACCCTATAAATACCCGCATTTATTGCAAGAGGGGGACTTTTTGCTTGACTCTTCCAACTCATTGCGACATTACCCAACCACTTCAAACTACGAAGCCTTCTTCCGAGCATCTGAACGGCTACCTGGAAGTACTCGTATAAATACCATGGTTGCAGTAGGCGCTAGTCGGGCGGTAGACTAGCGCCTAGCACCTAAGCGGTCTAGGTAGCGCCTAGGCGGTTCTAGGCGGCGACCTATAAAAACAAAAAATTAATTCATGTGTGTGGGTGTATGTCATATATTATATTATATATATATATATATATATCTTACTTCTCTTATTTATATAAATAAATAAATCTAAATATATATAAATATAGTAATAAAATTAACAAGGCCGACTCGCTCGAGTTAACTCGGCTAACTCTACCGAGTTGGGCGAGTTAACTCGGCCAAATTCGGCGTAGTCGGCGGAGTTAGGCACAGCCTCCTAGGCGGTCGGCCACCTAGACGGACGCCTAGGGAGCAATTTGCCTCGGTCTAGGAGCGCCTAGCGCCTAGGCGGGGATTTTTGCAACCGTGATAAATACACGTTTCATCATATTTCAACTAGTATATTGTCTATTAGCACTGAAAGGCATGCGCACCGGAGGCACAATGATGTGAAACAATTATTGAAAAAATTAAATTTAATATAGGATCTTCAACACAAATCATAAACGACTATAAATAATAAACAAGCAAACAATATTCAACTCAAATTAGTAATTAGTGATCAAAATTAATTGATCTTTTTAAAAAAAAAAAAGTTTGCCATCTACTATTTAAAAAAATTGCTCTATAAGGCACAACAATGTGCTCTGGAAGAAGGGACAATATGCACTGCAACTCCGGAAATGCAAAAATGTGCACTGTTAGTAGAAAAATATGAAACAACTATTGAAAAGACTAAATTTAATGCATGATCTTCAACACAAATCATAAAATATCACAATATTCAACTAAAATTAGTAATTAGTGATTCATTCATGATCAAATGCTCTTTATATACATACATACATACATACATACATATATATATATATATATATAGGGTCATGTTCAGGTGTGGCCGTGCCCTTACGTGCGGCCTTACGGGTTACACCACTCAATGTTAAGAAATGCACCACTCAATAACATTGAGTGGTGTATTTCATATTTAAGAAATACACCACTGAGTGGTGTATTCCGTAACATTGAGTGGTGCATTTCTTAACATTAAGTGGTGTAAACCGCACGGCCACACCTAAGAGCACGGCCACATTTGAATAAAATATATATATATATATATATAGGGTCATGTTCAGGTGTGGCCGTGCCCTTACGTGCGGCCTTACGGGTTACACCACTCAATGTTAAGAAATGCACCACTCAATAACATTGAGTGGTGTATTTCATATTTAAGAAATACACCACTGAGTGGTGTATTCCGTAACATTGAGTGGTGCATTTCTTAACATTAAGTGGTGTAAACCGCACGGCCACACCTAAGAGCACGGCCACATTTGAATAAAATATATATATATATATATATAGGGTCATGTTCAGGTGTGGCCGTGCCCTTACGTGCGGCCTTACGGGTTACACCACTCAATGTTAAGAAATGCACCACTCAATAACATTGAGTGGTGTATTTCATATTTAAGAAATACACCACTGAGTGGTGTATTCCGTAACATTGAGTGGTGCATTTCTTAACATTAAGTGGTGTAAACCGCACGGCCACACCTAAGAGCACGGCCACATTTGAATAAAATATATATATATATATATATAGGGTCATGTTCAGGTGTGGCCGTGCCCTTACGTGCGGCCTTACGGGTTACACCACTCAATGTTAAGAAATGCACCACTCAATAACATTGAGTGGTGTATTTCATATTTAAGAAATACACCACTGAGTGGTGTATTCCGTAACATTGAGTGGTGCATTTCTTAACATTAAGTGGTGTAAACCGCACGGCCACACCTAAGAGCACGGCCACATTTGAATAAAATATATATATATATATATATAGGGTCATGTTCAGGTGTGGCCGTGCCCTTACGTGCGGCCTTACGGGTTACACCACTCAATGTTAAGAAATGCACCACTCAATAACATTGAGTGGTGTATTTCATATTTAAGAAATACACCACTGAGTGGTGTATTCCGTAACATTGAGTGGTGCATTTCTTAACATTAAGTGGTGTAAACCGCACGGCCACACCTAAGAGCACGGCCACATTTGAATAAAATATATATATATATATATATAGGGTCATGTTCAGGTGTGGCCGTGCCCTTACGTGCGGCCTTACGGGTTACACCACTCAATGTTAAGAAATGCACCACTCAATAACATTGAGTGGTGTATTTCATATTTAAGAAATACACCACTGAGTGGTGTATTCCGTAACATTGAGTGGTGCATTTCTTAACATTAAGTGGTGTAAACCGCACGGCCACACCTAAGAGCACGGCCACATTTGAATAAAATATATATATATATATATATAGGGTCATGTTCAGGTGTGGCCGTGCCCTTACGTGCGGCCTTACGGGTTACACCACTCAATGTTAAGAAATGCACCACTCAATAACATTGAGTGGTGTATTTCATATTTAAGAAATACACCACTGAGTGGTGTATTCCGTAACATTGAGTGGTGCATTTCTTAACATTAAGTGGTGTAAACCGCACGGCCACACCTAAGAGCACGGCCACATTTGAATAAAATATATATATATATATATATATATATATATATATATATATAACACCTATGATCTAAAAATTGGAAGGCACAAGTGCACAACAATTTGCACTGCGCACAACAATGTGCACTGCAAGCCGCAACAATGTACTCTAGAAGGCTAAATAATGTGCTCAGGAAGCCTCAACAATATGCACTCTACGCAAACAATATTCACTACGAAAGCATAACATTGTGCTTTGAATTGCATAACAATGTGCTCTGGAAGAAGGGATGTGCACTGCAAGGCAAAAAACATTAACTTACTTACACAAAATTATAATAATTTCACCGCATTTTAAAAAAAAATCTCAAATTTGGACCCTTGATCTGAACACAATCTACAGATATAATTACATCCTATTTCTCACCTAAGCCAATTGTTTCACATTATCCTATATATATATATATGAAGATGTTCGGGTGAGAAGAAAGCTACATGTGAGAAATGAGAATGAATCTCAGCCCTAGATAAAAAAAAATTTCAACCTATGAACTTCAACAATGTGCTTTGGAAGGCACAATAATGTGTCCTAGAAGAAGGGACAATGCGCACTGGAAGGCAAAAAATGCGTACTGGAGGCACAAAGATGTGAAACAATTATTGAAAAATTAAATTTAATATATCATTTTCAACACAAATCTTAAACGACCATAAAAACTAAACAAGCAAACAATATTCAACTCAAATTAGTAATTAGTGATCAAGATTAATTGATCTTTTTTAAAAAAAGTTCGTCATCGACGATTTAAAAAAAATGCTTTGAAAGGCACAACAATGTGGCTTTCTTCTCACCCGTACAACATTATTCATGTGTTTAATTTTAATTTTTTTTTTTAAGTTTTGATTCGTACCATTGATAGAATCCCTCTAAATAAGAATAATATTGTATTTCAGTCATATTCCAATTCAAACAAGTAACTAAAATTACTATGTCAACCCCTATGTATTAAATATATCCTAATATAAATGGGTTTTTAAATTCATTCCTTACCATTAATTAAATTTAATTGGATGATTGAGAGGTCTCATGATCTCATATAAATAGGGTGATCTCTCTAGATCCTATATATATATATATATATATATATATATATATATATATATTTTAGAGCATCCATACCTGTGGTTTATTGAAGGATATTGTTAGAGCAAGAACCATGGGTGGAAGAAGAAAACTAATGTGAAGTCAAAATTTTGCTGAGTTATTTCTCCTGCAAAATCCTTAAAAGAAGAAGAAAACAAATAAAGCAGCGCATGAAACGCGATTGAGCAGCAGTTTGCACCTCAGCGGGCACGTGAGGCGAGTCAGATTGACCGCCAACTGGCGGCCATTCTGACTTTTAAAGTTTTTTTTTATTTTTTTTGGTCAGTTTGTCAGATTTATTGTTTGTTTCATTTTTCTTTTATTTTTTTATTTTTTTCATCTCATATTCTCTTTCCTAATCACACTTACAAAAAATCCTCAAAACCCACAAAAAAAAAACCATTGATATTTGATGTTCTTAGTTCAGGTGCGGTCGCGCCTTAACGTGCGGTCAGTGCGATAACACCAATAGTTATGCAAATATACACCAATAGTATTAGGAAATGCAGAACAAAAAGTGCACAAATACACCCAAAAAATGCACCATTAGATATGTATAAACTCACCACACAATGTCCGCAAATGCGCAATTAGCTGTGGGGAGGTATGGTGCATTTTTTTTTGTGTTGTGTGTTTTGTGGTGTATTTGTGCATTTCATTGTTGTGCATTTTCCTAACACTATTGGTACCTTTGTTAACAGTATTGGTGCCTTTTTTAAGCAGCCAGGCCGACCACATGTAAGGCGCGACCGCATTTGAGCTGAAGTCTATATATATGTGTGTGTGTGCACGCGCATGCATGCATATAAAACTAAATATTGCATTATATTTGTTTATATATTTAATTTAAAATTGATTAGAGGATATAATGTTATAGTTGTTGTAATATACTTTTGATATTTACATATTATTTTAATTTTTTAAGATTATTGTATATATTTAATTTAAATCAATTACATTTTCAAAGTGTTTTTGAAATAATTTTTTTATAATAGGTATATTATTATATGTAAAATTATATGTGTATAATTAATACACTACTACAAATAACATTTTTAACGTCGGTTATTTGAGACATATGGCGTTGGTTATTTTTTGACGTCGTTTTGACAGTCATAATAAGTAAATGATATGACATCAATTGTTTGTTATAAACCAACATCGTATATTTTTGTAAAAAATTTTAAATAGAACATACGACGTCGACTTTTAGCAAAAATCCAACATCGTAAGTTAATTATTTTTCAAATTAATAAATTAACTTACGACATTGGACTTTTGCTAAAAATCGGTGTCGTATGTTCTGTTTAAAATTTTTTTTAAAATATACTGCGTCGGTTTATAACAAACAACCAATGTCATATGTTAATTTAAAATTTTTAAATAGTACTTATGACGTCGGTTTGTAGCAAAAACTCAACGTCGTATGTTAATTTAATTTTTTTTAAAAAAATATACGATGTCGGTTCTACATCGTATATAATCTTTTTAAATATTAAATTTATATTAAAATTTCCTCCCAAAACATGTGCAATTTTACAATCTACAACAACATTCAAAACCTGTACAATTTTACATTCATAATCTCACAATTGATCAAGCAAATAAATCTTTCAATTAATCAAACTAATAAATATCACAATTAATCAAGCTAATAAATTATACAATTGATATTAATTAATAATAATAATTTGAAACTAAATTTATCAACTTCAATTATTTAATGTACTAAAGAACTATTGTATTAACTCATTCATTAATAAGAAGCTTGGACCATATGTCTCTAACTTGATAAAGTATGAGCAACTTGAGGCAAATTCGTCTTCTTATCCCCACGGTGAGAAGCTAATGTAGGTCGTATATCCATTTCAATCAAGTCCAGTGTAGCACTGAGTCCATCTTTAGTCTTACCTTTTATGTCTAAAAGAGTTCCAACAAAACTATCACACGCATTTTTCTCTATGTACGTGCATCACATCAATACTATGTCTCACATCTAGTGTCTTCAAATATGGAAGATCAAAGAATATAGATTTCTTTTTCCACGGACTCTTCTCATTTGGAGGTATCTCAACATTAGATTTTGACCTCTTACCTCTTTGATATTTAAGCTTTTAAGTCTTACCAAAAGTAACATTAATACATTTTACGGGTTCATAAACTTGAATCTCAGTCAGTAGTTGTTGAGCATCTATATAGTCTTGTACACCATTGAAAGCCTTTTTTTAATCTTCGATAAGGGTTAAAATTATTAAGAAATCTTTGATGACCCATGTAGACTGTTTTTCTATCATGAACAAGTTGATGATAACATGTATTATCTTCACATATGGGGCATGATTTAGGTCATTTGACACTATATCTAGACAAGTTTTCATAAGCTGGAAAGCCATTGATTGTGCAAAAAACTCTCTTTCCAGTATGCGTAAAACACTAATACACTCTCATCCCACAATTTTTTCAAGTCCTCAATCAAAGGCGCTATAAAGACATCTATATCATTCCCTGGTTGTTTTGGCCCAGAAATCATCTAGTACAATAATAAACATTTGCGTTTCATACACAACCAAGGAGGTAGATTATAAATTATTGGCAACGAGTTATGCTTTCTACTTAGGTTCCCGTGAGGGTTCATACCATCAGTACAAAGTCCAAGTCTAAGATTTCTCGACTCGTGGCCAAATTCATGAAAAGCATTGTCAAATGTTATCCATTGATGAGAATTAGATTGGTGTTGAAGCTTGCCATCAGAAATTTTTTTACCGTCATACCATGTCTGTTAAGTTCTTCGTGTCGCTTCAATTTGCAAACAAACGTTTAAATCTTGGAAGAATTGGGAGATACCACTGAACTTTAGTTGGTGGTCCTTTCGCACTTACCTTACCAGCAACATTCTCTCTTGCTTTGTAATAAGATGCCCCACATATTGGACATGAATGCAATTTTTTTGTAATAATTCCTAAACAATATGCAATCGTTAGGACAAGCATGTATCTTTTTATACCCATACCCATGGGACACAAAATCTTTTTGCCATATGTACTGTTTGGAAGTTCATTACCATTTGGAAACATATCCTTTAATATTTCAAATAAGGCAGTAAAACTTTTGAATAATTTTAATACAGTAGATACTATGGTATATTTACTACACCCCAACCACAAAGGTCATTTTGAATAATTCAATAATTCATCTAACTCATTTGATCGATCGGTGAACTCTTCTCCAACATCGCGAAACATTTCATCTAACCAATACTCATCATCTTCATTTGCTTCGTTGTCAGAATACATGATAGATGTACTAGCCACATCTCTTTCACCGTGTCATATCCATTTTTTATAATTAAGATTCATCCCATTACAGATTAGATCATCAAATACGTCATCTTCACTTAATTTTCTCTGATTACAACACTTCTTAAAAGGACAAAAGAACCTCTCATTATTATTCGAAAGGTTATTCTTTGCAAAGTCAAAAAAAAATTTCTTACTTCGTCTTCGTATTTCTTACTAATTCAAGGAGCATTCATTCAACTTTTATCCATCACAAACCAATCTAAAATAATATTAACCCTAATTAAACATTTGTTAACACTATTTCAACAGATTTCTAAAATAATAATAATATAATAAACAAAAATAATTGAAATATAGACTTCGATATGGTTAATCACCGGATGCACTAGGAAAAGCCTAAAACATAAATAAATAATGACCACAAGTGGTCAATCACCGGATGCACAAGGGAAAACCGAAAGTTCGTAGGTAAAAAATAGAAAAAAATCTAACCTCAAAATAAATTTGTCTGCATCGATAAACAATCTCCAATGCAATCTAATGACCTACAAGTTTTATTTGTAAATTAATATACGAAATATATATTATCCAACTAAATTAAAATTAGAAACCTACACAATAATTCCTAAAATTTGAAATACTTACACAATAATTTATAAAATTCAAAAAATATACACAATAATTAATAAAATTTGAAATATATATTATAATTCTAAAAAATTTGGAATATATACACAATAATTCATAATATACACAATAACTCATAAAATTTAAAATATATACGGAGTACAAAATAATTACCGACGTCATATAGTTATTAAAATGAAATTAATTTTGATATACGATGTCGATTTTATATTTAATTGCGACGTCGTATATTTATTTTAAAAAAATTAAAAAATTATGTACCTTACGACATTGGTTTTCTTACAAACCAACGTCGTAAATTAATTATAAAAAAAATTAAAAAAATTATTTATGGTATACGACGTTGGTTTTAATATCTTTTATTTTTTTATTTTTTAATAATTAGGTTACAATGTCGGTTAGTAATAAAAATCGACGTTAAAATTATTTTTTAATTATAAATTAATTTATAGTTTTGACGTCGGTTTTGGAAAAAATCGACATTAAATGTTATTTTGTAGTAGTGATATAATAATATATGTGTATATTAATAAATCCTTTTTTTTAGTTCTATTAGTTAAATGGATAAGATTTAGGTTTTAATGGGATATGTATAGGGTGTCATTTTTGTAAAGTATAAAATATAGAAGTAAAAAAAAAATTGTGGACTTATTTTGAAACGCTCTAAATATTAGTGTATCAAAATAATTTTTTTTAAACTCTCCATCTTCATATCTTGTACTAAATAGAGCCTTTGATAGTTTAAAATAATCTATACACTCTAAAATAGTCATGTCAAATAGAAACTTGATAATAATTGAAACAATCTGCCACTCCACAATTTAAAAAAAAAATTAAAAAAAAAAAAAAAAAAAAAAAAAAAAAAAAAAAAAA
>NC_044923.1:14221381-14253953 GCF_003576645.1 Ipomoea triloba | reverse complement strand
AAAAAAAAAAAAAAAAAAAAAAAAAAAAAAAAAAAAAAACCTCGAGGGATAAAGGTCAATTAGGAAAATTATAGTGTGATTGAATCGGTCCAACTATTATGCTATACTATTTTAACTCGGTGCTCCAATTTCACCATTGTCCTAAGTGCACCCTAACTTCCAAAGTTAGATGGTGATGGCTACATATATGAATCATTTTGGTACGCAAAGAAGCTAACTTAGCTTGTGTGTCGACAAAGAGCACTGTGTGTCTGTGTTAAGACCAAGAAAGATCCATCTTACAAAGATGTTCCAACATTAAAGAATACTACTATACAGTACCCCAAATGGTTGAACAAAATATCTTGGCGGAACGGATGAATAGGACCATTGTAGACGTACAGAATCATCCCGAGTGTTGTGATCATTCACATATTTCATGCCATGTGGCTTTGGGGTTGAAGCATTAGCGGTTGTGGTTCACATAGTCGGTGTCTGTAGATCACTAGTACACACTTGACAATAAAAATTAGACTATTGGCATATGTTGTTTGAGAAAGAGATGCCATAACATGAGCAGTGACATTTTTGTAACTTTTTAAACAACAATTAGCAAATGTAGTATGAGAAGGTGTTGACCAAAAAAGATACTTTTCATAAACATCTCAACGTACGTGTTCGGATGTACGTAGAGCATTTATGCACATTATCTTGCAAGTTGAGAACGTTAGAGAAAGACATATTTTAGGAGTTTGCATAGAAACTGTGTGCACAAGCATGTTGGGTTTATGAGTCAGTTGACATATATCTTATAATGTATATCCTTCACTAGAAAATCTTATAATGTATATCCTTCACCAGAAACAGTGTAGTCTTGTAAAATTGGCCTGGGGTACAATCTTTTGTGTGTATTCAATAAATTGACAAATAAATGCGGCTTTAATTTGACACAATAATAAAGCAACTATTTCCTAGTGATGCGACTGGGTTGGCTTGAGAGTCCTCCTAGCAATGTCATTGAGAGCATTGTGAAGAACAAGAGTCTTTTGAGAACTGATAACTGGTGTCGGTTTTGGGGTCCCCTCCCCTTTCATTCCAAAAATAATAATAAAGCAAGTATTTTGTACACACGATTCAATAATTTTACAATATAAATATGTAACTAGAAGTGTAATACTCCCTCTGTCCCATTTTACCTGTCCTATTTACTATTCATTGGTCAAATCAACTCTTCATTCTTTACTTATTTTCTTTAGTAATTTTTTATTATTTTTAAATTTAAATTTTTGTGTTTAATAGTACTTTTAATGTAGTTTCTAAATATATAAATTTTATATATTAATGTTAAACTTAATAATATGAAAAATTAGATTAAAAATTATTTCAGTCAAGCCTCGTTAAACGAACCAGACAACCATTTTGGGACGGAGGTAGTATAACATTTGCGTAATTTTATGTCATTCATTTGAATTCATTAGCGTGATCAATCATTGAGGTTAACTGATTTGCATGGTTGCAAAAATCGCGCCTAGACGCCGATTAGGCGGCACCCAGCCGCGTCGAGGAAGGCCGAAATCGGCCTCCTCCGCGGCCGGGCGCCTAGGCGGCCGATTAGGCGGCGCCTAGCCCGCTTAGGCCGCCTAGGTCTCTGGCCGACTAGGCGGCGCCTAGGCCGCCTAGCTCGCCTGGGCCGCCTAGGCGGCCGATAGGCTGGCGTTTTTTTTATTTTTTTTATTTTTTATTTTTTATTTTTTTTTACAAATTTTAAAAATTTAAGCTATTAATGTTATAATGTATTAACTAATACTCTAATGGTCTAATAATTAATAACTTAATAAAATAAAAAGTACTACGTAATAACTAAATTAAACTAATAAGTAATGCACTAATAATTAATAAATAATAACTAATAACTTAATGAGTGTTAACTATTTAACTATTAAAGTGTAAAGATTTACAATATTAAACACTTTACAATTATTAACACTTAAAATATTTTTTAATTTTTTTTTAAATTCAAAAAAAAAAAAAAAAAGCCTAGGCGGGCTAGGCGCTAGGTGCCCCCAGGCGTCTAGCGATTTTTTCAACCTTGCTGATTTGAGACCATTACTTTCACTTGGTTGAAGCAATTAATGTCTTTGAGTGGGAAAATGTAACACTATTGCATTGTGATGGTAATGAAAAGATATATTCAAAGTATTTTTATGACAAATTTCCATCTAATTTTATTCATAGTATCCTTGCTCAGGGTCAGTTTTTGACTCGTGCATAATGCCCAATAGCACAGAGCCTCAATTTTAGATGGTCCAATATCTATTTTTAACCTAGTTGGTTAAGAAAGTTATAAAAATAAAAATAAAAATAAAAATAAAGAAAGAAAGAAAAATATGCAATAATAATGATGATGAATTGAAACATTGAGATGTCTATTTCAATTCTATGCTTAATGCGGTCACATGTGCTAGGTGCGGAATTCAACCAAAATATCGATCAAGGTATTCATACTTAGAACGAAATTATAAGTTGAAGCAAAGGTAAATATTGACAAACTCATTAATGAATAACTAAAAGTTTCACTTAATTAAGGGATTAAAAATAATGACGTTTATTTTCACTAGTGGTTTTATTGGGACCGGGTCCACCATAAACAGGGTACAGAGGTACAGAACGGGATAAGAAAATAGTAGTATTATTACCCAGGGCGTTGGGCCCAAAATAGCACTTACAAAGTCCGAGATATCAGCCTAAATAATAAAAACTATAGGCTAGGGAATGGATTAAGAATAAGATTGTAGCTACTATATAGGAATCGAATCCCAGTATATGGGTTAAAGGTTAATTAGGAACCCATATCACTGGACCATTGGTGGATTAAGTGATTCCCGAGATGAAGTCAAAGGGAGTGAAGGGAGCCTTATATAGTGTAAAGGCTCTTCTGGATTGTTGACAAGTGTACGACATCAGATGACCATCCCTATCTATCCTCCGTGTATCCCTGCATGCCCTGGTGTCTTTATCCACGACTTCTCACCCACCATCTCTACCATCCCTCTTTACCCCCTACTGCCAACCCCCACAGTGGGGCACCGATGGTGCGCGAGGGTGCATGGTCCCCACTAGCCACACCATGCCACGGAGAATCCAATGGGCCCACCTTGCTAGTCATATGTCATTCAATAGGGTCCAATCACTATCCCTTCCGTACCTCCATGCCACGATCTCGAACCTGCACCAACCCAAACTACCACCCCTGCCAATGAGGGTGTCATTGATACTTCAGTGGATGCTTGGACTATACTAGCCACGACACTTCATGGGGAGCTCGAATGTTCGATAGGCTAATCTTGCTAGATATATGCTAGCCGGCAGGTTCAATTACCAACCCCCCTAATGTCTTGCCATACCGCACCACTCCACGCACAGCAATGCACCACATCCCACCACCTCAAGAAGAGGGGGCGCGGGTGCCACGCTCGACGCCATACTAGGGGCGCGAGGCACGCCTCAGTCGCCCAGGGCCAACGCCCCAACCGACGTGGCCACCCAGGCGGTTAGTGCCCCCCCCCCCCTAACCGATGAAATGGGCCTTCAGGTACCCATATCCCTATCACTCACCAAAAAATTAATGACGTTTGTAATATAAAAAGACTAAATTCACTATTATTCAATAATGTATAGCAACTTTATTTGTGATTTTGAAAGAGTTTTTTTCATAAGGGCATCCACAATAGTGAATTTTAAGGGGTTTTTGCTTGGTTAAAAATTAGAACATGATTTTTCAATAAATGGGGTATGGGTTTTTTGGTAGTTTTTCATCGAGACCTGATTTCTTCAAACATTTTGGGAACTACCCAGATTCAAAAAAAGCAAAGTTGCAATTGTGTAATGAGCAAAATTAGCGCCTAGTTGGACTTGTGCAGTGCACATGTTCGTTGGGTGCGTTAGTCTGATTTTTTTTTTTCTTTTTTTTTTTTGTTTTTCATATTTTTTTTTTCTTTTTCTTTTCCCTCATCTTCTCTTTCCTAGTTACACTTGTAAAAACTCTTCAAAAACTACAACTATTGAGGATGCTCAAGAAAAAATTTGAGAGAGGTTTTGGAATAAATTGAGAAGAATTTTTTGGGATATTTTTCTCCTACAAATTAATATTCTTTGTGGGACCCATTGGTTGAAAATATGGGAGAAAAAAGGCGCAAATTTTGCGTGCTTAGCACTACGCGACAGTCGTTATACTGTGGACCATGCACCATGGCTGATACTGCAGTTGTGTTAAACGGATACTGCAGTTGTGTTAAACGGATACTGCAGTTGTGTTGAACTGATACTGCAGTTGTGTTGAAAAGAAACTGCAGTTGCGCGGAACAGAGGCCGTTTCATCCGTCTGGAACTGTAGTTGTGTTGAACTGATATTGCAATTGTGTTGAACGGATACTGCAGTTGTGTTGAAAGGGAACTGCAGTTGCGCGGAACAGAGGTTGTTTCATCCGTCTGAAACTGCAGTTGTGTTGAACTGATATTGCAGTTGTGTTGAACTGATACTGCAGTGTGTTGAAAGGATAAAACAACCTCAGTTCCGCGCAACTACAGTTCCCTTTTAACACAACTGCAGTATCACTTCAACACAACTGCAATATCCATTTAACACACATGTAGTATCAGCCATGACCATGGTCCATAGTATAATTTGCGCTACGCCGAACATAGTATAGTGCATGAAGTACGCACACCAACTAGGCGAATAACGTAAAATGTTATTTTCTTTTTGTATTTTTTTTCTTTTTTCTCTTCTCTCTCATTTTCTTTTTCCTTATTATTCTTGCAAAAACCTACTAAAAAACTCAAATAATGCTATTGCTCTTAGGAATAACAGGAAAAACAATTCCCCTTCAAATAAACAAATTATTGAGAATCTGAAGATTGAAGAGAAAGCCATTGATTATCCCAGAATTCCAACTCATCGTAGTATGATTAACCAAGAAAGTGATGGACAAAAAGGCGACATTGACTTTGTGCACCGCCAAAACAAGTCGAATCACCAAAAGAATAATACCACGTAATAATTAATAAGCCCAATTATGGAGATGGGAAAGGACAAAAAGGCCATCTAATCAAACACCTTCTTGACATATATGTTTGTCTTACCAAATACGGAGTAACATGTAAAAGCACACCAATTGGCATGCAATCCAACTAGACCGACTGAACTTAGAGCATCCTTATCAGTAGGGATATTTCGCAGTTATTGAGAAGTTTTTGTAAGTGTGATTAGGAAAGAGAATGGGAAAGAAAGATTAAAAAAAATAAAAATAAAAAAATAAAACAATTCTAAAAATTTAAAAAAATTAATAATAATAATAATACTAATAATGATAAAAATAAAATAATAATAATAATAATAAAGGGAGAAAATTTTTACTATTTACTTACTGTTTCATCCTCAAGTACGATGAGCATATACTTTTTCTCAAGCGTTCCAATAGTGTTTTTTGGTTCGTTTTGCTTAATGACATGAACTGTACAAATCCAGCTCACAGTTTGTGTGTCAATATCAATTAACTTTACTGCATTTGTCATGACAAATATTTTTGTGTCATGGAAAATATGTTCATAAAGGATGTTATGAAATAATATAATGGGAACCACAACATAAATTCAAAAACCATAGGTTAGGGAGTTAGGAGTAACTAAAATGTGTAGATTATAGAGGATTATATAATGAGAAGCACAACATTACATATAAGGATACAAGTATAGATGAACAGATTATACAATAGATATATTTACATAACGATATTGAAGTTATACTAATTAATGAGTATACCATCTCATTGATTTAAAAAAAAAATTGTAATCATTATGAGTACAAATACAAATAATAGAATTAGCATGATAATATTTTGACAATCATACCTATAGAATGTCAAGTAGATGGTATGTTGTAGAATATGTTAGGTTTAGTTTTTTGTGAATACCAATGAGAATGGGAGGGGTTTATATACTGTTGTTTTGGGTAGAATAATGGTTTAGTTAAGAATCTATACAAAATTGTACTCCCTCCGTCCCATTTTATGTGTCTGGTTCGGTTAACGAGACTTGACTGAAGTTATTTTTAATTCAATTTTTCATAATATTAAGTTTAGTATTAATATATAAAATTTATATATTTAGAAACTACACTAAAATTACTATTAAACACAAAAAATCAAATTTAAAAACAAGTAAAAAATGATAAAGAAAATAAACAAAGAAGAAATAGTTGGTTTGACTAATGAATAGTAAGTAGGACAGATAAAATGGGACAGAGGGAGTATTATAGAATCTTATTAAGACTTCAATATTCTAATTTTAAGTTAGGAATCTATACACAATTGTATTATAGAATATTGCCAATTTGTTTGAAAACTGCAATAAAGGAACAAATTGTCTAAAGAATTTAATGTTAAACTTCCATTATATTTAACGGCAAAATTTGGTAAAATTATAAAAGATTAGGATATATTAGAAATTTAATTGGAGGTTGCACAATAAGAAGAACACAAAGTACAATATGTTATAGCAGACTATTACGCCAACATTTTTTTAGTTCCTATTAAGGGTCTAACATTATTGGCTCTTATTATAAGTGTAGATATAAATGCGATCCAATTGAGTATTTAACTCAATTATCTATAGTGAAAAGGGTCCACGACCCCTAATCTTACACTAAAAGTCAATTAGACACATAAATTTTTAAAAATGCAATTAAACTCTGAAACATATTATTTTTGTGCCACTATATCTATCAATCGATAACAAACATGTTATAGACAATCATTCTCATTATGATGCAAAATCCGATCGATGAATCTCCGACTACAACAATTTTAAGTTGCCTTTTCTAGTCTAGTTGCCTTCTCTCTTTTACTGGTCATCTTTGCCGGAGAAGGCGACCATTTAGTTGATGGTGGATGTTTCCGGGTAAAGTTCTTCTTAGACAATGCCGGCCAACATAAAAATGACGATCAACAGTGTAATTTTACCGATAACCTGTTGGTTACCAGTAAATTTGGTTGATTTGACCAAAAATAACATGTTAAGGGTTTAATTGTACTTTTTTAAAGTTCATGTGCCTAATAGACTTTTGGTGTAAAGTTTAAAGGTCTATTTGAACTTTTTTCCATTATCTATATTAAATTATTAGATTATTGGCCATATTTGGTAAAATAGTTAGCCTACCAGCCATTTTGACTTATTTGATCACTATTAGTTTTTTGACTTAGTTCAAAATGTTTGATTAATCAACTTTTTGTAACTCCAAAATGCTAAAATTCAAAAAGTTGCTCAAAGCAACATTTTCAATTAACTTTTTGAGATAAGAAATTATATCAAACAACTATCAGCTAACAGCTAACAGCTAATTTACCAAACACTTTTCTACAATCAGCTAATGTAATCAAGTAATCATACCTTCTAACCCAATCAATTAACAACTAACAGCCATTTTACTAAACATGTCATTGCTGGAAGCTAAAAAGTAGCTAAAAGCTGAAAAGCTATAAGCTCGAAGCTGAAATCTTAAGAGTTGTTAAGCTAGCTGTTATGCTTAAAAGTGTTTGGTAAAATTAGCTTTTTGATAAGATGATAAATGTAAAAAGACTAAAAATGACATCTTCATAAAATTTAAATAGTTTAAAATTTAAATAGGTTTGTTTACATATTAAAATATAAAATAATGAAATCAATATATTTTAATAAGGGTCACACTTGTGTGAGACCGTCTCACGGATCCTTATTCGTGAGACGGGTCGGGTCGGGTCAAAGCACCAAGCAAATGTCATACTTATATGTGCAAATGTCATACTTATATGCTCAAATATAACAGTAATCAAGAATACAATTTTTTCTACTTATAAGAGAAAAAGTAATACATTTTTTTATAATAAGTAATGTTGACAAGTGCCCCTTACTTATAAGGGCAAATATAATACTTTTGAGAAAAAAAGTAATACTTTTAAATCGAAATGTAAAAGTATTGTATTTTCCCTTAAAAGTATTACATTTACCCTTATAAGTAACAAAATATTTATTCCCGATTAGTATTACATTTGAGCATATAAGTATGACATTTGTGCATATAAGTGTTACATTTGCACCATGTCCAGACCCGACCCGACCCGTCTCATGGTGAGACGGTCTCATACAAGTTTTTGTCTTTTAATAAAATATAAAGTAAGAACATATATTTGAAAATATGTAAAGTAAAACAAAATGTTTATAATTCATAAAATTAGTTCATACAAAAATTAATGTTTAAACACAATGTCAAATTAAAATTACAACCAAACATATTGATGATAAAAGGTCAAAAGGGTTTTAATTTGAATGGGTAAAAGATGTCATTTATTTAAAATAATAAGGATAAAGATGGAAAAAAGTTAATAAGCTACTAGCTTTTTTTTAGAGTAGATTTTTAAAATAAGCTCTTATTTTAAGTTATTAGCTTATTTTAAGAACATTACCAAACAGAGCTTATAGCTCATTAGTAGATTAAAATAAGTTATAAGCTCCTAAATAAGCTCTGCCAAACAGAACCAATCCCACGTCTTCAAATTACAAATGACTTTGAACTTGTAAGTATGATAACAAGATAAATTTATTTGGATTATCAATTTGAGTAGTTATTCTTTAAATCAAGCCAAACAGAATAATAAAATATCAGATATTATAGTTAAAGAATATCTCTTCTTTTTTTCTTTTTTCTTTTTTGAAAGAGAATATCTCTTTGGAGTTACTCCTAAAAAATTTTCATTAAAAGCCAACATATATTTTTACAATTACAATGTTCAAATGATTTACTAAATTAAGTCTACCACATTTTTTTTTGAAATAAAGTCTACCACATATTTAAACATTAACATTGTAAAATAACTATCAAAAAACAAATTACAATATGAGTTGAGCCAATCTCCTCCGTTATACAAAATGCATACCAGCCAGAATTTTTAACATTGTTTGTACTTTAATTTTGGTTGGAGCAATTACTCTTTAGAGTACTCCTTTCCATCCCACGAATTTTTTGTAGTTATAATTGGATATGCTTTAACTCAATGTAATCTATCTATCTAATATATATATGTATATATACTAGTTAGAACACGCGCGATTAAACCAATGCCCAATGCGTATTTTTAAATTAGTGTTCCTTAATTGGTTAAAGTAGTCATATAATAATGAGAAAGAAAAAAAATGCTAAATTAATAAAAATCAAAGAAATAGTCTCAATGCTTATATATTTTAATAAAACATAACGAAATTGTAAATAGCTAAATTACAACTAAAATAAGTAGAAACAAATAAACCACTTACATGGGAGCAAATGGCGTGTCATCATTGTCACTTGTTTGGACACCGGTCCGACTATTTAAAATCCATGTGTAATTGTATTTGTGATCATGTACTTTATAGTTCGTCCGGACAAGTTTGACAATGACATTTGAGATGATATGCCATTTGTTGATTTATAAAGTGATATCATACATTCCAATGTCATTATCAAGCACTATTATATTGATTGAACCCGAGTTCCTTGCATTTAGATATAGCATTTACAATGATGTTGGTGGTGAATGAGAGCATCTTCTTAATAGTAATAGTAATAGTAATAGTAATAGTAATAGTAATAGTAATAATAATAATAATAATAATAATAATAATAATAATAATAATAATAATGGGAGAAAAATTTTACCATTTACTTACTGTTTCATTCTCAAGTACGATGAGAATATATTTTTTCTCAGGCGTTCCAATAGCATTTTTTTGTTCGTTTTTCTTAATGACATGAACTGTACAACTCCAGCCCACAGTTTGTGTGTCAATATCAATTAACTTTATTGCATTTGTCATTACTAATATCCTTGTGTCATGGAAAATATGTTCATAAAGGATGTTATGAAATAATATAATGGGAACACACCATAAATTCAAAAACTATAGATTAGGGAGTTAGGAGTAACTAAAATGTGTAGATTATTGAGGAATATAATGAGAACAGCAACATTACATACAAGGATACAAGTATACCATCATTGATTTTTTTTTTAAACTGTAATCATTATGAGTTCAAATACAAATAATAGAATTAGCATGATAATATTTTGACAATCATACATATAGAATGTCAAGTAGATGGTATGTTGCAGAATATGTTAGGTTTAGTTTTTTGTGAATACCAATGAGAAGGGGAGGGGTTTATATACTGTTGTTTTGGGTAAAATAATGGTTTAGTTAAGAATCTATACAAAATTGTATTATAGAATCTTATTAAGACTTCAATATTCTAATTTTAAGCTAAAAATCTATACACAATTATATTATAGAATATTGCCAATTTGTTTGAAAACTGCAATAAAGAAACAAATTGTCTAAAGAATTTAATGTTAAACTTCCGTTATATTTAACGGAAAAATTTGGTAAAATTATAAAAGATTAAGATATATTAGGAATTTAATTGGAAGTTGCACAATAAGAAGAACACAAAGTACAATATGTCATAGCAGACTATTACGCCAACATTTTTTTAGTTCCTGTTAAGGGTCTAACATTATTGGCTCTTATTATAAGTGTGTGTGTGTGTGTGTGTGTGTGTGTGTGTATATATATATATATATATACACACATTATTTGCTATTAAGAGCCAAATAAAGTTAGGCCTATAATGGATAGAAAAAATGACTGTCAAATTATTAAATCAAATGGATTGTTCATATTGTTTAGATTTATATTTTTCCTTGAGATTTCCTAATTTATCCTTAATCATATGATTATCCGTTAACTTTTAACTTACCCATTAATTTATATAAGTAAAGTTTTAGGTTCGAACATCATTCCAATCAAAGTTGGCATAATTGTTGAATATATACTACGAATATGTTAGAGTATATTATTCAAAAGTAAGCATCTCACTCTATTAATCTATTAAATAAATTAGTAGTTACAAAAAAAAAAATGCATATGCATTTCTTTAATTTATAATTCAATATCTACAATGCCTTTATTCAAAAAAAAATATTCATTAACAAAAAATTTAAAAAGAGATATAATTTCATTAGTTATATTGTCTATATTTTCTACAATACAAAGATTCCTTATCTTCAAATTTATTAATTAATTATATCCACTATATTGTTCATTATTTTTTTACACTATCTTGTAATTAAATATCAAAGGCATACTAAAAAATAATGTTATATATTTATTTAACAAGTATTATGTTAATAACATGGGAAAAAAATTTTAAAAACAGTTTGAAGCGAATCATATTAATTACTTAAGGATGATTTATTGAGTTAAAAGACATTCAAATAACCCAATAAATTGATTTAAAACTCATTATTAAAAATGTCAATAGGATAATAGAACATTAAAAATTTGAAAAATAGTTACCGTTGCAGCATTTATTAATCTTGTATGTAAAATACTTATTGTGCATTTTTAAATATATTATAATTAATATAAATCTACAATTCATTTCATTTTAAAGACAAAATCAGCATCAATCTTGACAACAAAAATAATTGGTATATAGGATGTAACTAGAGTTTTAAAATGTTTATGCATAAAGTGGCAAAATATTTAACTGCATGCATTGTGATGAAAAAGCGGCAGTAGGCACTCCAAGATTAGTATAAAATCAAAAAAAAAAAAAAAAAAAAAAACACACATGCACACACAAAATCAAGTACTACACTCATTCATACTAATTCCAAAAATATGAACTTCAAAATAAACATGTGAAATGGATGTAGAAATTGTTGATGAAACTGGACATATTGCAGTATCAGTATTCGAACTACCTGCAAAGCTATTGTTGTTACTATCAAGTAAACAAGTTACGAAACTACAACAAAATGTACTACTCATTAACTTTTACAAATATAATAAATATTAATATTTTGTTCAATACTTTCACATGAAAATGTACGACAACATCTCACAGCACATGAAACATGTAGGGAGAAATAACTACCACTGTCAAATATCAATAGGCGCTTGCAAAATTAAGAGTTTATAATACAACTAAAATCTCAGTCATATGTACAAACACAACGAGACAAATCCACAATTTCCTACATCATAATCTCATTGCATGACGCTGCCCTCTATACTACTACAATAACTCAATTGCACATGACACATTACCAAATACCAATAAATAAATTTCTTTTTAAAACAAGTACTGAAGATAAGACAATGACAATGCTAGTCGAAAGAGAATTAAAAACGCTCAGAGAAATTCAAACGAAAAAGTAATATTTATTTATATACTATCCTTTTTATACTAAGTATTTAGATTAGCGTTTTTACAAAATTACAAACATTTATTTTAGTGACAATTATAATCAATCTCTCAAATATTATCTTGCATTTATTAACTTTTAATTACCGATTTAAATAAACAAATTCAACATTCAATTACATATACATTAACATCTCCTATATTATCTTGCATTGATATACTTTGAAATACTTATTTAATAATAAACATTGGGCAATATCTCATGTGAAAAACTAGTTTTACTAATAAGAATCAATAAAGTTAGATCTATAATAAGATTTAAAAAATATCGATCTAATTATTTGATGAAATGAATAATTCATATTATTTTAATTTTAATATTTTTATTATTTTTTTTATATTTTATTCTCTATTATATACCCCAACATTCGATTAGTTTAAATTTTAGTAACGAAATATTCCATAAATTATTTATTATTCTTAACTTACTATAAAGAATATCTTAAGTTCGAACCTTATACCAATCAAAATTGGTATAATTGTTGAACAAAAACAATGAATATGTTAAGAGTGTATTAAAAAAAATACAATACAAAATTTAATATAAACATTGGTCAATTAATTAATTAGACTATATACATAGCATTCAAAAGTGACATCTAAGGAACTTTAAAAATTATTTTCTTGCATTTGTTTTAAAACAAATCTTTTTTTTTTTTCCTTTTTTCTGTTTAATGATCATTTTAACCTTACTAAAGAATGTAATATAACCAATCCATTAAGTGAGGAATACTAAAATTCAGGAACAACATTTATACCACTTAAAAGGCCGAAGCATAAATTACAATTTTCCTAAAAGATAATTATGAACTTAATTATAATATTTAATTTAATTAAAAATTATATAAAATTTAATATCACATACCACTAAAGCCATTATGATTTTTCTTTTTTTTTAAAAAAAATTGACATTAGAAAGAAGTTACAGAATAAATTTTAAACCAAAGTATCGGCAAATGTACATTTTTTTACAATAATCAAATTATAATAAATCTAATTAGTTTTTTTCTCAACTCACCAACTGATCAATCCCAATTCTCACTGAGGAATGAAGGTGTTCAAAATTCTCTCAACTTTTGGTTGACCATGAAAATTTATTAAAACAAAATCTAACCTTAACATTATGAAATTGACACATTCAAATAAATTCTTTTAATTTTATATTATTAACTTTCATTTGTTTCTTATAATTAATCATTCATTTGAATTTGCCATTCCACATTTAACAAAGGTGACCATGTATAAATAAAAAAAATAAAAATAAAAAAAAAAAGAGCAAATATCAATTTTAATCCCGCAAATATTAACAAAATGAAAATTTTGATCTATATATGTACTACTAATTTTTCAAAATTCATCACCAATCACCCCTCTCTATTTAGTAGATTGCCAGAATTTTAAATTATTAAAAGTACTTTAAATGAATAAGGAAACCTTAAAACTAAAATCCCTTTATTCATGCTCAAATTAACATCTTAATTATAAAAAGACAAAAGTACCTATAATAATTTCAAATTCCTACATGTCCTCTATAATAAATTCCTACATGTCCACCCATCCATGGACATGTAATTTCCAGCTCCACGAGCTGCCTAATGAGTTGCGAGATCAACATTTCGAGGATTTAGTGGGGGCTAACTTCCAACGGAGAATCCCTCGTAGTAGGAGGGACCACGTGTTATAGTTTTTCTGGGATTTTCTCCCTCTTCTCCAATCAAAAAATAAATAAATAAATAAATTCCTACATGTCCTAAATGTAGAGGTGCCCCGCATGATAATTCTGGCATTAATTAAAACAATAATCGTACATAAAAATTGGTAAACAAGACATGTAAACCAAAACTATTATTGTTCTAATAGTCATATGACCAAAATTGGTATTTGCTCGTCCGTAAATACATTTTTCATGTACAAACTTTATCATAACTTGTAGTTGATCAAAATTTACAGGTAAAAACATCCTGTTCCATAACCTTTTTTGTAAGAGTGGAAATCCAGTAAAATTTCACCCACCAAATTGATTCCCAAAAGGACCAAAACTGAAATTAAAAATAAAAATGCAAAAAACAAAACCCAAGTTGCACACATGCATCTCCACAATAACAAAATCAGACACTTACAACCCACAAAATGCACTATTTTAATTGCAGACCTGAGATAATAATTGTATTTTAACTTAACAAGATTCTCCCAAAGCAAGCAAGCAAGCTGTCAAAAAAGGCTGAGTTAGGCAAAAAGCAGATCAAGATCAATATTCATGCACTGATAAAAGCCAGATTCTAAAGGAGTGGAGCCCAGTCAATTGATTCTCGACCAACCCCAGCTCTGCTCAGGTATTACGCTTTGTGGTGGCAGTAATAAAAGTCGATGGAATATAAGATCACACAAAAGGCTGCATGCACCATGCCATGCTTTATTAAAGTTGAATAAATGTTAGGCAACCATGAAAGGCGTGGCGTGGCACATATCCACCACCACTGTCAACATAACATCTAGCTCAAGATGTTCAAAAAAACATACAGAGGCTCTCATCTGGCTTATTTAAACTCACGTCTGATCAAGAACTACCAACCAAAACTCTAATGAAATGCTACACTTGAATAAAAAACCTGCGGCTCAAGAAGTCCGAAGTCCAAAGCCTCATCCTTACTTGGATACAGAAGCCATATGGCAGATCAAATCGATCACGCGGGAACTGCAAAACATGAAGGTGAAGTTAGCATCCAAACTAGACATCAGGCTTGGCAATGCAAAGAAACATTATTTAGAAAAATTGTTTACCTGTAGCCCCACTCGTTGTCATACCAAGAAACAAGTTTGTGGAATTTCTTGTTCAAAGCAATTCCAGCCTGAGCATCAAAGATGCTGGACCTGCAATTATTATACACGAATTTACACTCATCAAATGTATTCCATTCCACAGGCAACAGTATCTAGATATGATGCAAGATAAGGTGGACCAATTATTCACCTGTTATCACCAACGAAGTCGCTGGACACCACGTGTTCGTCAGTGTAACCAATGATGCCTTTCAGTGGCCCATTTGCTGCCTCCCTGAAGATAATCGAGTTTGTATACAAGTAAATGAGCAATGTTCAAGCACTAATTACATATTTCCCAGTGTTGTAAAAATTAGCATAGGCAGCCACCTAGGCGCCCCTTAGGCCAAGGCAAAAAAGGGTGTAGGTGGAGTTGCTAGCCAGCCGGAGCTTTTTTTTAATTGGTTTTTCTGCTCAAAACAACGTTGTTTTTAGCGGAATTTTTTTTATTTAGGTGGCAACCCTGCACCTTAGTAGCCCCTAGCACCTTCTACAACATTGATATTTCCAAAATATTTCAACTGCCAGCTTCATTAATCCCACAACTCCACAAGATATCAAAAAGAGCTTACTTGATAGCCTCCTTGACCTCATCATAGGAAGCTTCTTTCTCGATTCTCACAGTAAGATCAACCACAGAAACATCTACAGTGGGAACTCTGAAGGCCATTCCAGTCAACTTTCCATTAAGGGCTGGGAGTACCTTCCCAACAGCCTACATACATAATAACACATGCAAATTAACCAAAGTGATCGAATGTGTTGCAGCCATAATAGCATTTATTGAAACAACTAAACCGTAATAAAAATTTAACCATTCCACCTTGGCTGCTCCGGTACTGCTAGGAATGATGTTGAATGAAGCAGCTCTTCCACCTCTCCAATCCTTCATAGATGGACCATCAACCGTCTTCTGAGTAGCTGGAAAGCATATGAACAGTTTGATATCCCATACAAACAATAGTCCAAATGAGTAACATAATACATGGCATATACAAGTACAACTACTAACCGGTGATGGAGTGGACAGTAGTCATCAGACCCTCAACAATGCCAAACTTATCATTAATGACCTGCAGACAATATAAAGGCAACATAAGTCAAACAGACCACAGACATCCACTAACAAATAAAAAGAAAGTTATTGGAGCTTTTATGTAACCTTGGCCAAGGGAGCAAGACAATTAGTAGTGCAGCTAGCATTGGAAACAATGTCAAGCTCGGGCTTGTATTCCTTCTCGTTTACTCCCACAACAAACATTGGGGCATCCTTGCTAGGAGCAGATATCACAACCTTCTTAGCACCACCCTAATCAAACCAACCAAGTAGATAGTTTAATTACTCAATTATATACAATAAAATTGAATTTGATTATCATTAAGTGACTAATTTACCTTCCATTCAAATAATCATAATTTCAATGAATAAAAATACAATAAACAAATACTTATTGAGGCATCTAAACAGCCACAAATTAAAAATAATAATAATAATAACTGCAAAAACAGATCCAGGCTAAAATGCTTTTCAAAATCACTATCAATTGGTTCTTCTACAAATCATTTCACTAAAACTGTGACAAGTCTATGCAGATTAGGATAGTCAGATAGGTAGCAGTGAGGCAAGCATTAACAAGCTGTACAATATCACATAAGCAAGCTTGATTTCATAATTAAAGTAGGCCTAAAGACAAAAAGGAATAAAATGAGATGAATATCAAACCTTCAAGTGAGCAGCAGCCTTGTCCTTGTCAGTGAAGACTCCAGTAGACTCCACAATATAGTCAGCACCTGTTTCACCCCATGGGATCTCTTCTGGGTTTCTGAAAACCCATAGATCAAACTCATCACAACAATTTTTCAAAGAAAGAAGTCTTAAAAAACAAAGACCGAAAATCCCAGATCTGAAACAAGCACACCATTCCATACCTGATCCCAAAGACTCTAACTTCCTGTTCACCAAAAAGAAGGGTCTTTTCGTCCTTGACCTTCAGTTCCTTGTGCTTCCATTGACCATGTACTGTATCATACTTGAACATATATGTCTACCAAACAAAAACAAACCATATATATATCTTATAAGACTAAACAGATCCATCTACCCATATTTTGAAAAATAAAAATCTACATCAGTAACATCAGAAACTCGCAGAAAACGAAAGAAAATTTACCATGTACTCGGTGGTGATGAATGGATCGTTGACAGCGACAAGCTCGACATCTTCTCTCTGGAGAGCAACCCTGGCGACCAACCTTCCAATCCTTCCAAATCCTGAAACCAAATCAACAAAATCACCGTAAAAATCCCTTCTTTTATAGGTCTCAATTCTCTGCGGAGAAAAAAATCAAAGGAAGTGATGTAAGAAGGGAAAGCAGATGGCACCGTTGATTCCGATCTTGATTTTCGCCATGGCGGAGTTTAAGAGAGAGAGAGAGGTTTTGAGGGATTAGAGAGAGTTGAAGTGCGGCAGTGTGCTTGGATACAGAGGAAGGGGAAAGCCGTGGCTGTGTATAAAAGAGGGTTTCGATGCGTTGTGTCACGTGACAAGTGGTCTTACTTTTTTTCTTCTTTTTTTTTTTAACGTTTTCTTAGTGTCTTGTTTTTCAAATAAAAAGAAAAATTCGCCCACTAGAATATTCCAGAATAAAGGTATCAACATGCCATCCAAGGCAAGACAACCAAAGCTATGTTTCCCAGCTATTTGAAAGCTGGAAAGCTATAAATTAAAAATGGAAAATGAAAGAGTTATTAATTTAATTGATTATGTTTAAAAGTGTTTCATAAAATTAATTTTTTTGATGAGTTGATAAATGTAAAAAAACTAAAAATAATATATTTATAAAATTTAAATAAATTTGTTTACATATTAAAAATTAACGTTGTGAAATGAAACTATTACCATAATCATGATCTAGCATATCATAATGAAGTAGCAATATTGTTGTGAATCTCATTCATCTCAATAGAGGTCTCATTTAAAATTTCGTTGATGGAGATATTACTACTTAAATTTTGAAGTTCATCGGGCGATATGTAATCCGGATGTTACTCAAGCACATTAAACATCATGTCATCTTGCGAATTTTAGAGTTTTAATAAGGGGAATGTATCTAATCATAACTTTCATAGACTTTTAAAGACTTTTACTAACTTTAAAAGTTTGGCGGTATTCAATTTAGACTTTTAAAACTCTTTAAAAGTCTACTCATATTGGATCCAGACTTTTCAAAACTTTTAAAGTATACTAGTATTCGATTCAGACGTTTATAGTCTTTAAAGGTCTACTGCTATTCAAAAAGTTATTAACTTTGATAACTCTATCAGAATAAGGTTGCTGTAGATCTTTTCTTCATTAATATAAGTATATGAAATTCAACCTTCCAACCCCAAATTATTCAACATTCTCTACAGACTTTTTTCCCTCTATCAAAATCAGACAAACTTTTCATCAATTTTACGGTACGTTTCAAACCTTTCTTAAATACTCATATACTTTGGTACGAAAAAATATTATTTGTTGATATTCAAAGGAAAAAATTGTTGCGATCGCAGTGATTAGTAAAAGGATTTGATTTCAATTCAGATTACAAGAGAGAGAGTCTATTTATTATAACCTACTAAAGACTCTCCTATTCTATAGGCTAAACTAATATGACTAAGTTACAGCCACTAGAACTAATAACATACTATATAAAATAATAAGGAAATAGTAACATCTAAATATATCATAACTCACACACCCCCTCAAGCACAAGGTTGAATCTCAGCAACCAGCAATACCGGGAGAAATCAGCAAATATAATACATTTTGGCTATTATAAATATCTGATTTTAGCCGTAAGGGATAAAACCAGCAATACCGGGAGAAATCATCGACAAACAGTACAAAATATCTAGATCCGGTAGCTGATAGCACCGGTGACGGACCCCAGATATCCGTGTACAGTAAATATAATACATTTTGGCTATTATTAGATACACTGTCTAAAGGAAAACGTGCCGATTTTCCAAGTTGGCATGGTGTACAAAGATTGTGACTATTTAAATTATTGACACTAACAGGACATTGCTTTAGGACACGACTCAAAACTTGATTATGGGGATGCCCAAGCCGTTGATGCCAAATGACTGAGGAGGCTCGAGCAGAAACGAACGCATAGTGAGACCAGGGAACTGATAATCTGTATAGACCACCGACCATTGACCCTCTAAGAAGTACCGCCATAGAGTGTTGCAATCCTTCACAAGAAAACAATCGTTATGAAATTCAAAGAAAACGTTGTTTTCGTTTGTAAATTTAACAACGGAAAGAAGCGGAAGTGATAATTTAGGAACATATAAAATTTTTGACATGGTTAAGTGTTTGGACTGAGATGGAATAACTACATGGCTGATTCATGAGACTGCTAAACATGCGCCACTGTCGACCTTTAAGACGTCACCACCATTGTAAATCTCGGAATGGGTCATCATGGCGTCATTCGGAGTCGTGTGAGATGAGGCTCCAGTATTAGAATACCAAGCATCAGACACAGCCGGATTGGGTTCACCATCAACAGCGACATTCGCTCGGGGTGCAGGGCGGTCGTCATACCACTTGAAACAGTGAACGACCGTATGGCCGTGAGACCTGCAAATCTGACATCGGGGGGATCCTCCACCGCCGCGACTACGGCCAGAACTGCCTCTGCCTCTCTAGTGTCACCCGCCACGGTTATTTTCAGAATGCCTGTCGCCGGAATCACCATGACCTCTGCCGCGACCTGCAAACAACGCCATCAAAGCCTGGGTTTGACCGACGGCGTCAGCGACTGTGAAATCATCAAAGTTGATGAATTCTTGATTTTGCAAGTGGTCGGCAAGCTGGGCTAACGTCACTGTTGCGGCGGAGACGGTTAGCGCACTTGCCATCGATCGATATTCGGGACGGAGGCCGCGAAGTGCATATAGCACCTGTTCGTCGGGAGAGAGCGGTCATCCAGCGAGTGAGAGAGCCTCGACGAGTATTTGTGCTTTTTCGAGGTATTCAGTCGGCGACTGATTCCCTTGCCGGAGAGTCTGAAACTGGCTGAGGAGACTCAAACATCTCGACTGCGACAACGAGGCTAGAGCAGCAGTGATGGCATCCCAAACCTCCTGGGCGGTGGTCCTACCAACGGCGCGGTACATGACATCGTCGGTGAGTAACGAGATCAGAAGAGACAAGATCGACTGATCTTGTTGGACCCAATTTTGATGCGCCGGATTGGGTACCGGGGGCGAGGCAGAGGTCGACGTCGGCTGCAGGGAAGTAGAGACGGTGGGCGGCGGACACGAGTGCGAACCGTCCAGGAAGCCGAGCAAGCCTTGCCCGCGTAGGAATGGTACCAACTGGGTTCTCCAGTGGAGGTAATTACGGGTTGTGAGCTTCACCGAAACATAGTGGTGAGCGGCCGTGAGTGAGGGTGGCGAAACTGGTGGTGGGTTGGTAGCTACGGCGAGAGTGTTGTCGGTGGGTGGGTTGGCCATGGGTGATGATCGGAAACCGAACGCGAAGGAGGATCGGGAAAGGAGGAAAAAGTTACGCTCACCTTTCGCAACTGATACCAGATTAGTAAAAGGATTTGATTTCAATTCAGATTACAAGAGAGAGAGAGTCTATTTATTATAACCTACTAAAGACTCTCCTATTCTATAGGCTAAACTAATATGACTAAGTTACAGCCACTAGAACTAATAACATAATATATAAAATAATAAGGAAATAGTAACAACTAAATATATCATAACTCACAGCAGTAGGTTGCTGCTGCAAACACCAACAACAACATAAATATTCTTAGTATAATTGTATAATTTTTATTTAATTAATGTAATTTTATATAATTGTATGTTAATTAATTATTAATATATGTATTTGTGTTGATATACCCAACAAGGTGAAACTATTGCCAATCAAAGATAATTGTACTTACAAAATGAATATTTTAATTCGTACTTTTTCATTCTAGATATTACTCAACATTAGTTGTTTCATTAGTTCAATATTTATTTTTTATTTTTTTTTTACAATGCATTTATTTTTGATTTATAAAAATATACTTTTGTAAGAAAATTATAAATAATATATTAATAGAAATTATGGAATGTTTGTGAGGGTGTATTCAATTTAGAGTTTTAATGACTTTTGTAGACTTTTTAATATGAGAAAGTTTTTAAAAATCTATAAATATTTGTCCTATTGATATTTATAGGCCCTGTTTGGTAAATAGTTGTTGGCTGATTGTGTTGGCTGATTGTGTTGGCTGTTTGGGTTAGAGCTGATTGTGTTGGCTGTTTGGGTTAGAAAGAATGATTTGTTGATAACATTAGCTGATTGTAGAAAGTTGTTTGATAAATTAGCTATTAGCTAATAGCTGTTTGGTATAATATCTTTTCTCAAAAAGCTAATTGAAAAGGCTGCTTTGAGTATCCTTTTGAATTTTAGCATTTTGGAGTTACAAAAAGCTTATTAACCAAACACTAATATTGATTTTTTAACCAAGTCAAACAACTAATAGTGGTCAAATAAGCCAAAATTGGCTGATAGGCTGATTATTTACCGAACAGTTCCATTCCATTTTGAAGTTTCGCAAAGATATGACATAGGAATCAATTAACAACCAATTCAAGCAAAAAAACATATTTTTAAATAAAAACCCAAAGTCGAACAAGCAACCATCAATGGCCTAAAATAGGAGTTGGGTGATAAGCCGTTAATTAACATATAAATATGCTTTAATTGTACTAATTTCTAAGTGAATATTATGTGTTTGTGCAAGAAAGAAGTGTATTTCATGTATTTACGGCTCAATCATTGGAAACCGGGACCTAGGCATGAGGAAGCGTAAAATGGAGATGAATCGGGATGAAGTCAAGGCAAAAAAGGGTCAAGAATGAAGGGTCAAAACCATAGCAAAGTTCAACGGAGAATTGGAGCAAAGGAGAAGCCAGAAAACGCCACCAGGAGGGTGTCACGCTGGAGGTCACGCCATGACCTGCAGCGTGACACCGTGGTTAACTTTCAGATGGTCTGTGTCACGCTGTAGGTCATGCCGTGACCCGCAGCGTGACCAGCCACCATCTGAAAGTGGCCTGTGTGGTCACGATGTAGGTCACGCCGTGACCTCCATCGTTACCTGCAGGCCACTTTGCGGATTCAAGGCATCACCCTGCAGGTCACGCCGTGACGTGCAGCGTGACGACCTGGAATTCGCGAGGCTTAAGTCTGGTCACGATGAAGGTCACGCCGTGACCTCCATAGTGACCAGGCATCCTGGAGGTAGTTTTTTTTTTTTTTTTTTTTTTTTTTACGCAAATGTCATAGTATAAATAGGATTAGGCTTTATTTTAAATCTATCTTTCAGTTTTTCTAAGTCTTCTTTAGGTTTCTCTCCACAAACACATTAGATTATCTATCTATTGCAATTACATTAGATTTGAAGAAGATTTAGAGAAGAACTATCCATTGTAATTATCAATTTCACTACAATTTCAGATTCAAACATTATTTATTCATTCAAGTAAGAGTTCAACTTCTCCTTTCAATTTTTAAATTTTTTTTGCATTTAACTTCATTGCCTATTATTCCAATTATTTTAGTTTATAATTTCATTATGATTTGTTGAATACTTCAGGGATTTAAATTGAATTGCCTTGTATGAATGCTTACATGAATTAAATTGCTTAGTCTAGGTTTTTCATTGCCTTTAGAATGAATATAATTGTGATATTTGGGAATTACTTGACTCTTGTTTGATTATGGCCCAATTATGCAAGAGATGTTTGGAATTGGAGTTTCACCTATGACAATAGGGATTCACCATAGCCAACCCTTTCACATTTCTAACTTGCCCTTGAGAAAGGGAAGTTGGAAGGGATTATGCACACAATGTGCTTGATTAAATGCCTCACCTAGTCTAATTGCTATGAGAATGGGATTAGAACTTTGGTGGTAACCAATGTCCACGAGAGTGGCATTAGCGTTGACTTGATTCACTCATTTCATTGTTAAGTGTTGATTAGCCTAGAACCTTAGAACACTAGAGAAGCATTTGTGCATTGCCATTTGATTTAAATCCTCTTCTTGATCATTGTTTATTTCTCAAATTAATTGCTTGATTTACAATTATCTCATGCAAACAAATCTTTCAATTTGGTTAGCTTTCAAACACTTAATGATGTTGTGTTTAGCCCCTTGCTACTCAAGTCTTACCTAGTCATTCCCAGAGAACGACACTCACTAAATCAAACCACTAAAAATATAACTTTCAGTGGGCAAGACACCAAATTTGAAAACAAAATCGCCTAACGTAATACACAGAAATATTTTCACTAACCTACAACTAACATACAAAGTAAAAGAAAAAATCACAAACAAATTTTTGTCTCATATACAAATGCACCCAAAGATAATATATAACAACACACAAAATATAAAGAAAAATCATACCGGGAATTACATAGTTGCTAAAGAGTTGTTCGAATGAAGATGAAGGAGGATGTTTGCGGAGTCGCAGAACAAGGATGAATAAAAAAAATAGGAGAAGAGAATATGTCAAAAGGGTTTTAATTGAGATGGGTAAAGGATGCCATTTATTTAAAATAATAAGGTTAAAAGATGAAAAAAAAGTTTAGAAGCTATTAGTTTATTTTTGAAACGCTATTATTTTAAGCTACTAGCTTATTTTTAGAACATTACCAAACAGAGCTTACAATTTATTAGTAACTTAAAATAAGTAATAAGCTCTTAAATAAGCTCTGCCAAACAGAGCATGGATGAGTATTTCATTTTAGGAAAAATAACACTTTTGACTCTTGAATTGTTTCAGTTAATTAAAATAAATTTAGCTACTCAATTGTTCAAAATGTTACACTTTTAGCATCTAATGTTATATAATTGTCAAGCTCCAATAACATATGTGATTATTTTTTATTATTTAGAATTAATATTTACTATTAAAAATTATGTACTCACGGAGATAGTGAAACTTTGACAGTGAATACATATATATATATATATATATATACACACACACTTATAATAAGAGCCAATAATGTTAGACCCTTAACTGGAATTTAAAAAAATGTTGGTGTAATAGTCTGCTTTAACATATTGTACTTTGTGTTCTTCTTATTGTGCAACCTCCAATTAAATTCCTAATATATCATAATCTTTTATAATTTTACCAAATTTTTCCGTTAAATATACGGAAGTTTAACATTAAATTCTTTAGGTAATTTGTTTCTTTATTGCAGTTTTCAAACAAATTGGCAATATTCTATAATACAATTCTGTATAGATTCCTAACTTAAAATTAGAATATTGAAGTCTTAATAAGATTCTATAATACAATTTTGTATAGATTCCTAACTAAACTATTATTCTACCCAAACCAACAGTATATAAACCCCTCCCCTTCTCACCGGTATTCACCCAAAACTAAACCTAACATATTCTACAACACACCATCTACTTGACATTCTATAGGTATGATTGTCAAAATATTATCATGCTAATTCTATTATTTGTACTCATAATGATTACAGTTTAAAAAAAATCAATGATAGTATACTCATTAATTAGTATAACTTCAATATCGTTATGTAAATCTATCTATTGTATAATCTGTTCATCTATACTTGTATCCTTGTATGTAATGTTGTGGTTCTCATTATATTCCTCTATAATCTACACATTTTAGTTACTCCTACCTCCNACACTAGAGAAGCATTTGTGCATTGCCATTTGATTTAAATCCTCTTCTTGATCATTGTTTATTTCTCAAATTAATTGCTTGATTTACAATTATCTCATGCAAACAAATCTTTCAATTTGGTTAGCTTTCAAACACTTAATGATGTTGTGTTTAGCCCCTTGCTACTCAAGTCTTACCTAGTCATTCCCAGAGAACGACACTCACTAAATCAAACCACTAAAAATATAACTTTCAGTGGGCAAGACACCAAATTTGAAAACAAAATCGCCTAACGTAATACACAGAAATATTTTCACTAACCTACAACTAACATACAAAGTAAAAGAAAAAATCACAAACAAATTTTTGTCTCATATACAAATGCACCCAAAGATAATATATAACAACACACAAAATATAAAGAAAAATCATACCGGGAATTACATAGTTGCTAAAGAGTTGTTCGAATGAAGATGAAGGAGGATGTTTGCGGAGTCGCAGAACAAGGATGAATAAAAAAAATAGGAGAAGAGAATATGTCAAAAGGGTTTTAATTGAGATGGGTAAAGGATGCCATTTATTTAAAATAATAAGGTTAAAAGATGAAAAAAAAGTTTAGAAGCTATTAGTTTATTTTTGAAACGCTATTATTTTAAGCTACTAGCTTATTTTTAGAACATTACCAAACAGAGCTTACAATTTATTAGTAACTTAAAATAAGTAATAAGCTCTTAAATAAGCTCTGCCAAACAGAGCATGGATGAGTATTTCATTTTAGGAAAAATAACACTTTTGACTCTTGAATTGTTTCAGTTAATTAAAATAAATTTAGCTACTCAATTGTTCAAAATGTTACACTTTTAGCATCTAATGTTATATAATTGTCAAGCTCCAATAACATATGTGATTATTTTTTATTATTTAGAATTAATATTTACTATTAAAAATTATGTACTCACGGAGATAGTGAAACTTTGACAGTGAATACATATATATATATATATATATATACACACACACTTATAATAAGAGCCAATAATGTTAGACCCTTAACTGGAATTTAAAAAAATGTTGGTGTAATAGTCTGCTTTAACATATTGTACTTTGTGTTCTTCTTATTGTGCAACCTCCAATTAAATTCCTAATATATCATAATCTTTTATAATTTTACCAAATTTTTCCGTTAAATATACGGAAGTTTAACATTAAATTCTTTAGGTAATTTGTTTCTTTATTGCAGTTTTCAAACAAATTGGCAATATTCTATAATACAATTCTGTATAGATTCCTAACTTAAAATTAGAATATTGAAGTCTTAATAAGATTCTATAATACAATTTTGTATAGATTCCTAACTAAACTATTATTCTACCCAAACCAACAGTATATAAACCCCTCCCCTTCTCACCGGTATTCACCCAAAACTAAACCTAACATATTCTACAACACACCATCTACTTGACATTCTATAGGTATGATTGTCAAAATATTATCATGCTAATTCTATTATTTGTACTCATAATGATTACAGTTTAAAAAAAATCAATGATAGTATACTCATTAATTAGTATAACTTCAATATCGTTATGTAAATCTATCTATTGTATAATCTGTTCATCTATACTTGTATCCTTGTATGTAATGTTGTGGTTCTCATTATATTCCTCTATAATCTACACATTTTAGTTACTCTTCTCATTATATTCCTCTATAATCTACACATTTTAGTTACTCCTATCATTATATTCCTCTATAATCTACACATTTTAGTTACTCCTACCTCCCTAATTTATGGTTTTTGAATTTATGTTGTGGTTCTCATTATATTATTTCATAACATCCTTTATAAACATATTTTCCATGACACAAGGATATTAGTAATGACAAATGCAGTAAAGTTAATTGATATTGACACACAAACTGTGGGCTGGAGTTGTACAGTTCATGTCATTAAGAAAAACGAACCAAAAAACGCTATTGGAACGCCTGAGAAAAAGTATATGCTCATCGTACTTGAGGATGAAACAATAAGTAAATAGTAAATTTTTTCTCCCTTTATTGTTATTATTATTATTATTATTATTATTATTATTATGATTATTTTATTTTTATCATTATTAGTATTATTATTATTATGAAGATGCTTTCATTCACCACCAACGTCATTGTAAATGCTATATCTAAATGCAAAGAACTTCAGTTCAATTAATAGTGTTTGATAATGACATTGGAATGTATGATACCACTTTACAAAGCAACAAATGGTACATCATCTCAAATGTCATTGTCAAATCTGTCCGGACAAACTATAAAGTACTTGATCACAAATACAATTACACATGGATTTTAAATGATCGGGCCGGTGTCCAAACAAGTGACAATGATGACATGCCATTTACTCCCATGTAAGTCGTTTATTTTTTTATACTTATTTTAGTTGCAATTTAGCTATTTACAATTTCATTATGTTTTATTAAAATATATAAGCATCGAGACTATTTCTTTGACTTTTATTATATAACAGAACGTTTACGTGTTAAACTTGGTTTTGAAGGATTATTATGTAACCCCTCGGTTTTTCCGACAAAGTTAGGGTTCGAAAAATATTTTTTAGGCTATAATATTTATGAGATGATCTCTCGGTACTTCAGAAGGATTTTTTTTAAGTGAGGCTAATTATTAATAAAGCTGCGGTCTACGTACCGGTCACGAACCTTAAAATTTTTAAGGATGTATATACGGTTCGAATTTCCCTAGGAAATGGATTATTAAGCATGATGCGATTACGCGTGAACTTCCGACTTAGTTCAAGTGGAAATTTAAACGGACTGTAAGGGTGAAATTTATTACGATCCTTCGTACCTGTATTTCGCGAGATACCGAAAAATTCCCAATTTTAGTGGTTATTGACGGGATTATTTTTTAGAATAATTTTGGTATTGGAATTTTCCCGAATTAAGTTATATTCCTCCGAACTTTTATCTGATTTAATCCCTAACTGGCAAAGAAGTCTTGCTCTACAAGATGCACCATAGGATTGTGACAAGTGGCATCCCTATTTACCACATGGTAATTAAATAATTAATTAATAGGAAGAGTATGGGATAAGCTAAACCATGTCTACACTCCAAGTCTTCCACTCTCTCCCACACCCATTTTCGAAATTAAGATAAGGAAAAAGAAGAGAAAAAAAAATGTCATCTTCCTCTTGGATCCAAGAACTCCATAGCCATGCTCTTCAACTCAAGTGCTCTAGTATAGGTAAGACTTTGGTTTTGTTCGGTTAAATCTTTCCTAGAGCTTAAGTCTAAACTAAAGGTTCATGAAAATGTGGTTATTATGGTGATTTTGTTTAGGATCTTCGGTGAAAAGTTTGAAGGAGAAGATCACCATCTTTCTATGGTTTAAAAATCTTCTTGAGAGGTAAGGAATCCCTTAAGTTGGTTTAGTCACTTGAAGGTGAACAAATGCTAGTAAATTATGTGACTAGGAATTTTATGCGAAAATTATGTGTTAAGTTTGTGGATCTACTAGTTGACTCAAGAAACCACACTTTGGATTTTTGGTAATTTTTGTATACATGTTCATAGCTAATTTATGCATGTATATGTTGTATTTATGCCCATATAGGCTTATACTTGTGAAAATAGTGAAAGGAAATCAGGATAGATTCTGGCAGTAACTTCCGAGATTTATTGGGAAAATTTGGTAAGGTATTTTGACTCCATTTTTTTTAGACATGTAGTTCTATAAGTGTAGAACCTGCATATAAAATTTCATAATGATCGGAGTAGTATAAGTATGGTTTTCGAATTTTTCTCCAAAACTGGTCCAGAGAGAAAAATTCTGGACAGCACACTGCCGAGGGCAAAAATGGAATTTTCTGTGTTTATTCGCGGATCAAAATGACCAAAACTTTTTATGGACATCAAGTACTATAAGTTGGGGTTCTACCATAAAAATTTCAAGTGAAAAAGAGTTCGGGAACTATCTTTACCGGCTCAATCTTTCGGACTGCGCCAAGCTGAAATTTCTGGCAGATTTGGGTGGACGCGGCATTGGACGCGCGTCCATCGACGCCCAGAGTTACGGCGTCACGGCCGAAAGGCCGGACGCGGACACGGACGCGCGTCCGCTGCGCGTCCGTGGGCGCCCAGTTTCGGCTCCATTTACCGAACGTGCGGACGCGGCTCGGACGCACGCGTCCGCTGTGCGTCCGCAGCTGCGGCCAACCGCGAGTCCGCGCGACGCGGACTCGTTTTCGACTTGTTTTTGACCAAACTTTTCCCCGATGTTTTTAATCCCGAGTGTTATGATGTTTGAAAGGCCTACGGGCAAAAGAGATCTATTTTTGAAAGAAATATCTGTTTTGGAAAAATTATGTACATCACTTTAGAAGAAAATATTGTTGTTGAGAAATAAGTACAACTCTTGTAACTTGAGGAATTGTGTTGGAAAGCCTATGAGTAAATAAAAATGTTTATAAAACTTACGTCGAAAGAAGGTATGCTATTTTGGTAAACAGGTTGTCAAAACCTTATTTTTGAGGAAAATACTACTTTTAAGGAGTGAGTACATTACGTGAGAAAAACGAGAAAATGACGATTGAAAAGCCTGCGAGCACTGAGAGTATTTTGAAAATCCTTCTTGGGCTGATGAGATAGTCGATTTCAACTATTGGACTCAAATGAGAAATATGTCCAAAAGAAATGATTTGAGAAAGAAAAACGGAAGGAAGAATCATGTTTTCAAACCCTTAGTTTCTAAAGCGAGTTGAGGAGGACCTTGATTGACCCACGGGTGGCTTTAAGTGCCATGGCCTAGTGGTCGTTGTGGATATTGTATGACCAGTTCATACTGCAGGGCGAAGTCTATTCGTCGATATGTTATAGTGTATGACCAGTTCATACTGCAGGGCGAAGTCTATTCACCGGGTACTATATAACTCGTAGGATGAGGTATTCCTATGGGGGTGTGCACACTTAAGGTATAGTTACTCCAGAAGTCCGGGTAGGTGTAGTTTTTATGGACCTAGCTGGGCCAGCTAGGAATCATTTTAACGAACCTTACGTCCAGGGGATCAGTGTTAGACCGGGTGATGACCACTGAACCCGAGTTCGATGATCCAAGTGGTCAGAGTGGGAGTTATGAGAATGCTCCAAAGGCCTCACGCTTACTAAGAAGAAACTAAGGAAGTTTTAAAGATGAGAAAAGAGTTACTCTGTAACGACTTGAGAAGGAAATGATTCTATCCAAAATGTGACGAATTTTGAGCACGGAAATGTGCTGTTGAACCTCCTTTTTGAGTTAAAATGAGGGAACTACTGGAAACGAAATATTTTACAAACTTGTCTGAAAAACAGAAAAATGTGTTTTAAGTGGCAATGATGCCGGTACCTTTATATGAGAAAAGTTTACGTGTTGAGTTAGCTTTATGCCTTATATTATATTATCTACTATTGATAACCTGATTGCAGGTAGAGCTATAACTCGTGGGTAAATTTTACAACTTACAAATTATTATATTTTTGAAACCTTTGTCTACTTTTGAGTGACAATGGATTTCCTTACTTAGCCGTCGTGCTAACTACACTTCGATGTGTTTACAGATGTTGTCTAGTATGGGCTCCTGAAGCCCGATGAGTTCTAAATAGGATGGAAGTCGAGGTTGAGGACTACCCTATCCTAGAATAGACACCCTGGAAGAATTATTTCCATACGTACATATTTGTATGTTGACATGGTTATTTGAGGATTGTAAGTTTAGCCTTAGCGTTTGGGTATAGGAGAGATACCTAAGCGTGGCGGTAACACCCAGTTTTCTGCTGGTTAGACGCTTCCGCAATGTATTGTATTATTAGGGATTTTGTAATAAATCCAAGTGGTGAAAATTGGGGTGTTACATATTATACGTTGAAGGTGTAGGCCTAAGTGGGGGCCTAGCGTTATTTTGGCGAAAAAACAATACAGCTAGGCTTTTGAGTTTTTCTAGTAATCATGTTGATGTGGAAGTGAGCTTAGTTGGTTCTGGAGTATGGCGAATGACTGGATTTTACGGCTACCCTGAACGTAGTCGAAGGAGTGATTCATGGGGACTGCTGCGGTCCTTAGCTTCTAGGTCCTCCCTACCATGGGTGGTCCTCGGGGATTTTAATGACTTACTTTTCCAGCATGAAAAGCGCGGAGGAAATCCACATCCTGATAGTCTCCTACGCGGATTTGGGGAGGCTATTGATGATTGTGGGTTAGTTCAGCTACCTATGTTGGGCTACCAGTATACTTGGGAGAGGGGTAAGGGTACTCTAAATTGGATGGAGGAAAGGTTGGACAAGGTTCTTGCAGGTCTGGATTGGTGTAGTACTCTTCCAGATGCAACCGTCACAAACTTACTTACCCGCTCGTCTGATCATTCGGCCCTTTTTCTGGGGATTGCGAATGCTCAGGGTTTGCATGGAAGAATCCGGCGGAAATTCAAGTTTGAGATGGCTTGGCTCCTAGATAATGGGTGCCGGAAGCTGTTGGTCCCAAGGGGATGGGGTACAAGTCTAGAGGGGGGGGGGGGGAATAGACTTGTATAAGATTTTGCAAATCTTTTCGACCTCTCGTGTGTATTGAACTTAGGATGTTTAGGTTTGATACCTCACGAGGTGAAGATAAAGTTTTATGCGCAGCGGAAATGTTATCCCCTTTTTAGTTAGCACGAGTTTAAGCTAGTTCGAGAAGTGCGTTTATATGCAGTGCAATCGAGAGGTTAGCGAGAGATAAAAACAGTAAGTAAATGCAAGAGAGATTTTTAAGTGGTTCGGCCAACCCGCCTACGTCCACTCTTCTTCCAGAAACTCCCTGGAAGGATTGCACTAAAAACTTCCCTTTTTAGTACAATATCGAGCGCTTGAGCTTTGATCACGAAGCCCGCCTCAAGCCTCAGGTTTTTCGCCCCGCTTCTTGTTACTCCACCTCTCGAGCACTTGACCTTTGATCACCAAGCCCGCGTCAAGCCTCAGGATCTTCACAAGACAGCTCCCAGGTTACTCCGCCTCTCCAAGGTCTTTCTCCCCGCTTCCAGCTACTCCACCTCTCGAGCACTTGACCTTTGATCACCAAGCCCGCGTCAAGCCTCAGGTTTCTTTCACTCGGACAGCTGCCAGGTTACTCCACCTCTCTTGCTTAATCCAAAGCAAGGTGTTTTTGGTTGTCACAGTTGAATGTAACAGTCTCCAATCTGACCACAAGCTATCGTTGAATCAACTTCGATGTAGAGCAGCTTCGGTCACCTTCTGGATGTATAACAGTTTAAGCTTTGTAACTCTCTTAAACACTAAGATGTGTTTTCTCGCTGTTTTGAATATCAGGATGATATTCCAAGTTAAGCACTTGCACTTGAACGTTTTAGACAGACACTTCTTAAGAATTTCGAACTCCTTCACCCCCCTTTCTTCTGTGTCTTTACGTCCTTATATATGAGAGTAGAGGAATAATTCCGTTGGAGGGAAAATTATTCCGTTTGAAATTTGTCTCCCATGCTGNCTCGAGCTACAGCGGCTTCATCAGTGGCTTTCCGTGCTGCATCCTCAGCCCATATTATCTGTTCGAGAAGTTCAGCATGACGGCCTTGGGATTCACTTGTGCCAGCAGCAGGCATTGCAGCATTGCGGACCACAGCGAGTATTCTTTCGAGCTGAGCCATCTTCTGAGATTGATCAGCCATGAATTGACGCA
>NC_044923.1:14217225-14221367 GCF_003576645.1 Ipomoea triloba | reverse complement strand
CACTTCAGCATTGGTGCACCTTTTGACCGTTTGTGGTGGAAATCTGACGTGTCATCCATTTCCGCCCATTTTGAAATCTTCACGTTCGGCACCTCTTCATTGTTCCATCTCCATGATATTCTTCTTCTCCACACTTTAAGTAAGGCCATCATTCAGCTTTGTTGGAGAGTTGTTAGTGTATCGAGACCAAGGTTGATATCTTGATTGCTTGATGTCTCGAACTCAAATATCGAGAGGTCTATCTCTCGAACTCTGTTTATGTCTCGAACTGGATAACTGTATCGAGAGGTCCTACCTCTCGAACTCTGCTTATGTCTCGAGACTTAGTTGATGTCTCGCAGACCCTTATTCCTCCAGTGTTGTCCCATGCCTTCTTCTGATCTGTCTATATGATTACAACACACGAGACTTCTAAGATGTTCAAACAAATTTACCTCAAGCTTAAATATTTTCCGAGTTGAGCTCAAAGTTACCCGGTTGTATTTTCGCTCTTGGTTTACTTGTCGAACTTACAGCGTTTTGCCTATGTATCGAGACTTGGGGATTTCTACTTAACAGTTGGTATCATCAAAACCTATTACATGATGTTCCTAACAATTTCCCCCTTTTTGATGATGCCAACACTTATACTTACTCTATATGGCTGATTTGATAGAAAGAATTAACAAGGATTTTATTTTTCAGCGCATATGGTAAGTTTGACAAAATACTCTACTAAACTATGAATAATATAACTCACGCAACACCCCCAGCAAAAGATATATATGATTATAAGAAGGGAATGTTTACAAAGTAGAGTTTAGTAGACAGGATTGAAAGAAATAAGACCAAGAACAACATAGATATCAATACATTGAAATGAGATGGAGTTTGGACCACGAGAGCTTACTTCTTGTTGGCTTTCCTTTTCTTGTTAATGGCTTCTCGTGTCTTGATGGGGTCTTTCGGATTTACCAGGCTTAAGTATTCATCTGTGACATCTAGATGCCTGTAGTTCCTGTAGGCTTCCCCCACGAACTCACCATCAATTACTCCATCTTTCCACCAGGCAATGCATTCTTCTGGAGACATATTGCTGTGTGTAGATATCCCAGTGATTTTCAGAAGCTTGAATATCTCCAGAGTCAGAATTTGTTCAGTGTCTTCTCTGTTCCCAAACTTAAAGTTTGTCATGAGAAGATCTATCTTCCTTTCTTCTTCTGACTGTCGTTCTTGTCTTTTTCTTCTTCTTTCTCTGTCCTCTTCTCTCCTTCTCTCCATTTCCAGTGTACGCTGGACCCTTAGGTTTTCTGCCTGTTTAGCATCCTCCACTGCTTTGCTCATGATTCTTGGTATTTTTGGAGGTGGTCCAGCTGGTTCACTTGCTGCCCTTTTCTTGCCCGTTGTATCCCCCTTCTTTTTCTCTTTATTTTCCCCCTTGTTGGCATCATCAGCACGGGAGAGGAGGGTGGACATACCTTCGAAGATTGCTTGAAGTTGGGCAGGGACTTGGTTCGACAGGTCATCGAGTATGGCCTTCATCACATCCTGTCGAAGTTCACTGGAACATTGGAAGGCTCGAAGCTCTGCTCGCATCTCGGCTAATTCAGCCCTCGCACTTGCAGCCTCTGCTCGAGCTACAGCGGCTTCATCAGTGGCTTTCCGTGCTGCATCCTCAGCCCATATCGCCTGTTCGAGAAGTTCGGCATGACGGCCTTGGGATTCACTTGTGCCATCAGCAGGCATTGCAGCATTGCGGACCACAGCGAGTATTCTTTCGAGCTGAGCCATCTTCTGAGATTGATCAGCCATGAATTGACGCACTTCGCCAATGAAGACTTCTTCGGCCTGTTGATCATAGTCAGAAGTAGGAGATGAGGATCGAGATGTACCTTTCGTTGGAGGGGACTTGGGTGCTTCCAGATTTCCACCCATGACTTGCAATTGCGAGTCCACCTCTCGATTTAACGTCTGAGGATCCACAGGGACACAAGGTTCAGAGCTCGAAGGTAGCTCCATGTCAGGTGCTTCCCGATTTCCACCTGAGGGATGGATCACTTCTTGCTCCTCACCTCTCGAACCTGGAGCCTCAGCTTCAGCAACTGTGGAGATAGGGTCAGCCAGAGAGTGTTCTTCGGTATTGGACGCTTCCCTGTTTTCATCCAATAGAGGTTCCCCCTCAGCATCACCTCTCGAACCAGTGCTGGGAACTTTGTCATCTGCTGGTGAGGTTGGAGACGTAGTGTCGACAGGTGCTTCCGGGTTTCCACCTTCGATGGTATCATCAGTACTCCTCGAACCAGCAGGACTTGGGGCATTCTGCTCATGTTGCTCATTTGACTGCATTTCAGTCTGCTCCGATGAGTCTGGAATGATAATTATTTCAGGAGCAGTAGGAAAACCCGGCAGTGTGAGCAACGGAACTTCACCCTCTCGAATTGTCTGTGCTTCATCAGTAGTGGTCGAGGGTGTGGACTCAGGTGGTGGCAAAAGTAGAACGGTGTTAGGTGCCACTTGAAGTGCTTCAGAGGTCTCGGATTCACCTCTCGAAGCTTCTACCTGTTCGTCCAGAGCAGAGTTGCTGACTTGGGACAGTGGGATTGCGGCTGTTGCAATATCATCGTGAGCAACCCCAGAGGTCTCTCCTGGCCCTCTCGTGAACTCAACGTTCTGTCCCAAGGAGATGGCAGTGGCGAGCCTGATATCTTCTCGAAATCGTGCTTCTGTTTCAGGATCTTCTTCAGGCTCAGCTTCAACTTCTGGTGCTTCAACTGCTATGCTCTTCCCTTTATCAGTTCTTTCACTGTTCAGCTTCATTACTCGTGTTTCGTGGGCAAGATCCATCAGTTGTTGAGCTGGGATCTCGGAGATGCCCAACCACTGGAGTGCAAACTGCTCTTCTGCCTCCATTTCAGCTGCTTGACTCATCAATTGAGTGAAAGAACTGGTTCTCCAGTTGATCCACCTGATCACCCTGGAGAAGTCATCAAGAGTGGGTGCTTCCACTGCCAACTGAGTGGAAACTTCTTCATATAAGTCATCCCGCCCATCAGAGATGATTTCAGTGGCAGAGATTGCTTCGTCTATCTGAGCTGTGATCTCTCGACTATGCTCCAAGAGATCATCTCCCACCCTGACTGTGTAGTCTGTCTCTCGAACCATCTCACATGGTTCTTCTGCATCTCCTTGTACTGGATCACTGATCCCAGTACCTTCAACCTCTCGAGCCATCTCTCGAGATAAACCAACAGAGTCACCAGTACCCTCAGCAGTAATATCATCATTAACACACAAATCTCTTGACAGGGACCTGGTAGGGGGCACTCTCTCAACCTCAGTGGCCAGTGTAGCCTGAGGTTCCCCCTGGGCTTGTGCCCTGTCCTCGAAGGGTACTTGTATAACTGACGGTTCCACCTCTTGAACCCGGGTGACAGCAACAGTTTTGGCTTTCCTAGCCCTCTTTGGCAGATGAACCCTTTGTATCAGTACATCGAGAGGTTCATCATCAGAATTCTTTTCCTCGGTTTGGGCTTTCCTTTTGCCCCTTCCTTTTGGCTGTGAGGGAGAAGGTGCAGCTTTAACACCTTTAGTTTTGGGGACTAGAGATTTCGTCCTACCCATATAGGTATTTCGATGAATCTCTTTTCCCTCCCTCAGTTCGAAGCCCTTCAGGCTTAGGAGAAATTGCACAACAAAGCCGAAACCAACCTTTTTACTGATCGACAGGTTGGCGTTGGAGACTGAGCGCATCACTTGCTGTTGAAGGAAGTTGAAGATAATATGTGCCCAGTCCAGCTTGTTGTTGTTCCAAATGGCATGGAGGATTTTGAGGAGGTCTAGACTAACCTCGTCAGTTCCGGACACCTTGCCGAGCACAAACTTCATGATTAGGTCGGCAGCGAGAGCAAACCTCTCCTTTAGGTGGTACTTGCGGAGGGCAGAGGTTGGTCTGGGTGGTGCAGTCTCTAGTCGGATTTTCTCCCAAAAGGCTTGCTTGTCCAATTCGTAATCCGATAGATGCTTGACTGCTTCCTCCGAAGACGTGAAATCAAATGCCGCTCTTAGGTCACCTACAGATGTTGTGATGGGAAAATCATTAAAGCGACTTTCGATTTTACCCTTCGTGACCTTGGCATTTGCGAACCATTCTGTGAAGTCGAGGG
>NC_044923.1:14209626-14214723 GCF_003576645.1 Ipomoea triloba | reverse complement strand
TAACCCATAAGTTCGAAAGATCCACCTCTCGAATACCAAAGTCCAACACTTTGCGTACCTTTGAGATATCTAAGAATCTTTTTAGATGTATTTAAGTGGCTTTCCTTAGGACTTGCCTGAAACCTAGCACATACACCTACTGCAAAGGATATATCTGGTCTACTAGCAGTTAAATAGAGAAGAGATCCGATGATACCTCGATAAGTTGTCTGATCGACCTCTCGACCTTCACTGTCGACATCGATACGTAGAGAGGTTCCCATGGGTACTTTGACTGAGGATTTCCCTTCTATATTGTATTTTCTGAGCAGATCCTTGGTGTATTTCTCCTGATTGATAAAGATGCCTTCCTTAAGCTGTCTCACTTGTAATCCAAGGAAGTAGTTTAGTTCTCCCATCATGCTCATCTCGAACTTCCCTTTCATCAATCTGGAGAACTTCTCGCACAGGTCTGGATTGGTGCTTCCAAAAATGATATCGTCCACATAGATTTGCACCAATAAGATGTGATCCCCGTCCTTAATTCTAAACAATGTTTTGTCCACTAGGCCTTTGGTGAACCCACACTGAATTAGAAAAGAGGATAAGGTATCATACCAAGCTCTCGGAGCTTGTTTTAAGCCGTAAAGTGCCTTCTTTAATTTGTATACTTTGCCAGCTCCCACGTCCTTCAAGAAACCCGGAGGTTGTTCAACGTACACCTCTTCTTCGAGAAGTCCGTTCAGAAAAGCGCTCTTGACATCCATTTGATATACCTTAAAGTCTTTGAAGGCGGCATATGCGAGAAAGATGCGTATGGCTTCGAGACGTGCCACTGGAGCGAAGGTTTCATCAAAATCTATTCCTTCCTCCTGACAGTAGCCTTTGGCAACAAGTCTGGCCTTGTTCCTAACAATAACTCCATCTTCATTCATCTTGTTTCTGAAAACCCACTTTGTACCAATGACATTCTGATGATGAGGTCTCGGAACTAGTTCCCAAACATCGTTCCGCTCAAACTGATGAAGTTCCTCTTGCATGGCTTGCACCCAATCTGGATCACATAGAGCCTCATCGATCATCTTAGGCTCTATTTGAGATAGAAAACAAGCAAACATGCTTTCTCTGTATGCTGATCTGGTTCGAACTCTGTCACGTACATCTCCAATCACTTGATCAGCAGGGTGACTTCTCAGCCATCTTAGGTCGGGTTGTGGCTCCTCAGTTGATACTTCCATTGAAGGTTGAGATGTGGTTTGAACATCTATGATCTGGATTGGATCAACTGAGTCAGGTGCTTTCTTCTTGGTAGATTCTTCATCATCTGAATCTGACTGAAGTTCTGCTACGTCTCGAACTATCGACTGCTTGTCTTCGAGAGGTAAGTTTGATCTCTCGATAGACTGTGGTTGATCTTCCTCAGCTGCTTCCGTTGTCTTTGATGGTTGATCTGTCGATGCCCTTTCATCAAAGATAACATGTAAGGACTCTTCAACCACCAAACTCCGTTTGTTGAAGACTCTGAATGCTTTGCTTGTCGATGAGTATCCCAGAAATACTCCATCATCTGCCTTTTCTTCAAAGGTTCTTAGTTGAGCCTTCCCATTGTTGTGGATATAGCATTTGCACCCGAATGTGTGGAAGTGGCTTACATTCGGTTTTCTTCCATTCCACAACTCATATGGAGTCTTTCCAACTCCTTTTACGATCAAGGACCGATTTTGGGTGTAGCACGCTGTGTTGATTGCTTCTGCCCAAAATCCTTGTGCTATGTTGCCTTGCGAGAGCATGGTTCTTGCAGCTTCCTTGAGAGTTCTGTTCTTTCTTTCAGCAACCCCGTTTTGTTGAGGCGTTCGAGCAGCTGACAGTTGATGATGAATCCCATTCTCGTTGCAGTAGCTCTCGATTACTTGATTAACGAACTCTCCTCCTTGATCTGACCGGATCTTTAGTATCGAGACATCCTTTTCAACTTGAACTTGCTTCAAGAGATTTGGCAGGGCAATTTTTGTCTCACTTTTCTTGGTTAAGAACACGGTCCATGTGAATCTTGTGTAGTCATCTACTACCACAAGAGTGTACTTTTTTCCCTTTATGCTGGGTGGATCCACTGGGCCAAATAAGTCCATGTGAAGAAGACTCAATGGTCTAGTGGATGATGTCTCGGCTTTGCTCTTGAAGGAGGATTTGATCTGTTTGCATCGTTGACATGCCTCACAAATTTTATCCTTTCGAAACGTCACTTTGGGCAGTCCTTCCACTAAGTTCCTCTTAGTTAGCTTGTTGATAGTCTTGAAGTTCAGATGACTAAGCTTACTATGCCAATCCCAGCATAAATCTTCCTTGCTCCTTGCTAGCATACATAGGGATGGTTTTGCAGACCTCCAATCCACTATGTACATGTTTCCTTTCCTTGCTGCTTCCAAGACGACTTCGAGAGATTCCTCGTTCATAATCTGACATTTGCTTTTGGTGAAGACAACTTTGTAGCCCTTGTCACAGAACTGGCTTGTACTAAGGAGATTGAACTTGAGCCCTTCAACGTAGGATACTCCCTTAATAACCAGCTCATTCTTTTGAATTTCACCAACAGCTTTTGTGCGTCCCTTCTTCTCGTTGTCGCCAAATGTCACCAAGGGACCTTCGATAGGTTGGATGTTCTCTAGCAGTGTTAGATTTCCCGTCATATGTCTCGAACATCCACTGTCAATGAACCACACGTCCCTGGTGTCCTGCAAGGCAATTAAGCAAGTTTAGGTACCCAAACTTTGGGTCCTGGTGGGTTAGTGAGTTTAGGCATCCATTTATACCTTGTGCCCATTATTCCAGGCCTAGGCGCAATGTAGCCATTGTACGTTTGATAATCATAAGGAATGCTAGCAAAAGTTTTAGGCCTCTTTGGTGCATAAATCAACTTAGGTAGAGACTTTTCGACCGGCTTATGCACCATGCCTTTCATACGCTGTTTGGTCATGTGAAATTGCTGAAAGTGAGGTTTCTTCCAGAACTTGTGATTTGATGACCAATTCTCACTAGATGGATAGAGTCTTCCTTTCTCCATCCGTGAGTTCCTAACTATGTGGATCTCAGACCTTCCATATTTGCCTTGAGGTGCATTATATGGAATGTAGCTCTTTTTGTACTTGGAATGGCCTTGCGAGAGATAGCGAGGTGATCTCTCGATATTGTTTACCCGGCCATTCTTCGTAGCTTTCCTATACTTTCCATTGCTGGTGTATAGGGACGGTTTATGAATAGCTACTCAGGTCTTTTCTGTTGGTCCTTTATGACCTTTATTTGGTTTGGGTTGAGATCCTCCATTTCTTGAAGTTCCCAAACCATTGGTCTGTTTATTTCTCGAGAGATGGTCTCGATGGAACCCTAGACCGGTTCTATCACTTGTAGGTCTGTGATCATTCACCATTTTCTCCATAGCTTTGGAGGAATCAGTGTATGATGCTATAACCTTTCTAAGATCATTTTCGGTGATCTCTCGAGTTTTGCACTCTTCAGTCAGTTGGATTACTTTAGCTTCTAACTCACTTACTTTGAGAGTTAGCTTTGAATTCTCTTTCGAGACGTTCTTAAGCATATCTCTTTCAGCGGTTAGCTTGCTGTTTTCTTCCCTAATTTTGGCATGAGTGCTGTTAGCGACTGCGAGATCCCTTTTAAATGTTTCAAGCATCTCAAAGGGATCTTCATCGCTTTTGAAAGAAGAACAACGAGAGGTAGAAATAGAGCAGCGAGATGTGGAAGTAGAGGTTACCTCATTGTCAATGGCCATTAGGCATTGATTCTCTTCTTCCTCGGTGTATAAGCAGATGAGCCCCCTCTCATCCTCTGAGCTGCTGCTGCTTTCACTGGAGCTCGACGTCTCGGACTCCTCGATTGTTCTCTCGAGTTCCTCAGCAACAAGCGCCTTTGTATCTCCCTTGAAGCCACTTTGTGCTGGCTTCTCTTTAAGTTCCTCCTTTCTCCTGGAGTTCCTACCTTCTAGGCCTTGATACTTGCTTACCTTAGGGTAAGGACAGTCAGCCTTGAAGTGCCCCGGTCTCCTACAGTTGTAGCATAGACCTTGATCTTCTTCCTCCATTCCTCTGGATGTGTATTTCTCATTTTTCCTTCTTGAGGAGGAAGGTGAACTTGTATTGCTTTCCGGTGTCTTCTTCATGAACTTCCTGAATTTTCTTATGAAGAAAGCAAACTGTTCGTCAGATAAAAAATCAGTGGGATTAGAATCTGACCTTGAGGAGGTGGTTGGTTGGTCCGCAACCAGTGCCACATTCCGTCTGTCCACCACGTCCTCATCTCTTGGAAACATCTCAAATTCGAAGGCTTTGAGATCTCTGAATAGTTGGTCGGTTGTGGTGTTCTTCAAATCCCTGTGATCACGCATTGTGATCACCTTCATTTCCCACTCCTTGGTAAGGCCTCGTAAGACCTTCAGGTTTAGCTCCTTTTGTGGAATCTCCTTCTCGAGATCACTGATCTCTATTGATAGCTTCATGAAACGAGATTCCATGCTGTCGATGCTCTCCCCTGGCTTCATCTTGAAGTCCTCGAACTTCTTCATGGCCACGGTGAGCTTGTTCTCCTTCTCCTGTTCGTCACCTTCACCAATCAACATCAAAGTATCCCATACCTCTTTCGCCGTTTTGCACTTTCTTACTTTTGGAAAGATGGTTTCGTCTATAGCTCTGAAGAGAATGTCCTTGGCAATGTTGTCCAAGTTGTTTCTCTTCCTATCATCACTTGTCCATTCTTCCCTAGGTTTGGGGACATACTTTGGTGTATCTCTGGTTTGCTCAGCAGTCGTGTTTATCATCATGATCTTGACTGGTCCAGATGTTATAACTTCGGCCATCTCATCATGGAGGGCTGATAGATACGCAACCATGCATGTTTTCCAGTCATCGAACCTGCTAAGATCAAAGAGAAGATGTCTCGACAACATGCTATCCATTTTAAAATTTTTCTCGTGCTTTGAAAATATTTTCAAAGGATTTTTCAAAGAAGGATCTCTAGGCAATATAAACAAAGGTTTATATCGATCAGAGAACTTGCTCTGATACCAATTGTTGGTCCCAAGGGGATGGGGTACAAGTCTAGAGGGGGGGG
>NC_044923.1:14187117-14209601 GCF_003576645.1 Ipomoea triloba | reverse complement strand
TACAGCGAGAGAACACATCTTAGTGTTCGAAGAGAGTTACAAAGCTAAACTGTCATACATCCAGAAGGTGACCAAAGCTGCCTACATCAAAGTTGATTCAACGATAGCTTGTGGTCAGATTGGAGATTGTTACATTCAACTGTGACTATCAACAACGTCTTGCTTTGGATTAAGCAAGGGAGGGAGTATCCTGGCTGCTGTCCGAGCGAAAGAAACCTGAGGCTTGACGCGGGCTTGGTGATCAAAGGTCAAGGCTCGAGAGGTGGAGTAACTGGAAGCGGGGAGAAAACCTGGAGAGGCGAGTAACCTGGCTGCTGTCCGAGCGAAGAAACCTGAGGCTTGACGCGGCTTGGTGATCAAAGGTCAAGTGCTCGAGAGGTGGAGTAACTGGAAGCGGGGCGAAAAACCTGAGGCTTGAGGCGGGCTTGGTGATCAAAGCTCAAGCGCTCGTTATTGTACTAGAAAGGAAGTTTTTAGTGCAATCCTTCCAGGGAGTTTCTGGAAGAAGAGTGGAAGTAGGCGGGTTGGCCGAACCACTTAAAAATCTCTCTTGCATTTACTTTCTGTTTTTTGAATATCAGGATGATATTCCAAGTTAAGCACTTGCACTTGAACGTTTTAGACAGACACTTCTTAAGAATTTCGAACTCCTTCACCCCTCTTTCTTCTGTGTCTTTACGTCCTTATATATGAGAGTAGAGGAATAATTCCGTTGGAGGGAAAATTATTCCGTTTGAAATTTGTCTCCCATGCCGAACATGGGTCTTTGCACAATTTCAGCATTTTTCATGGAGTAGTGGTCTTGTAACTTGAGCCTTTTGTTTTGTAGTGAATATTCCATATTCCACTTTCTTGAGTTCATGCTTCACTTGCTTCTTTTGGATAAAGTTACTCTTTTTATGTTCCCATCATTCCTTGTTTGGGGAATCTGACCACTTCAGGATTGGTGCACTTCTTGACCGTTTGTGGTGGAGGTCTGACGTGTCATCCACTTCCGTCCATTTTGAAACCTCCCGCTCAGCACCTCTTCAATATTTTATCTCCATGATATTCTTCTTCTCCAAACTTAGAGTATTTTATCTGCACATGTTGACTAACATTCAGCCTCTTGGAGAAGTGCCGGTTTATCGAGACCATAAAAGATGTCTCGACCACTTGATGTTTCAATCCCATGTATCGAGAGGTCTATCTCTCGAATATTCTTTACGTCTCGAACTCGATAGGTATATCGAGAGGTCCTTACCTCTCGAACTTGGCTTGTGTCTCGAGACTTAGTTGATGTCTCGTAGACCCTTATTCCTCCAGAGTTGTCTCGTGCCTGCTTCTGATCTATCTGTTTGCTTACAACACGAAAACTTCTAAGTTGTTCAAACAAGTTTACCTTAAGCTTAAATATTTCCCGAGTTGAGCTCAAATTACCCGGTTGTATTTTCGCTCTTAGTTTACTTATCGAACTTACATTGTTTTGCCTATGTATCGAGACTTGGGGATTCTTACTTAACAGTTGGTATCATCAAAACCTATTACATGATGTTCCTAACAGAAGCAAGTGGAGGATGCCTGGTTGGAGGGGAGAGACGGTGGTCTGCTTACGAGCATTTCCCGCTGTGGTGAGAAGTTAACTCACTGGGGGGGTGATCGTTTTCATCGTTTTGGTGAGCGTATCAGAACCCTACGTAAAGACTAGTTGTAGTTGAGGGGTCGTATGGATCATGATTCTCTGGCAGAATTCCATCGCATTGAGACTGATCTTTGTCGTTTGGAGGCTCAGGAGGATATTTTTTGGAGGCAGAGGGCAAAGCAGCACTGGCTAAGAGGAGCTGATGCTAATACAAAATTCTTCCACAGGTATGCTTCTGTTCGTAAAAAGAAGAATACTCTTTCTAAATTAAAGAATGATGCTGGTGAGTGGGTTGAGGATGAGGCCTTGAAGGCTATTGTGCTAAGTTATTTTGACAATATTTTTACTTCTGATAATACATCCTCTGCCAATTCTTTTGTTGCTACTATTGCCCCCCGTATCTCTCACAGTCATAATNTCTGTTCGTAAAAAGAAGAATACTCTTTCTAAATTAAAGAATGATGCTGGTGAGTGGGTTGAGGATGAGGCCTTGAAGGCTATTGTGCTAAGTTATTTTGACAATATTTTTACTTTGAAGGCTATTGTGCTAAGTTATTTTGACAATATTTTTACTTCTGATAATACATCCTCTGCCAATTCTTTTGTTGCTACTATTGCCCCCCGTATCTCTCACAGTCAGAATGAGGCCCTACTTCGGCCTTTTGAGGTAGGCGAAGTCAAGGCTACTTTATTTTCCATGTTCCCTGATAAAGCCCCTGGCCCAGATGGGATGAACCCTGGTTTCTTTCAGCATTTTTGGGACTTAGTTGGAGAGGATGTTGCCTCATTTGCGATAAATTGTCTAAGTTCTTGCTCCTTCCCAACTGGTCTGAATGATACCAATGTAGTGTTGATCCCGAAAAAGAGTACCCCGGAGCTTGTGTCTGATCTCCGCCCCATTGCACTGTGCAATGTCACCTACAAGATCATGGCCAAGATGATTGAAAATAGGATGAAGCCATTGCTAGGGAATGTCATTTCCGAATCCCAAAGTGCCTTTATTCCAGACAGGCTGATCACGAACAATATTCTTATTGCTGCGGAAGTGGGTCACTATCTGAACAGAAAACAGTGTGGCGCGAGTGGTTGGGGTGCGCTCAAGCTTGATATGGCTAAGGCCTATGACCGCATGGAGTGGTCTTTCCTTCGAGAGATATTGTTGGCTCTGGGCTTTGTAGTTGAGTGGGTCAACCTGATTATGTTGTGTGTCACCACAGTCTCTTATAACTTTTTGGTAAATGGTGAAAGTGTTGGTCAAGTAGCCCCAACTCGGGGCATCAGGCAGGGGGATCCATTATCTCCATACCTCTTCATTATATGTGCAGAGGGTTTTTCTCTCTTATTACAGCAAGCTGAAAGTAGGGGTGATTTTCATGGCTGCAGGGTGGCACGAGGAGCACCACCTGTCTCTCACTTGTTCTTTGCAGATGATAGCCTTCTGTTTTTTAAGGCAAATGTTCAGGAGGCAGGAGTTATCAAGCGTTGCCTGAATGATTATGAGGCCATGTCAGGACAAGCTGTTAAATTTAATAAGTCAAGTATATGCTTTAGCAGGAATACGCCTGTGGCTCACAGGGAGGAAGTGATAGCGGTTCTTGGGGTTGTTCAGGCCCCTAATTTCGGGAAATACTTAGGCCTACCATCCTTCATTGGGAGGAATAAGAAAGCAGTCTTTTCGTATGTTAAAGATAAGATTAAGCAGCGGATAGGTTCTTGGAATAAAAGGCTCATTTCGCAGGCGGGTAAGGAGGTGTTGCTAAAAAGTGTAGCTAAATCTATGCCTACTTTCTCTATGAGTGTTTTCCTACTTCCCCAATCAGTCTATCTATTGAAAGAGCTATGAATCGCTACTGGTGGGGGCCTGGGGGAGAAAATAATATACACTAGAAGGCATGGGATCGTTTGTGCATCCCTAAGAAGTTTGGAGGGTTGGGGTTCAAGGAATTGAGAGCTTTTAATTTGGCTATGTTGGGTAAGCAGGCCTGGCGTTTCTTAACTAATCCCCACTATCTCGTGGCTCGAATCTATAAAGCACGATATTACCCTAAGGCCTCATTTATTCATGCTACTATTGGTGGTTGCCCGAGCTTTTGCTGGCGTATTATTATGGCAGCCCATGAGCTAGTCTGTTCTGGTGTTCGGAGAAGAATTGGGAATGGTCAGGAAACATTAATATGGGGGCATCCATGGCTTCCGGATGATCCCAGCCCAATGGTTCAGACTGAGATGCCTAATGCATTAGATGGTTCTTTGGTTTCTGGACTCATTGATCCATCTACTAGTTCCTGGGATCAGGATATTCTAAAAGATATTTTTACTCCGAATGATGTAGCTCGTATTTTAAGTATCCCAGTAACCCCTGCCTATGAGGATTCATGGTACTGGCAGGGAGACCCGAGGGGATGCTACACTGTCAAGGATGGATATAGGCGCATTTGTGGGGAGCATGAACCAAGTCCGGGCTCCTTTGATAAATGGGTGTCTCTCTGGAAAATTAAATCCCCTCCAAAGTGGAGGACTTTCCTTTGGAGGGCCCTCACTAATGTGCTCCCAACCACTACAAATTTGATCTTAAAGAGGGTGGATGTGCATCCTTCATGCCCGATGTGTGGTCTTGCTCATGAGGACATTATGCACTCCCTTATTTTGTGTGATTATTCAAGATTGATTTGGCATGCATCTAATATTAATGTGTCTAATGTGGTGGGGAATGATTTTTGCATGTGGTTTACAAGTGCCATGACCTTGCTCACAAGTGAGAAACTTCTATTTGCAGCAGGCGTTCTTTATCACATCTGGAGGGCACGCAATACTGCTGTCTGGGAAGGGAATCTGCCGCTGCCAAAGAAGGTGTGGTACATGGCAAATGCAGCCGTGCAAGCTTGGTGACAGGTGCATCACTCTCACACAGCCCCGCCTGCGTCTTCAGCGCCTGCTGCACCGCCACTGCCGGAACCCCATACTGCCGCAACTGACCTGCTGCCCTACCGCTGCTACTTCGATGCCGGGTTTCAGAGTGCCTCGCGAAAATCCACGGTGGGAGCTGTACTGTACTCGCCCGATGGTGTTTTTGCAGCTGCATTTTGTGGACCAACACAAGGTTGCTTTTCTCCGCTTATGGCAGAGGCTATGGCATGTAAGGAAGTCATTTCTTGGATCAAACGGCGTGGAATCGGACGGGTGGATCTTTACACGGATTGCGCCAACCTACAACAGTTGCTCACTTCGCCATGCAACAATTTATTTTCGTATATTGCTTTTTCTATTGATGCCTCTAAGGCAATTTTATCGTCTTTTGCTCATTCTACTGTTAGTTTGGTGCCTAGGTCTGCTAACTTAGGTGCTCATTCTCTCGCTGCTCTTGCTTTTTCTCATAACAGTTTTTTGTTTTGGGGCTCTACCCCACCTGACTCTATTATTCATTTAAGTTAATCCACCGAGGTTTGGTTTTTCAAAAAAAAAAAGTACAAATTGACATGTTTTCAAAAAAAAAAAAGTCCAAATTGACCTGTTTACCTACAATTGTGATGACATGGTGGTTACTAATTTTAAAATAAACTTTTTAAATAATTTTAATTAAAATAATTAAATAATAATAATAATAAAATTTTAAAAAAAAACAGACGTCTCCGGCAGTTCTTCTATTTTTTTAATTTTTTTTTAATTATTAGTGCCGATTGTTATGTGTAAATTAATATCAAGCAACCTTATCTAGGAAAAATGAAAAGAATTATGTAGTAATATTTACCTAATTTTCGTTCCATTTTTAATTGATGATGTAGAATATTATTATTGAAATATTTCCGTTTCATTTTTAATTTCCATTCCTTTTTTAATTTATCTTTAATATTGTTTATAATATGCCTTTATTATTTATGAAGTAGAATGTTTTCCTTTTTTAATTAAATTGCAATGATATGACCATTTCCTTTTTCATTTTAGTTAATTATGGATATTTTTTTTATTTACAGTCAATTATTAATATTCATTTCCTTTTATATATTCAATCAATTAGTAACATCAGATTCATTTTTAGTCGATTTTTTTTTATTTTCAATTAATTAGTCAATTAGAATAATAGATCCACTGGTATTTTTACTTAATTTCTGTTCTATTTTTAATTAATGATGTAGAATATTATTATTGAAATATTTTCATTCTATTTTTAATTTACCTTTACTATTGTTTAAAATTTAAAATATGCCTTTACTATTCTTATGTTTTTATATATAGTATAGATTAATATTATGCTAATTATGACGTCCATTTATTATGAATAAGTATGGTAATTAAGGAGTATATATGATAATTAAAAAATAATGTATATTTTAATTTCGTTTAATTATGGACGTAATATGTGTATGTTTAATTTTCTTTAATTTTATCCGTAATATATATGTGTATGTTTAATTTTCTTTAATTATGTCCGTAATATGTGTACCATTAATTTCTTTAATTGATTAGATAAAATTACGGCAAGTATAAAAAACCGTTTAATAAAAGTATAATGTTTGAACTAATTTCTCAATGACCATAATTATTAAGATTTTATTCCAAAGTAACCATTAGCATAATTTTATATGTGTAATAATCTGTGAATTGAAATAATTTACATAATTGTATGGACGTAATAATATGTGAATTAGCATAATAATACGTGAACTGAAATACTTATCATAATTTTGTTAATCTCCTCTAATTATGGATGTAATATGTGTATTATCAATTTCGTTAACTGATTTGATAAAATTTATATTACGAACAACAATATTAATTCATTAGTTGTCATAATTTTTAAGATTTTATTCAAAAGTAATCAAATGAAATGCACGGGTAATTGACATTATCTGAAGTAAAAATATATAAAATTATCGTAAGAATGAAATCTCTATGTTTAATGACCATAATAAATTTAGATGTTAAATATAGTGTAATTACCACGAATTATTTAGATGGTAAATAGTATATGGTAATTACCTATATAGATTAGCATATTAAACGGATTAACATATGAAACAATGTTATAAAAAAGGAAGGAAGCCTTTTAGATAAAATATATTAGGAATAATATCAATTAAATAAAATATCATAGGAATTTCTCAATTCTATATTTATAATTACCTTTATAAACAGATTTAATAGGAAAATTTAGTTACAAACTTATATTAAGAGTTATGGATTATTATTATATTATTATTAACAGGAAAACGGTCGCCCAAGCATTGCCCACTTATGCTATGAGTATCTATTATCTTCCTACTACCCTTTGTTTGGCTCTGGAAAGAATTATGAACAAGTTTTGGTGGGAGGCGAAGTCCAATGGTGGGGCTGTGCACTGGCTTTCTTGGGCTAGAATGTGTGTGCCAAAGTTTTGTGGTGGCATTGGTTTTAAGCGGCTCCATGAGTTTAATGTAGCCCTCTTGGCCAAGCAAGGTTGGAGATTTCTAACTCAACCAAACTCTTTAGCCGCAAGGCTCTACAAGGCCAGGTATTTTCCTGACTGTTCTTTTTTGCAAGCTAACCTTGGTGCAAATCCGAGTTTTGTATGGAGGTCTATCCTGGCTGCTCAGGACCTCCTGAGGAGAGGCTGTTTTCGGAGGATTGGCGACGGTTGTACTACCCGAATATGGGATGATCCTTGGCTACCTGATAAGGACTCCCCATTTATTACTTCACCTCGTTCAGTACCTGATAAGGACTCCCCATTTATTACTTCACCTCGTTCAGTGCATCACAAGGACTCCCCATTTATTACTTCACCTCGTTCAGTGCATCACGGCTCAGCTACGGTGTCGGCACTCATTGATCCAGTGACTTCAGATTGGGATATTCCGCTTGTTAGAGAGCTATTTTGTGATCGGGATGTTCAGTTGATTACGAGGCTGCCTATGTCTACTTCTTTTGCTGATCAGTGGTGTTGGAGAGGCCATATTAAAGGGATGTATACGGTTAAGCAGGGTTATAAGTTGATGGTGGAGGGTGCTGCCAGTGAGTCTAACAGTTTCAATGCATGGAAGTTGTTATGGAATTTGAAGCTGCCTCCAAAAATCCTAAACTTCGTGTGGAGATGTGCTCGAGATATTTTACCGTTGCGTACGAATCTGGCTGGTAGGGGAGTTAATATTGATATATCATGTCCATTGTGTAACTCTCATCCAGAATCTGCTTTGCACCTTTTTAAACAGTGTGTTTTTACGTCCAGGCTGTGGGATACTTTTCAAAGTCTCCCTCCTTTTCTTGATTCAGATAATTTTGCTGCATGGCTCTCAAAGCTTGTCAAAGGGAAGGACGAGATGCTGATTAGGAGTGTTGTGGCTTTGTGCTGGACCGTGTGGAACTCTCGCAATGAGCTGTTATGGAGCAATAAGGCCTGGTTGCATGGGGAGGTGGTGAGACGAATGGAACTGTTAATTGAGGAGTGGTATACTTTGCAGGTAACACCTATTACTTCTACTCCTTCACCACCTAGTCATGCTCATGTTCACACGCCACCTGTAGATGTGGTTAGAATTAATGTCGATGCAGCGATCTTCCAGGACAAAGAGGAGGGATTTGTTTCAGCTGTAGTGCATGGGGGTGATGGGAGGTTTTTGGCGGCACGTAACGATCAAGTCAGGTGTCTTCATGATCCTATTCTAGCGGAAGCTATGGCTGTTAAGGAGGCTCTCTCTTGGGCGAAGGGTTGTGGATGGGAAAAGGTGGCTATCTTCTCAGATTGTCAGCTGGTGTGTAACTTGTTAAAGAGCTCTTCCCCAACACTTTCCTATGTTGGTTGTGTCATCAATGATTGTATTGGTTTGAAACGTCATTTTGTTGCTGTGTCGTTTCATTTTGTCCCTAGATCAGCGAATACGTATGCTCATGTGTTAGCTAGAGCTACGGCTTCTCAGTCTGGTCCTTGTTCTTGGTTTACTTCTTACCCGGATTGTATTCAGCAGTTGCTTTCGATTAATTAATATAGTTTCTTTGTTTGGTTTTCAAAAAAAAAAAAAAAAACTACTTGGGTGATTTGTTGACAATGAAAGTACTCAAATAACCCATTACCCAGCAAATTGAAGCGAGAAACTACCTTTTAATATCTTTGGAATACATAATATTTTAAATTTTCAAATTTTTATTAATTTATTTAATCTTTTTTCTTAAACTAGGAATTTCTTTATCCACAATAACTCATTCAACAATAATGGTTAAACCAAATGAACCCCAAGCAGAACACCTAAAGGAAAGTCCATAGCTCCTATATCATAATCTCATTGCATGACGTTATCATCTATGCTACCAACAATAACCGAATTGCAAATAACACACTACCAACAAAAAGGAAGAGAACAAATAGTAAAGATGAAGACAATGATAATGTTACTCAAAAGAGAATTAAGAACACTTAAAAAAATTCAAATTAAAAGTAGTATTTATTTGGACTATCATTTTTAGACAAAATATTTAGACTATTGATTTTACAAGGTTGCAAACATTTATTTTAGTAATAATTATAATGAATTTTCTATATTATCTTGGATTCATATATTTAGATATTTAAATAAAAAAATTCGACATTCAATTACTCATGTATAAACTTCTCCTATATAATCTTGCATTGTATACTTTCAAATATTTATTTAAATATAAACATTGGACATTAACCCATTCGCGCAATGCGCGTATAAAACTAGTATTTTAATAAATGGCACAAAACTACCAAGGCACATTTTTTTTTCGTGATTGGATGTTGTATGCTTTACATATTAAAGTCGTGTGCCATGAATGAGAATGTCGTGTGCACGTACTTTGTAGGAAAAGGGTCAAGTTAAATGGCAGTGCGAGCAATATTTTCTAGTATGTTGTAAAAAAAAATGATACCTTTGTGCATGTATATTTTGTTCAATATAAAATGGCTTTGTAATTGTATTTTAAAATGGCCGCACAATAGCGATATAGTTTGACAGTGGCTCCAACTATAAATTTTAGTGGTTTAATTTTTTCCATGGCACACAATATAATCTATAGTATTAATAAAAACAAAATCCTCGATTTTAACTTGCTATCCAAAACAGTACTATACAATTAAGATTTGCGTAATATTGTAAAGTATGGTAAAACCATTTCTATTTGTACTACAATTGTACATTAAAATATGTTAATACAATTCCTAATACGATATATATTCTTTCCTACTTTCATATTCGTAATACAACTTTAGATTAAAATTAGTCATCATAATATAACTGTACATATACTTCCCTGCAACGTAATCTATACTATTAATAAAAACAAAATCTTTGATTTTAATTTCCCGCAAAAAACAGTCCTATATTATTAAGGTTCGCGTAATATTGTAAAATATGGTAATACAATTCCTATTTGTACTTTAATTGTACATTAAAATATATTAATACAATTCCTAATACAATATATTTTTTCCTACTTTATTATTCGTAATACAATTTTAGATTAAAATTACTAATCGTAATATAATTGTACATATACTTTATTGCAACGTAATTATACTATTAATAAAAATAAAATCTTGCTATGGCATGCAGTGTCTCTCCTTATATAAGATGTCATGAGATCGAGCTCCAGTGAAGGCGAATTGACTGAGAAAGTATAATTTTGTATTAAAAAAAAATCCTCTTTTTAACTTCCCCCCAAAACGGTCTTAATTATACTATTCATACTACAATTATACATTAAAATATGTTAATACGAATCCTAATACAATATATTCTTTCCTACTTTCAAATTCGTAATACAATTTTAGATTAAAATTACTAATCGTAATATAACTGTACATATACTTCCTTGCAACGTAATCTATATTATTAATAAAAACAAAATCCTCTATTTTAACTTTCCGCCCAAACACTACTATGCAATTTTTAATTTTCTTCTTTCGGGTATAAATAATTGCAGTGGCCGGTAGTGAAGTATTGTATGGTCGATATATGGTTTGTTCTCCAAGAACACCTATTAATATGCATAAAAATGGTAATACAACTCAAATTAAATTCAAATTATTTGTAATAACCTTTACATTTTATTATGGCTATGCTTGGCATACCTTATTAGTTATAAACTCTGTTTGGTAATGTTCCTAAAATAAGCTTGTAGCTTAAAATAAAAGCTTATTTTTGAACGCTACCTAAGGTAGCGTTTCAAAATAAGCTAGTAGTTTCCTAACATTTTTTTTCCATCTTTAACCTTATTATTTTAAAGAAATGACATCATTTACCCTTCCCAATTAAAACTTTTTTGACTAAACCTTTTTAACTTTTTCTCTTCAATATGTTTGGTTGTAATTTCAATTTGACATTTGTGTTTGAACATTGATTTTTGTATGAACTAATCTTATGAATTATAAACATTTTGTTTTACTTTATATGTTTTCAAATATATGTTCTTACTTTATATTTTATTAAAATATATTGATTTCACTATTTTATATTTTAATATATAAACAAACCTATTTAAATCTAAAACTATTTAAATTGTATGAAGATGTCCTTTTTAGTCTTTTTACATTTATCAGCTTATCAAAAAGCTAATTTTACCAAACACTTTTAAGCATAACAGCTAGCTTAATAGCTCTTCAGATTTCAGCTTCGAGCTTATAGCTTTTCAGTTTTCAGTTACCTTTTCAGCTAGGTTTACCAAACATAGCCTATATAAATTTTGATTTATTTGTTATTTTAAATTATTGATTTACTCCAATTAATTTGTTAATTATTATTTACTTATTTGATTTTATTATCAAATTAATCAATACATGTGCGACATGAACATTATAAAAGGACGAACATATTTAAGTTGTGACTGTTTGTTTAAGGCAGAATTAGACGGTGAAAATCTATCAAAAGTACACACTCATGAATTTCTAAATAGTTTGAGATGGTTTGGACTCCCCAATCATTCATTAACATTAAAGGTTGGTGCACCTGTTATGTTATTGCGGAACATAGACCACCCTCTTGGTCTTTGCAACGATACGCGTCTCATCGTCACAAGATTGACAGATCACATTGCCGAAGCAAGAATAGTTAATGGGACACATGAAAGAACCAAAGTTCTTATCCCCCAAATGTCTTTCACTCCTTCTGATATGAGATTGTCCTTCAAGTTTCAGTGTAAACAATTCCCATTGATGCTCGCATATGCCATGACTATCAACAAAAGCCAGGGCCAAACACTAACTCATGTTGGGCAAACCGGTGTTTAATCACTGTCAATTGTACGTGACTTTTTTCCGAGTCACCCATCCTGATGGCCTGAAGGTGTTAGCGCAAGACAAGGATGGACAAGATTCTGTTAGTACTACCAATGTCGTCTACAAAGAGATTTTCAATAATGTGTAATTCGAACTGGTGATATTATGTTTTTTTTTGCCCAAGTTATAAATCCTAAACACTGATATATAAAATACCCAAAGTTTTACCACCAGATGCTTACATCTATGCATTAGCTATTAATTCAACAATGATTTGGTCAAATTCATGCAAGGATAACATCACAAAACATAATCGATCCAAACTATCTTTTCAATTGCACTATATAATATTTGTTGTTATAATTTCTATAATTATTTTACCGATCCAAATATTTGTTTAAATATTATAGCAAATTCATTCTGTGCATCGCAGGTGTGCAAACACTAGTTAATATAAAGATGCACACGCTTTACAAAAAAAATGGCACACGAGATTTAAAGCTTCATGGCTCAAAAAAAAAAAAAAACACTTGTTAGTGCATAGTACTTACTAAAATCACCAATTCAAGTCCAACCAATCTTGTGTTATGTCCTTGGTTTTACTACTAATACCCCACCATTTATTTATTTCATTACAAAAGTACGCCCTACTTTTACACTGAGGCTCACAAGGTCCTTGGCAACATAATAGACTTCTAAGTGGGGAAAGTTTCCAAAGTTTCAGAAAATTAAAAAAATAAAAATAAAAATATGTTTAAATGAGAAATAATAAATCTTTTTTAAAAGTAAAAAAAAAAAAAAAACTTTGTAAGGCCAATTTTTGTTCTTCTAAATTTTAAATGCGAATTACAATCTTACGTGATTTTATTACACAAGAATTTTTGTTCTTCTAAATTTGCAAACTTATTATATAACTTATAAGTGTCAAATTATAGTGTTTCGTCTTACTATTTGGCCGACTTTAAATTTTTTATATATTTAAATGTTTTATTATTTTGTTGTTAATATATTATATAAATTAAAAATAAATTATTATTTAATTACAAACTTTTAATGATTTTAATGAATTAAAAATTTTAATTTTTAACTAATTTTATTTTCATTATTTTTAATTTTATGTAATTCAAATATTTACCTAATACAAATTATTTTAATTTGATTTTTTGATTAATACAATTTTTTTTGAATATTTACTATTAAAATTATTTTATTTTGAGTTTTGGAAATAATTTTATGTAATATGATTTTTATTTTCATTATTTCCTTACTTGTAGAATGAAAATAATTCTTTATTGAGATAAGCGAAGCAAGTTCCATATTCTAACAACTATTTTTTTTTTTGAAATCAAAATAACCGTGTAGATTAACTGAAAAGAGCGGAAATAGAGTCTGGAGGGATAGAATCCCAGTACAAAGTGTTTGCCTGCGCGAAAGCAGCAGACGCGACAGTATGAGCAACCATATTTTGTGCTCTAGGAATTAAAGTGAAAGAACACGTATTAAAGAGAACCATCGTATCTCTACATGCATCAATAGCAAAACCCACGTGAGAGAGAAACGTGGACTGATTCGTTGTCAAGGCCCCTCGTAATTGCGAGCAGTCTGTGAACACATTAACCTCCAAGATACCTGTATGTCTCAGCCATGATAATACCTCCTTGCAAGCCATGGCCTCCGCCATTAATGGTGAGAAGCACACCGGAAGTCGTCCCGCAACTGCTGCACGAAAACCACCGCCCGGACCGAACAGCACCGCCACAAACGTTGAGTGTTGGGAATCCGGTAGATGACCCGCGTCGAAGAAGCATCTGGGCAGCAGTGACGTACTGAGCGTGGAACCGACCTACACTCCTTCCCCGCCACCTGGAATGCCTCTATGATGAACAGATTGCCAAGCCTGCAGTGCTGAGAATGCTCTCGTGGCGACGGTTTTGGGCAATGGGAGGCAACCCTCCCAAACTGCAGTGTTGCGTGCTTGCCAAATGAAATAAAGTACTGCCACAGATAGAGCAATATTATCCTCAGACATTCCCACCATCAAGCTTGTAAACCAGTTTGCAAAAGATTCATTAGACATGCTAGACACATGCAAAGCAATTTCACGCCAAACAATAGAGGAAAAATCACACAACACAAGTGCATGCATAACATTCTCATGTTCTAAGCCACACATTGAGCATGCAGGTTCCACCTCTACCCTTCTTAAAAGCAAGGTTGTAGTCACAGGGAGTATATCATTGAGAGCTCTCCAAAGAAAGACCTTCCACTTAGGGGGAACTTTAAGCTTCCAAAGCGAATTCCAATGATCAAAACCAGTTGAAGAGTAATCAATTTCTCTAACAATGCGTCGGTAGCCATTCCTCACAGTGTAATAGCCCCTAGGGTCCCCATGCCAAAACCAAGAATCCTCATAGGTAGGAGAGACAGGCACCCGTGAAATGCGTCTTACATCAGTAGGGTGAAAAATGTCAGTTAAGATGGACATATCCCATGTGCTAGTCTGCTCATCAATTAATCCAGAAACCAAAGAGCCACTCAAGTAGGTAGGCATTAGAGTCTGAACCAAAGGGCTAGGATCATCAGGCAGCCATGGATGGCCCCAAATCAAAGTGGTTTTACCGTTCCCAATTCTTCGTCTCGCCCCGTCACAAATTAGCCCATGAGCATCCATAATACTTCTCCAACAGAAACTTGGGCAAGTACCTATGGAGGCATCAACAAAACTGGATCTTGGAAAATATCTTGCCTTATAAACTCTTGCCACCAGGGAGTGAGGTTTAGTCAACAATCTCCATGCATGTTTGCCTGCTAGCATTGCCAAATTAAAAGCTTTAAGATCCTTAAATCCCAGGCCACCAAACTTTATGGGCACACACAGACGATCCCAGGCCTTCCAGTGTATACGCCTATCAGTACCAGAACCCCACCAAAACCTGTTCATAGTTCTTTCAACAGATTTGCAAACTACATCCGGTAACAAGAACACACTCATTGAAAAAGTGGGCATAGCTTGAGCCACACTTTTCAACAAGATTTCCTTCCCAACTTGAGAAAGGAGCTTCTTTTTCACGAACCAATCCTCTGCTTGATTTTATCTTCGATATATGAGAAAGCTGCCCTTCTGTTTCTCCCCACAAAAGCAGGGAGACCAAGATATTTCCCAAAGTTAGGAGCTTGAGGCACACTAAGGACTTGAGCCACTTCTTCCCTGCATTCCTCTGTAGTGTTCTTACTGAAACAAACACTAGATTTTAAATAGTTCACTGCTTGGCCAGACATAGCCTCATACACATTTAGACACTCTTTCACCACCCCGGCTTCTTGTGCATTAGCTTTAAAGAACAACAAGCTATCATCTGCAAAGAACAGGTGTGAGATAGGAGGGGCACCCCTGGCTACCCTACAACCATGAATAGAGCCATCCACTTGAGCCTTTTGAAGCAACAAAGAGAGCCCTTCTGCACAGATAATAAACAAGTACGGAGAGAGTGGATCACCTTGTTTGAGCCCACGGGTGGGAACGACATGACCAGTCCTTGCTCCATTAATCAAGAAGCTATAAGAAACCGAGGTGACACAGAGCATGATCAAGTTCACCCACCTTTCTGCAAAGCCTAGAGACTGCAACATCCCACGCAGGAACGACCACTCCATTCGGTCATAGGCTTTTGCCATGTCAAGCTTGAGAGCCCCCCATCCGACCAAGCCAGATTGTTTCTTATTCAGATAGTGACCCACCTCTACAGCGACTAGAATGTTATCCGTGATAAGCCTATTTGGAATAAACGCACTCTGTGGCTCAGAGATTAGATCCCCTAACATATGCTTCATTCTATTGGCCAACACTTTCGCCATAGTTTTATACACAACATTGCACAGGGCGATTGGCCTGAGATCTGAAACAGTCTCTGGAATAGACTTTTTAGGGATAAGCACCACATCAGTATCATTCAAACCACTAGGGAAGGAGCATGAGTTTAAACAATCAATCACGAAAGCAGACACATCACCCCCTACCACATCCCAATAATGTTGATAAAATCCAGGATTCATCCCATCCCGGCCCGGGGCCTTATCAGAGAACATTGAAAACAAGGCCGATTTTACCTTATCAAGCTCAAAAGATCGTAATAGGGACTCATTATCTTCCTGGGAGACTCGGGGGGTTACAGATGCAAAAAACGAATCCATAGGGGCTGAACCACTAGTTCGGAAAATGTTTTCAAAGTATGTCAACACAACAGCAGACATTGACTCACCCTCTACCCAGCTACCAGCATCATTTTTAAGTTTAGAAATAGCATTCTTCTTCTTATGAGCAGAAGCATACCTGTGGTAAAACCGAGTGTTTGCATCTGCCCCTTTCAGCCAGTGTTGCTTGGCACGTTGCCTCCAGAAAATATCCTCCTGAGCCTCAAGGCGAGCCAGCTGCTCCTCAACTTGCCTAAATTGAGACAGGGAGTCTGGATCCCTAAGCCCACGAAGCTGTAGCTGACGCCCACGGAGGTGTCTGATGCGCTCCCCAAACTTATAAAAATGGTCTCCACCCCACCTCCTCAAGCGAACACCACACAGATTTACACAGCTCATCAAGCCACCTTCTCTACCATCCTGCCATGCACTCTCCACCACTTCCCTACAACCCTCATCAAGGTGCCAGGCCATTTCGAATCTGAATCCCACACGCCTGCCGCCAATAGCCGAACGGGAATCATTAACACACAGAAACAAAGCAGTGTGATCCGAGGTTCGTGTTAGAATGTTCTCAACGAAGGCTCCCTCCCTCAGACCACGCCAACAATCATTGACCATGACTTTATCCAGTCTCTCCTCCAACCAATCTCCTGTACCCTTGCCCCTTTCCCAGGTAAATTGATACCCCCTCAATGGTAGTTGAGTCAGACGACAATCGTCCATAGCCTCCCCAACCGTGGAGAAGAGCATCCGGGTGCGGGTTTCCACCTCGCTTTTCTGACTGAAATAGGAGATCATTGAAATCCCCCACCACCACCCATGGAAGCGAAGATCGACCAGCTAGGGACTTTAGCAAATCCCATGACTCCCTCCTCCTGCTCCGTTCAGGGTAACCGTAGTAACACGTCATTCGCCAACTTGCAAGCCCTGCAATAGTAACCTCCACATCCACATGGTTTTTTGAATAACTCAACAGCCTAGCCGTGCGGTTTTTTCTCCACAACAGCGCTAAACCGCCACTCAATCCTACATTATCAACAAAAAACAGACCTTCAAAACCAAGCTTGACTCGGAGACGCTCAGTGTGAATCCGACCCACCTTAGCTTCCATTAAAAACACAAACTCGGGCTTCTTACTGGACACTAGGTCCACAACCTCACGAACTGTTCGTGGATTGCCCAAGCCACGACAGTTCCAACTTAGGACACTCATGATGACGGGCGGGCCTGTGAACCAGTACCCGCCGAGAACAAGTTTTTTGGAGCCTCTATCATCTGAACATCATTAGAAACGCCACCACCCCTCCTCCCTCCACCTCCCGAGCCTTCCCTACGCCTCTTTGTGACCGCGACCACACTGGTCTCAACATGCCGGTCACCCTCCAGCACCAAACCACCATTCACCGCCTGCTAGAGGTGGCCACGGGCCGGTTCAAGACCGAACCAACCCTGAATCGGTCCGGAAAAAACACGAACCAAGCTCGGATCGGCTTTAAAGTGGGCCTAGCCCGGACCAGAACCGCTTGACAAGGGCCGGTTTAGGTCCTCTGGTCGTAGACTTTTTATGTACAAACAAATACCCGGAGTATTCCGGGGTTATCGATCCACAGGGAAGCGGGGTATTAAGCACTAGTTACTAATTAATTCACGAGAAGCTATTCCAACGCTAACAATGGGTATTTATCTAAAATTATGAAAACAAAATAAATGAAGCAAGGCAAATGGACTTTTATATACAAGAGATTAAGAGCGGGATTTTTGGTTGTCAAAGTGTTAATCACCTAGTGCCAATCCAAAGTGAAATAACCATTCGAGTTCAACAAGTGTGGATGATTGCAATCTAAAAGGGAAAGATTACTCTCGTAATTCAAACCCAAAATGAGGTAATTGGAATACTCACTCTCGTGAGCTATTCACAACGTATAAGCAAGAACAAGCAATAAATGGAATACCCACTCTCGTGGGCTATTCACAATTGGAATACTCACTCTCGTGAGCTATTCACAATAAATCCCTTAATCAACATGTCCTCTCTCGAGGTACAAGAATCAAGTGCAATTGTGGGTGCTCTAATTCATAGACAAATTTAGCAATGAAACAAGTAATTAGGATCCTTAACTACAAGCATCAAGAAATTAAGCCACAATTACAACACAAGTAATAAACCCAAATAGATATTTCATTCAAGCAATTAAAGAACTAGGCACATAGGTTCATAAACACTTATCAATCCAAAAATCCCAAAGGAAAGCTTAGCCTATCATGGCTAAAATAAATTCAACAAATATACAATAAAGCTTTAAAATAGAAAAGAGAGAAAGAAATTCTCCCGAATGATGCCTCCAAGCTCTTCTCTTCTCTTGTTGTTGCTTCAAATCTTCTTCCTTGCTCTCATTTTTGGTCCAAATCCGCAGCCAAGCTTGTTAGGGTTGATAGGAAGTGATGCTTTTATAGTGGGTGGAGAATGGGGGGCAAAAATGGCAATTCAAAGAACTGCAAAATCGCAGATCTGCAACTCTCGCCGCGGCGAGAATTAGGCTCTTTTCCCTTTTGAATCACACTTTAATGTCTTCATAAGAATTGTAGCCCTTGAAGTCTTCTTTCCAATGGTTCAAGAATCACCTCATTTGGATACTCCTAGACTGAGATATGATCCAATTACCGAGGTGTCGCCATATTTAGCAGGAATTACAACTCTTTGATCTTTTGACTAGTTTTCCTTTTGATCTACACTTTGATGTCTTCATAAGAGTTGTAGCCCTTGAAGTCTTCTTTCCAATGGCTCAAGAATCATCTCATTTGGATATTCATAGGAAGAGATATGGTCCGATTACCAAGATGTCGCCATGGTAGCGGGAATTACAACTCTTTGGCTCCTTTGAATTGGCTTTTGCTCCCAAATAGTTCTAATGCACTTCTAAACACATCAAAAACATCTAAACCAAGCATTATACCATTTAAAATATGAAAACAAGGAAATAAGCATTGGACACAACATTTTATCACACAATTAACTATAAAACCTACATAAAAATACAAGTAAAATAGGTACAAATGAGAGTGTATCATCCTCTAAAAAACAAGCCCGGAGCCCAGCCCCAAACCGGCCCAGGACCAGGCTCAAGCACGGCCCAGGCCCCTAACCGGCCCAGGCACGGCCCAAGACCAGGCCCGGGCCCAGGCCCGGGAGAGTAGTGGCCTAGGAGGCAGTGCAAAGCATGGCAAATGTGCCATGCTTTGCTGAAAATCTGAAATGTTGGCATGTTCACCAGTTGCCTGCCACTACTATTATTTTTATTAAAAAATATATATATAAAATTTGCCTTGGGCAAGCTGCCATTGTGGCAGCCACCCAAGGTTCATATGTTGCAACGTGCAACGACCAAAGTTCGGCCGTTGCATGTTGCAACTTTGTGTGTGCAAATAAATTTTTTGTTTTTGTAATATATATATTAATTATTATTTATGTATCAAAAGGTTGAAGTAACTTAATTGGATACACTTAAGTTGTTAATTATAAGGTTAAGGGTTCAAATCTCATTGTAAACAAAATAAATTAATTTATATATTAAAATATTTATAAAAAATATTAAAATATTCCGAACCGGCCCGAGACCGGACCGGCCCTTTATATCTTGGGCTAGTCTCGACTTGGGATATTATAGGCCCGGAACCGGCCCAAGCCCGGGGTTTGGCCACCTCTACCGCCTGCTGCATACTGTCTGGCGCTACCGTAACGTTTTGCTTCGGAGGACCCGTTAACGGGATTAGCCACGGGTCTCCAACCGCCCTCGGCCCTTGTGTGCCTCCAGCCCGCGCCCTCGGCCCTTGTGTGCCTCCAGCCCGCAAGTCCGCACCGAACGAATAATGTTCAACCGACATTGTAGACTCTCTCGCCTTTAAGCAAAATTTGTAGGAGTGGCCTAGCATACCGCAGAAGAAACAATAGGTGTGTAACCTCTCATATTTGAAAGATACCCAGCAAGTTGTTTTGTCTCTCTTCACGAGGCTCATACGGCGGCGAATGGGTCGACCAACAGGAATTGCGACACGGATGAGGTAGAACGTCCTCCATGGGGCACCCACAAACCTGTCGTCACTCCGCACAAAAGCCCCAAGATAATTCCCGACCTACTCCAGAATAAATTCTGACGTATACCCTAGGGGAAGATCGTGCACCTGAACCCACATGTCAACAGAGTCCAGAACAACACTACCAGGTAGGGCACCATCCACTAGCTGCTTGCAAACCAACGTGTTATTCTCAAAGGACCAAGGCCCCTCGTCAAGCACATAACGCATGAATAGGCTCGGCTGGACCTCCGAGATTTGCACGTCCTTCACCGAACGCCAAACAGACGCCATGACTTGCCGCATATACTCCACCTTGACCAACTTACTCGTCAAAAACTGCCCCATGATAACCCATGTTGGCTCGCCTTCGACGGGAATGTCGTCGACTCCATCAAGCACCGGCTCGAAACTCTCAACCTCATCTTCCAAGACCATATCGGCCCAACGCTGTGTCAAGCCCCCAACTCCTCCATCATTCGCAAACGACGCCATGCAAGAAAAACTGTTACCGTTCAGGACGAACGTAGCAGAAAAAGAGAACCGACGATAAATGATCAGAAGAAACCTACGGAAAAAACCAAAAACCTGGGAAAAACCCTAGGAGAGGAACCGAAACCCTAGAATAGCTAGAGAGAGAAGTAGATTCGTTCATATTCTAACAACTTCATTATTCTCTTTCTTCAATTATATGTTTGTTAATTACAATCATTCCATAATTATAATTGCTCACAAATGTCTTGTTTGCCCTCCCTTATTATTTCAATGCGTGAATCAAAGATTAATTACCGTCAATCTACACCATTCATTATTTTGATCCAATGAACAAAAATGTCCTCATCATCCTCCATAATATATGTATCCTCATTTGAATATATATATATATATATATATATATATATATATATATATATATATATATATATAGAGGCGAGATCAGGTGCGGCCGTGCGGTTCACACCACTCAATGTTACGAAATACACCACTCAATGTTAAGAAACACACCACACCAATATGCATTGTGGTGTGTTTCTTAACATTGAGTGGTGTATTTCGTAACATTGAGTGGTGTGTGACCGCACAGCCGCACGGGAGAGCACGACCGCACCTGAACCAAAATCTATATATATATATATATATATATATATATATATATATATATATAGAGAGAGAGAGAGAGAGAGAGGCTCATATGTGGCCTGAAGCTCCATTGCGGTCATGTGACTGTATTTTTGTCATCGGATCAGAGTAATCTAACGATGGCAAAATAATCTTAGTGTAGGAAATTGTGATTCGCGTATGTTAAGTGAAGGGTGTTATGGTTGTTAGGAACATAATGTATTAGGTTTTGATGATACCAAAAATGTAATTTAGAATCCCCTAAAGTCTCGAAAGATAGGAATCAATGTAAGTTCGACAAGTAAACTAAGAGCGAAAATACAACCGGGTAACTTGAGCTCAACTCGGAAAATATTTAAGCTTGAGGTAAACTTGTATGAACATCTTAGAAGAATCGTGTTGTAATTTCATAGATAGATCAGTAGAAGGCACGAGACGACACTGGAGGAATAAGGGTCTGCGCGACATCAACTAAGTCTCGAGACATAAGCAGAGTTCGAGAGGTAGTACCTCTCGATACAACCATCCAGTTGGAGACATAAGCAGAGTTCGAGAGGTAGGACCTCTCGATACAACAATCCAGTTCGAGACATAAGCAGAGTTCCGAGAGGCAGGACCTCTTGATACAACAATCCAGTTCAAGACATCATCTTTGGTCTCGATAAACTGACACTTCTCCAAAAGGTTAAATGACAGTCAGGAAGCATGAATAAAGTTTGGAGAAGAAGAATACCATGGAGATAAAATATTAAGGAGGTGCCAGAAGTGGATGCCACATCAGAATTCCACAACAAACGGAAAGAAGGTGCACTAATCCAAAGTCGGTCTTATTCCCTAGAATGAGGATCAATGGGAATTTAAAAAGAGTAACTTTTACCAAAAGTAGCAAGTGGAGCATGGACTCAAGAAAGTGGATTATGGAATATCCACTACCAAACAAAAGGTTCAAGTTACAAGACCACCACTCCATGAAAAATGCTGAAAAGATGCAAGTCCCATACACAGCATGGGAGACAAATTTCAAACGGAATAATTTTCCCTCCAACGGAATTATTCCCTTACTCTCATATAAAAAGGACGTGAAGACACAGATCAAAAAAAAAAAGAGAAAAAGAGGAAGTTTCGTCAGAAGAAGTGAGTTCATTCTGAAAATCATAAGAGGTGTCTAATTCAAACGTTCAAGTGCTAGTGCTCAATCTGGAATATCATCCTGATATTCAAAACAGCGAGAAAAACACATCTTAGTGTTTGAGAGAGTTACAAAGCTTAAACTGC
>NC_044923.1:14182114-14186407 GCF_003576645.1 Ipomoea triloba | reverse complement strand
CTAACCTCTCGATTGCACTGCATATAAACACACCTCTCGAACTAACTCAAACTCGTGCTAACTAAAAGGGGATAACTTTTCCGCTGCGCATAAAACTTTGTCTTCACCTCGTGAGGTATCGAACCTAAACATCCTGAGTTCAATACACACGAGAGGTCGAAAAGATTTGCAAAATCTTATACAAGTCTATTCACCCCCCCCTCTAGACTTGTACCCCATCCCCTTGGGACCAACAATGGTAATTTTAGTATCTATATTATGTAAATTGAAATTGTGCATTTTAGTACATGGTGTGATGCGTTTTAATACATGTTGTGGTGCGTTTTATTACGTATGTTGGTACATTTAACTGTGTTGTGGAGTGTTGTGTTTTAATCCATCCCCTAGTGCATTTTCATACGTAGAATGGTGTGTAACTGTGTTGTGGAATGGTGTGTTTTAATCCGTCATCTAGTGCATTTTAATACGTAGAATGGTGTGTATTTTAACACATGTTTTCTAATAAGTGTAGTAGTGCATGTTTATAATTTCGGGTGAGGATTTTCAATAAGTGAATTTTGTATTTTAACACACGTTGTGGTGCATTTTAGTACGTAGAATGGTGCATATTTTAGCACATGTTCTCTAATATGCGTAATAGCGCATGTTTATAATCTGACATGGGGCACGTTGTGGTGCATTTTAATACGTAGAATAATGCGTTTTATTACGTATGTTGATGCATTTTTAGTGAATAGGTACATTTGGTTATAGTGTGGAATGATGGGTTTAATCTGTCTTCTGGTGTATTTTAGTACGATGAATGGTGTGTATTTTAACACATATATATTGAGCGTCGATTTGCTGACTTGTTGTAATATAATGGCTCCAAAATAGCTGTACGGCCGCACCTAATTAAGGAGGAGGTCGCATCTAAACTCTACTATATATATATTTGCCCAAATGTGGTTGCGCATTCCCGTGCGGTCGGTACGGTATGCACCAATAGTGTTAACAAAATACATCACTAGTGTTAGAAAAATGCACAACAATGAAATACACAAAAACACCAAAAAACACACAACACATCCAACATAATGCACCATAACTCCCTTGTTCCTAATTGTGCATTTCCGAACACTGTGTGGTGTATATTTGCATACCTAGTGGTTTGTTTTTTGGTGATGCATACCTAATGGTGCATATTTGTGTTGTGTTTTTTGGTGATGCATACCTAATGGTGCATATTTGTGTTGTGCATTTTCTAACATTGAACCTAATGGTGCATATTTGTGTTGTGCATTTTCTAACATTGAATGGTGTATATTTGTATACATAGTGGTGCAGCTGCACTGACCGCATGTTAAGGCGTGGCCACACCTAAGCTCTACTCTACACACACACACACACACACACACACACACACACACACACACACATATATATATATATATAGAAATCTGTTAAAATGTGGTCGCGCCTTCCCGTGCAGTCGGTGCCTTTCGCACCACTCAATGTTAGAAAACGCACAACAATGAAATACACAAAAACACCAAAAAACACACAACACATCCAACATAATGCACCATAACTCCCTGATCCTAATTGTGCATTTCCGAACACTGTGTGGTGTATATTTGCATACCTAGTGGTTTGTTTTTTGGTGATGCATACCTAATGGTGCATATTTGTGTTGTGTTTTTTGGTGATGCATACCTAATGGTGCATATTTGTGTTGTGCATTTTCTAACATTGAACCTAATGGTGCATATTTGTGTTGTGCATTTTCTAACATTGAATGGTGTATATTTGTATACATAGTGGTGCAGCTGCACTGACCGCATGTTAAGGCGTGGCCACACCTAAGCTCTACTCTACACACACACACACACACACACACACACACACACACACACACACATATATATATATATATAGAAATCTGTTAAAATGTGGTCGCGCCTTCCCGTGCAGTCGGTGCCTTTCGCACCACTCAATGTTAGAAAACGCACAACAATGAAATACACAAAAACACCAAAAAACACACAACACATCCAACATAATGCACCATAACTCCCTGATCCTAATTGTGCATTTCCGAACACTGTGTGGTGTATATTTGCATACCTAGTGGTTTGTTTTTTGGTGATGCATACCTAATGGTGCATATTTGTGTTGTGCATTTTCTAACATTGAGTGGTGTATATTTGTATACATAGTGGTGCAGCCGCACTGACCGCATGTTAAGGCGCGACCACAACTGAGCTCTACTCTATACACACACACACACACACACACACACATATATATAGAAATCTGTTCAAATGTCGTCGTGCCTTCCCGTGCAGTCGGTGCCGTTCGCACCACTTAATGTTAGAAAATGCACCACTCAATGTTAGAAAACGCACAACAATGAAATACACAAAAACACCAAAAAATACACAACACATCCAACATAATGCACCATAACTCCCCTGTTCCTAATTGTGCATTTCCGAACACTATGTGGTGTATATTTGCATACCTAGTGGTGTATTTTTTGGTGATGCGTACCTAATGATGTATATTTGTGTGGTGCATTTTCTAACATTGAGTGGTGTATATTTGTATACATAGTGGTGGGGCCGCACTGACCGTATGTGTGTGTGTGTGTGTGTGTGTGTATATACACACACATATATATATGGCGGGCACACCTTGTAACACCCCCAATTTCTAATACATGATTAAACATAAATAAACAATTTTTCTTATTAACCATTCTGAAAATAAATGCGGAAGCGAAAATTAAAACTTAAACCATAGGGTGTCACGCCACGCTCAGGCCAACTCACTAAACCCAAACGCACAGACTACAAATCTTTCTAACTACAACCTATATTAGAACAAATCTCTATCCATATTACAAATCAACTATAGTATAACAATTCGGATTCTAAACTAAGAGATAGCTCCAAGGGCAACTAGCTCTATGTCACGCTCTCAGAACAAGTTACTTCTATCAAGTCCTAAAAACAATAAGGTTTGAAAAACACAAACAAACAGGATTTAGATCTCAACCTACGGAAGCACAAAGAGCCAACGCTCCTACTGGGGATCAAACCTATGTCCTCTTAGGTGGGAGGGCCACAGCTATGTCGCTTGACCACAAAGTCTTTGGCATATATATATAGATACTAGTTTTATACGCGCATTGCGCGTATGGGTTAATGCCCAATGTTTATATTTAAATAAATATTTGAAAGTATATCAATGCAAGATTATATAGGGGAAGTTTATATGAATCCAAGTTTATATGAATCCAAGATAATAAAGTCGAATTTTTTTTATTTAAATATCTAACTCAAAGTATATGAATCCAAGATAATATAGAAAATTCATTATAATTCTTACTTAAATAAATGTTTGCAACCTTGTAAAATCGATAGTCTAAATATTTGGTTTAAAAATGATAGTCTAGATAAATACTACTTTTCATTTGAATTTTTCTAAGTGTTCTTAATTCTCTTTTGAGTAACATTGTCATTGTCTTCATCTTTACTATTTGTTCTCTTCCTTTTNCATTGTCATTGTCTTCATCTTTACTATTTGTTCTCTTCCTTTTCATTGGTAGTGTGTTATTTGTAATTCGGTTATTGTTGGTAGCATAGATGACAACGTCATGCAATGAGATTATGATATATGAGCTATGGACTTTCCTTTAAGTGTTCTGCTTGGGGTTCATTTGGTTCAACCATTATTGTTGAATGAGTTATTGTGGATAAAGAAATCCCCAGTTTAAGAAAAAAGATTAAATAAATTAATAAAAATTTGAAATTTTAAAATATTATATATTCCAAAGATATTAAAAGGTAGTTTCTCGCTTCAATTTGCTGGTAATGTGCTATTTGAGTACTTTCATTGTCAACAAATCACCCAAGTAGTTAATATGATTGGTTTCAAACTATTCTTTTTTATTTTTTTCATGGTATTAAAGAAATACATATGTATCATTTTTTGGTGTAACTACTAATTTTTTTTGAAATAACTACTAATTTATTTAATTCAATAAGAGTAAAATAGAGCGATTCCGCTTCAATTTGTTGGGTTATTTGAGTACTCTCTTTGTCAACCAATCCCCAAGTAGTTAATATAATTAGCTTCAAATTATTTTAAATTTTTTTTTCATAGTATTAATAAAATACTTGGTAAATAAATATATAACATTATTTTGTACTATAACTTTGATATTTAATTACAAGATATTGTAAAAATAAGATAATGGACAATGTAATGAATATCAATTGATAAATTTGAATGTAAAGAATCTTTGCA
>NC_044923.1:14169276-14182089 GCF_003576645.1 Ipomoea triloba | reverse complement strand
TAATACCATGAAAAAAATAAAAAAGAATAGTTTGAAACCAATCATATTAACTACTTGGGGATTTGTTGACAATGAAAGTACTCAAATAACCATTACCAGCAAATTGAAGCGAGAAACTACCTTTTAATATCTTTGGAATATAATATTTTAAATTTTCAAATTTTTATTAATTTATTTAATCTTTTTTCTTAAACTAGGGATTTCTTTATCCACAATAACTCATTCAACAATAATGGTTGAACCAAATGAACCCCAAGCAGAACACCTAAAGGAAAGTCCATAGCTCCTATATCATAATCTCATTGCATGACGTTGTCATCTATGCTACCAACAATAACCGAATTGCAAATAACACACTACCAAAAAGGAAGAGAACAAATAGTAAAGATGAAGACAATGACAATGTTACTCAAAAGAGAATTAAGAACACTTAGAAAAATTCAAATTAAAAGTAGTATTTATTTAGACTATCATTTTTAGACCAAATATTTAGACTATCGATTTTACAAGGTTGCAAACATTTATTTTAGTAATATTATAATGAATTTTCTATATTATCTTGGATTCATATACTTTGAGTTAGATATTTAAATAAAAAAAATTCAAGAAATACATATGTATCATTTTTTGGTGTAACTACTAATTTTTTTTGAAATAACTACTAATTTATTTAATTCAATAAGAGTAAAATAGAGCGATTCCGCTTCAATTTGTTGGGTTATTTGAGTACTCTCTTTGTCAATCAATCCCTAAGTAGTTAATATAATTAGTTTCAAATTATTTTAAAATTTTTTTCATAGTATTAATAAAATACTTGGTAAATAAATATATAACATTATTTTGTACTATAACTTTGATATGTAATTACAAGATATTGTAAAAATAATATAATACTTTGATATGTAATTACAAGATATTGTAAAAATAATATAATGGATAATGTAATGAATATCAATTGATAAATTTGAATGTTAAGAATCTTTGCACGAGAGAAAAATTGATAAATTTGAATGTTAAGAATCTTTGCACGAGAGAAAATAAAGACAATATAACTAATTAAATTATTTCTCTTATTTAATTTAATTTTTTGATAATGAATAATATTTTCAAATAAAGGTATTGTAGACATATAATTCTAAATTACAGAAATACATATGTATCATTTTTTGTTGTAGCTACTAATTTATTTAATTTAATAAGAGTAAATAGAGTGAGAAACTTAATTATGTCAAATTTGATTGAGATAAGGTTCGAACCTAAGATCTTTCTTATAGAAATTAATGGGTAAGTTAAAAGTTAACGGAAAATTAACGGAGAAGAGAATATTTAACGGAGAACTTAACAGATAATTATAAAAGTAAGGTTAAATTAGGTAATCTCTATTAATAATATTAATCTGAATTATCTTAACCAACTATTTGATTAAATAATTCATCTGAACCATCCATTTGATTAAATAATTTGACCGCCATTTTTTCTACCCATTTTAGGCCTAACTCTCTTTAGCTCTTATTAGTATAGTAGATATATAGAAATCTGTTCAAATGTGGCCACGCCTTCCCGTGCGTTCGGTGCGGTTCACACCACTCAATGTTAGAAAATGCACAACTCAATGTTAGAAAACGCACCACAATGAAAATACACAAAAACACCATAAAACACACCACACACCCAAAATAATGCACCATAATTCCCCTGCCTCTAATGGTGCATTTGCTGACACTGTGTCGTGTATATTTGCATACCTAGTGGTGTGTTTTTTGGTGATGAGTACCTAACGATGCATATTTGTGTGGTGCATTTTCTAACACTGAGTGGTGTATATCTGTATACATAGTGGTGAGGCCGTACTGTTCACACGTTAAGGAGCAGTCACACCTGAACATGACCATATATATATATATATATATATATATATATATATATATATATATCTATTTCTATTCATATGTGGCCTGGACAGTACGTGCGGCTGCATCTGTATTGTCAGATTGGATTAATCTAATGGTAAGTTGGGGTGTTATGGTAATTTTAGTATCTATATTACGTGAATTGAAATGGTGCATTTTTGCTACATGGTGTTGTGCGTTTTAATACATGTTGTGGTGTGTTTTATTAGGTATGTTGGTACATTAATTGTGTTGTGGAATGATGTGTTTTAATCCATCCTCTAGTGTATTTTTATACATAGAATGGTGTGTAACTATGTTGTGGAATATTGTGTTTTAATCCGTCATCTGGTGCATTTTAATACGTAGAAGGAGGCGTATTTTAACACATGTTTTCTAATAAGGGTCCGTTTGGAAAGAAGGAAAATAACTTACGGAAAATGTTTTTTGGAAAATGAGTCATTTTTCGGAAAACATTTTCCTTTCCCATGTTTGGTTGCATTATGGAAAACTGTCTTGGTGTGTTTGGTTCATTTTCTGGAAAATGAGTAGAATTGTATTATTATATATATTTTATTATTTTATTTTAAAATATAAAATAATATAAAAATATATAAAATAATAATATTTTTTATAAAAGAAAAAGAAAAAGAAAAAAATAAAGGTTCGGCTCTGGCCATATTGGCCGATAACATGCGAAACGACCATTTTGGCCATTCCAGAAAATGATTTACGGAAAAAAAATCTGTAAGTCATTTTCCGGAAAAATGAACTGGTTTTCCTTGGTTAACAGATAACATTTAACGTTGACCGCATTTTTCGGATGTTGACAAACACCAAAAACTTAGAAAATATTTTTCGGAAGTCATTTTCCGGGTTACCAAACACATCCTAAGTGTAATAGTGCATGTTTATAATCTGAGATGAGGATTTTTAATAAGTAGAATTGTGGATTTTAACACACATTTTTGTGCATTTTAATACGTAGAATGGTGCATATTTTAGCACATGCTTTCTAATATGTGTAAATAGTGCATGTTTATAATTTGGCATGAGACATGTTGTGTTGCATTTTAATACGTAAAATGATGCATTTTATTACGTATATTGAAAAATTTTAAGTGAATATGTGCATTTGGTTATAGTGTGGAATTGTGAGTTTTATCTGTATGTTGATTTGATGACTTGCTGTAATCTAATGGTTGCAAAATAGCTGCACGCACTTTCAAAATTCAACCACTTGCATAGAGTTGCAACTGATATGCATCACTGCACACACTGACATACTACAATACACATGGAAAGGAAAATAGTCCTTCCTCAATCAAATAAGAAGTTGGTGCTCGCTTCTAGGGCTGTCAAAATGGGCCGAAGCCCGCGGGCTGGCCCGCACCCGCCTCGCAGTGGGGCGGGTTAGGGCTACAAAAAAGGTAGCTCGCGACCCGCAACATATATATATTTTATATAAAAAAAAATATATATATATATATATATACATGCACATGAATATAAATATATATTCATGTGTCTGTACACATGAATATATATTCATGTGTACACTTTGTGTACAAAGTATATAAACGGTAATTTGGTAATTGTCATATCTGATCATACGCGAAACTTTCCTCCAACGTAAAACTTTCCTCCTACATTCGATCAAATCAATTCTTTACGCAACGAAGATCGAATCAACCTAATTTGCATAATCAATCTGCACATTCTTTACGCATAATCACAGAGAAAACAAAGTCGATCGATCAACACAATGAATGAAGGTAATCTCAATTCTAATTTCTTTTAATCCAGTCATTGATATAAAAATCAGTTATATTGATGAATTTTTGCACATTCTTTACAAATTCGTTGTTATGAACGTATCAATTATAATGCTTAATCTTTTCGCATTCTTTACACATTTGATGATATGAAATAGTAATATCACAATTATTTGATTAGCCACAAAAATGTGCACTGTTAGGGACAAATTTATGCTCTGTATGACACAAAAACATGCACTACAGAGCATAAACCTAAGCTATAAGATGGATAATAGCCTAAACTCTATGACTGAACAACTTGCATTGTTAGTTGAGAAAATGTGCACTACTTGGCACAAAAATTTGCACTATATGATTGAAAATTATGCACTGCAATGTCTATGCAATTCCATTTGATATAGCCATAAGAATGTGCACTGGTAGGCATAAAAATATGCTCTGTATGGCACAAAAATGTGCATTATAAGCATACAACTAATCTAAAACATGTTTAGTACCCTAAACTCTAAGGATAAACAGTGTGCACTTTTAGGTCAAAATAGTTGCACTATTAGGTTTAAATATTTGCACTATATGAGTAAAAATCATGCGCTACAAGTTATTATAAAAAAATGTGAGTTCTGTGCAACTTCACTTCATATAGGCCTATAGGCATAAGAAAGTGCACTTTTAAGCACAAAACTGTGCTCTGTATGGCAAGAAAATGTGCACTATAAGCATAAAAATAACCTAAACCATGGTTAATACCTTCAACTCTAAGGATGAACTATTTGAACTGTTAGGTTTGAATATTTGTACTATTTGGTTTAAATATTTGCACTATATGAGTAGAAAACATGCACTAGAAGTGATTATGAAAAATAATGTGAGTTCTATGCAATTTCATTTGATATATCCATAAGAATGTGCACTGGTAGACAGAAAAATGTGTTATGTATGGCACAAAAAGGTGCACTATAAGCATGCCACTATCCTAAACCATGGTTAATACCTTGAACTATAAGAATGAACTACATGCTTTGTTAGGTCTAAATATCTGCACTATTAGGCACAAATATTTGCACCATACGGTTGAAAAATATGCACTGCATCTATTTATGAAAAAATAGCGTGTTTTGCGCAATTTTATTTAATTATCCATAAGAATGAACACTGGTAAATACTTACTTTCACTCTGTATGGCACAAAAACATGCACTACAGAGCATAAAAGTATTTTATATCTTTGAATTTTTTCATTTTGCATTTACACCATATTTTATATCTTCCATTTTCCAGCATCATCTCCAAATGGCGTCACATCAGGCACAACTTTGAATACTCCTGATGCAAATTCCAGTAACATTGAAGGTGGTTATAATATGGATATATCACCGGGGATGACTGAATATTGGATTCCTACTTGTGAAGATGGATGCATCAAAGAAAGGTTTAAAAAAATGGCATATGTGTGATGCTTACTTAGAAAATGACAAGCGACATGACAGTAGGAACTGTCCACTTAAAAAGGAATTAACAGATGAAGAGGATTGACCATTTTCATATTTTGTAAGGCCAAAACAGTATGAATTACTATTAATAAAAGTATTAAAACATCGTTTTTAGAACTCCCTAAATTGTACTAAGTTTCATGTCAATATGTAGTTAGTTCAGCATATAGTTCAAAACCTAGTTAGTCTATCTTGTATCCTTAGGATACAGTACAGGAAGTAGGTAAGATGTCTGGAAGACTTTGAAGACAACTTAGTGAACAAGTATCTGCACTAGAACATAGAAGATGTTCAGAGTTAGTTACTAGAGTTACAACTGTTCTCAAGATACTGAAAATGATAAATAAGAGCCAACTCTTATTCACGGGTTGTTGAAGAAATTTACAAAGAACAATCAGCAAAGTAAATCTTTGTAAGAGCTTAAGCGAGATCTTGGCAAAGCTTACCTTTGACACAAGATACATTTTCTCTATAAAAATTATTGGGCAAGTATTCATTCTGGGAAGCCGTCCGTGCAGCTGTTGAGGGGGAGCCTCAATTCAAGAAGATCGGGAGATCGCGTTCTTGTCAACTCTTTAAGGTTGAACTCTAGAATGGAGCTGTGATGAATTTCTAGAGTAACCGTGTGAGACACAACTGTAAATGGTGGTACATTTCATATTGTTGATCAATGAAGAGTTGGGCAACCAGAGTGATGCCCCCAGATGTAGGAACTGAGGTTCCGAACTGGGTTATCAATTGCCTGAATCCTTACTGCTTTAACGTTTTGTTATAATTACTTCGCATTCCAAATAGAACTATTCTCTGCACTAGTTCTAGACATCATTAGGTGACCTTCAATGAATCTAGTAATTAGTTTCATTAATTGGACGTTGCTTATGAGTTCTAGGACTTAGACTCAATGAGTCTGAATTTCACTTGGTATCAGAGCACAGTCTCAAGATTTATCTCTTGATATCCGATTCTTGAAATATCTACTTGTTTCTCCTGTTTAACCCTATTTTTTTTCAAAGACTTCTTGCTGTGCTTACAAACGTAACTATGGAAGGACAAGCTAGACCACTACAACTGGTAGGCACCAACTATGGGTATTGGAAGGCAAGAACAAGGATCTATCTTCAAGCTCAAGGTGTAAATGTGTGGAAAGCAGTCACTCATGGGTGGACTCATCCCAAAAGGGCACAAGATGATAAGTCCGAAATTTTGGCTCCAATCGAACAATGGACTCCTGAAGAATTTGCTGATAGCGATAACAACAATAATGCGCTAAATACGATCGCAGGAACACTCGATGAGGGCCAGTTTGGATTAATTGTGGGATGGAGCTTTGCAAAAGACGCATGGGAGATTTTGGAAAAACTCTATGAAGGAGATTTATCGGTGAAACAAACCAAAATGCAGCAAGTCCATACCAGATTTGAAGAGTTGCGTATGAAAGATAAAGAAACCATAGTCGAATTTAATGCTAGGGTTCAAGAATTGAAGAATGAAGCTGTTGTATTAGGCGAACCCTTTTCATCAAACAAACTGGTTAGAAGGTGCAACCTGGGTGCCTGACTCCGCCAATCGTTGCCGTTGATCTCATTGTCTTACCTTCCCGGGCTTGACAGAAGCTCGACCTTGACTAGCCGACCGCTCCCTGGTCACATCGAATGGATGAAGACGCTCCCAGTCTTCCCCGCGCTGATAACCAAAGCTCTCGGTAGCACCTGGCCTCTCCGAGCATTGCGCGCAGCTTCGGTCGCATCGACCAAATGCCACGAATTGTTTTCGTAAGTTTTAGATATGAACAGTTTTTGATCGGGCTTCCTACGTATCTAGTAAAACGACCACCCGCTTCTATCCATTTGGTTTACACCGACCCAAATGGCGATAACAACCAGAATTACAGCCATCTTTAAACGGAAATCATCCCAGTAAGACGATCAGAGCGCGTGGATCATAAAGGTGGCAGCTTCATCCTGTTGACCGGCTTCTTCAGAACCGCCTCTAATCGTGTTTTCTTGTTTGGGCTCAAACAGGCAGTAATGCAACAAATCAGCTGGTTTCCGCAAGAAATGAATGGATTCTCGATTAGACCGGGAATTGTGTAGTCGAGGTGAGTTGAGAAGAGTTCTCGGTAAGGCATAAGTCAGCTCTTTATATCTTCCCGACCTCACCAAGCTCGTGCATTTCCGTTGTTGCGCTAATATCTCAAACGAGCGCCCAATTGTTGATGAGCATCCCGGCAACTGCGGCTGATTTTCCAATGGCGTGGTTGGTTACCTCGGAGATCGACCGGCGGAAAACAGCGCGCAAACTGCCAAGTTATTTGAATTGTTCGGTCTATCACCATTTGAGCTTCCTGGGGCTGCCGGAAGTTCTTGTACTTAACTGTTTCCCGAGACCATGTTGATGCTAAAGATCGGAAAATCGGAAGCAGCCAGTGCACAGTGGATAAAATCCTGAAAAGTCAATACTAACAGAGCATCTCTGTTCGAGTGATTTTGAGCCGATGGGAGCTTGATTTTGTGAATCGTTTAGTTTATCAGTGTTTATCCTACACATCCTTTACTAACATTCATCTTTCTTTTTCTTTTTATTTTTTTAAGATTAAATTGATGGATAGATGTCAATGGGTTTTAGCCAATGGCGACTTATAGGTCGCCGGCGGACGGGAAAGAGTATTACCACGCCATCGCCTTCTCATCGCAGGTTACTCCACTTCGTATTTTAGTCTTAAATTAAACTACATATTAGTTAGGGTTTTTTTTTTTATTATAATTATATACAGTCATGCCTTTGACATATATATGTAAAATTGCCTGCAAAAATCCTTCATGCATCAATGTATGTCAGTTTTTAAGACTGGTATTACATCAAATAGTAGAATTGTATTCCAACCTATTTGTTAATCTGTTTTTCTCTCAAAAAATAGAATATTACAAATTACAAAGACCTACAAAAAGGAGTTTACAGTTTTGCAATAGACCTTTGACCAAAGAAGTTCTTTCTTTAATTTGTCTGGTGCTGATCTGTAGTATAAACTGTAACCGAGAAGATGTTATGAAAAAAAAAATTATACAGAGTAACAGAAACAATCACATTACAGGATTTTAACTTACGGAAAAAATAAGTTTTGCAAATGACATAAGACCTAACCTAGTTTCTACTGTAAACTTACTGATAAAAAAAAAGAAGTTTAAGTTTGAAGGCAATCAGACAGTGGCATTTCTTTTTCCATCTTAAGTTGTTTTTTTTTTTTTTTTTTTTTTTGAAAACTTTTCCATCTTAAGTTAATTTGTTCATTTCTAAATCATTCTTGATAAGTATTCTGTTAATATGATCTTTGTCTGCCACTTGGGGATAATACAAAAGTATTTAGAACCCTCAGTTTTGTGATTTTTGATAGTATTATATTGTGTTGCTATAGGGATATTTTTTTTGACAGGGATTGAAAACACTGTCGGCATATTCTAAATTGGTTGAGGGATAGTGTTGTTCCCACTCTGAAAGATTTTGAATGTTCAGAACTCTTGCAAGAGGCAGAGTACTCCCAACTTATTGTAATTAATCTTTTCTCTTCTTTTATTCAGATGTATAATTTGATTAATGTTATTAGAACCACAAATTATTGTTTACCAATAATAGATGCAAATCAAATTATTAGTTGTATAATTTGATATAAGAAAAAAGTGGATGAGAATAATACTCACTAATTTTTGGATCATTGTGATTAATCCAATACTTATCTTTCTCCCTATGTGTCTCTTGCAGGATGCGTTTCTTCCTCTTGCTAATAGTCAAGCTTGAACTGAGTGTGCTGCATGAAACTAAGGCTAGAGTAATTTTTTCCACTATACTATAGGAAACCATAAATTCATATGCTTTATTTACCAAAAAAAATAAAATCATATGCTTTTATACACTGTGTAATGTAATTCTGGATGCCATCCATGACCAAAATAGTCTAAATCCAATGAGGCAAACATTAAAAGAAGCACCCAAAAAATAAAAATACAGTCAGAACTGATTTAGACCAAATATGCAGACCAGCCATGGAAAAATAGTATCAAGATAATCAAACAACCATTCCTGTCAAAAAGGACCATCTTCATGCCAACTTCCCCTTTAAAACTATATACTTTTTCTTCTTACAACTCTAGGTGAATGAGAATCCATCCAATAGGCATCCATTGATTTCTAGCATAGAAGAATTGATAGCAATTAGACTTCCTGCTTCATCTTCGAATAGGAATACGTGTTTAAAAAAAAAAAATTATCATACAAATGTTTACTGCAATATTTAGTGACAAATTATTTATTATTGGTAAACAAAAAATCAGATGACACATCTACAAATCCAAATCCTCATCTAATTCCTCACCAACTCCACTGGTCTCCAGCCTAGATGTATAGTCAAGTAATTCTCCAGCTGGATAAATAAATATCATACATATCCTAATCAGAGTACTTTGTAATTGTATGTATGTTTTAATTCTTAATTGATCCCTTTTTATCAATAATTTGACTTTTTAATTAAATACTATGTACTTAAGTTATTTTTATAATGAATACTTTTCTAATCAATAGAAAAATGCAAATGATGATGATACAATCTGATGCATAAATTTTTTTTCATACTAAACATTCAAACTAAACATGTCTCAATTGAAATCAGAAGTATCTATCGGACTTAGTAACCTGTGTACTTCTATACATCCATATAACCACTATACTACTGTTGCCTTGACAATGGTAGTCTTGTGCACACTCTGCCACATTTTACCTGCACTTCACATATTAAAAAAAAAAAAAACCAAATACAAATATACATGTATTTTTCATGTTTTATGGAACTCATGAATGAATGGTGCTTGACATATGCTTACTTGTATTAAAAAAGTACCTCAGAATCGTGAAAGACAACAATCGTGAAAGACAACCTCCTTGCTCTTAATTGAGTCGCTTCAAGTTTCGGGACATTGTATGCACGAACCACAGATCTAAATCTCCACTCCTAAAACTGAATGGAGATATCTCACTTCCAAGAATATACATGGAATTCTGTTGTAGAATATGTATTCCTTGATTTCTTGGAAGCAAGTAGTACTTCGTCCAGCAAGTTGTAATTGAATGCGTTAGCTTTTACGATGGAATAATATATTTATACAGATTTGGAAGCAACAATTCATAGACTTATATGGCAATATGCAATTTGTATTTGAATGGTAAACAATCTCTGTAATCTCTGTTATACCTAGTGTTTGTGGTGTATTGGAATTTTGGTATGAACTGAAGTATTTATATAGCTTTAGCTTGTAAGGAAGGATTGCATAGATATGGTAATTAATGCTAATTCTTTGGATACCAAAGAGACTCAAATGTAAATAAATAATCTAAACAGTTGTTTCTTGATCGACATCTGAAAAGTCTCAATTAATAAAGTCTATATTAATATACGTATTTAATGCAGACCATGTTCATTGCTCAATATCTTCCAGTGAGTTGTTGGCGGGAAATTTTTCCTAATTTTATTTTCCTTAAAAGTTCTGCTTTATTATAGTAGAAGATATATATATATATATATATATATATATATAAGCCACAAGATTCTTGGAAAATAAAAAAAAATTCGTTTTCCCGCCCATTGAAAACGATGTCGTTTTAATCCTTTGCTTTACAAACTGTGTCGTTTTGATTAGGGCCATTAATGATGGCCGGTTAATTCAATTTTCAATAATTATTTACAACGTTTCGCATTTTCGATTACGGCTAGACTCCTCGATTCACAATACATTTTCGCATCTATCGACAGAGAATTAATATCGGTTGAGAGACCTGCCTACAAGTGTATATACATTCTTTATGACTATAATGAATGGAACTATTCGAATAGAACAAATGCACAGTGTGATTTCTGAGAGAAAAACTTTATGAGAGAAAAATAATGGCTCCCATGTACATCCTTGCGCGAGATATTAAGACTAGGAACACTACTGCTGCTATGAGATTGCGCCTGGTACGCACCTACGATATTTTACAAATCAGATACAGTGAGAAAATCAAATCTAGGGAATGTGTATTCCACGATGAAGAGGTAACAATATTAGTTTTACTTAAACTTTCTTCACTAACAGTATTTTTTTGACTCTAAAGAACTTTTATTTGGTGTTATAGGGTTCATATGTCCATTTTCATATTCCAGGGAACAATGTTTCTGTTAGTAATGAGTTCATAGAAGGACATGTCTATTTCATAAAAAATTTCCTGGTAATCACTCCTATCTATACCTATAGGACCTGTAGTAGTACCTTCATGTTGCAGTACTATCATAAAACCCTGGTGAAAGAATACAAAGGTGTAGATTTTCCTAGAAATATATATCGTTTACAGAGTTTTACCTCAATCAAGACTCTAGAAGGAATTTATCAAAAGGTTTTGATTGATATCTTATACTCTTTTCCAATATTTTTCTACTTAAATAGTCAAATTAGTCTGATATCATAAGATATTGACTATATTTTGCTTATTGATAGATGTTATTGGTCGTGTGGTGCAAATCTTCTCACCATTGGATAAGCTGATCAATGGCAGACCTTCTGAACTAATCGATTTTGTAATCGAGAATTTAAAGTAAGTTGGTGATTACTAATATCATTTATTAACCCTCTGATGAACTAAACTTATACTACTTGCATTGTTAGGGGTAATCAACTGAAATGTACAGTATGGGATCAGCATGTGGAAAAGGTGATGCCCTTTTTCAAATCAGACTTAACAGAAACAGTCATTGTGCTTATTCAAATGTGTAGGGTGAAAATGGCATAAAATAGTAAGTAGATTCAATTACCTTTTTTTGCTGGAATTTTGTGATCTTCCTTTTCTGTCAAAGGAGCAATTTCATTCTTCTGTTACATGAAGTAGATTTCAAGCCCCTGTTACATGAAAATATACATTAGTCAATCTTACACAATTAATAACTAATCAATGCAGCTGGAGAAGTCAAAATTTGTAGCTCCTATGATGCAACCCATCTGTTGTTTAACCAGGACTATTTGGAGTTTACTGAATTCAGAGAGAGGTAATCTTTTGTTCTGTCTAGATACGTAACTAATATTTTCTCAACTATTTGCACTATTTGTTTTTATCATTAACTACATTTATTTGTTCAGCATGTGTAATGAACTAACTCCTTTGAAGAGCATGACATCAAATTCAAGCTTCAGTTATGGTATTTACAGTTTGGGTGATCAAAGCAGTTCTAATATGGTCATAAGTACCATTTCTGATCTCTTTGATAGGAGTGAGGTACATTTGTTTAAAGTCCTTTATTGGTATTGCCATTTTGTATTTTGATTAAAAATGATTCTAACACAAGGATTGCATACATTTGCAGACCGGGGATTACTGGGTGCCATGTATTATTCTAGGGGTAGATTGTAATGTAAATGACTGGTTTTAGCTGTTTTGCAAAGGACCTGGGTGTAATAAAAAAGTAGTTCTAAAGGATGGGATGTATTGTTGTGGTAAGTGTGGTTCTCTCTGGCATCAACCTATGTTAAGATATAAAATAAAAATACGAGTGTTTGATGTCAATGGTAATGCACCATTCTTACTATGGGATCGTGAGTCAGTTGAGCTATTGGGGGGGGGGGGGGGTCAAAGCAGAAGGGCT
>NC_044923.1:14166764-14168328 GCF_003576645.1 Ipomoea triloba | reverse complement strand
GGGGGGGGGGGGGGGGGGGATCAAAGCAGAAGAGCTTAAGGCTATGCAGCCACAGGTAAGCATTGTATTACTTCCATTCTAAGCTCTACCAATGTCATTGCCTATTGAACATAGGTCTATTAATGATTACTTATAATTAAAATGCAGGTTGCAACCAAAATTTCTAAAGAAATTAAATCATTAGTTGGTAGAGGACTGCTATTCAAGATTAATGTTAAAAGGGATCAATTGGACAAACGCAACCTTGCTTTTCTAGTCATGCAAATCAAAGAGGACATTGCTGTTTTGAACCAATACTGTCCTGGACTACTGAAGGCTAAAAAGCATAAGGGAATTGATTCTGTTGACCCTATGGAGGATGACTTAGATTTCGATGAGGTAATTAGTATTCTAAATTTTTTTCTGAAAAAGTTTACATTTTTTTACTCTAAAGTTCTTCTAACTCTGGCGATTTATGATTTGTTTAGGGCTTTTTTTCAAATGAAGAGGTTGAAAGTCCAGTTCCAAATGCATTAAAAGTGGGTACTGTTGGTGGCAATGAGAGTGAAGCAGTTAAAAGGAGGCTGTTGGATGAGTTTTCAAGCACCCAATGTCCAAAAAAGAAGACACACACTGCCATTATCAAGCTGGAAAAGGATAATGAATCAGCAGGCGATAGAAACTCAAAAAACTAAGTTCTGAATGTGGTTGGGTTGTAACTTTTGATTCTAAAGTTTTTTGACTACTAGACAATGGTTCTACTTGTGGATGACATTTGCAGGCTTTCTAAAGTCCGATTTATGTTTTTTTATGGACTAGATTATGGCAGAACTACTTTATTAAGTTACCACTGTGCTATTTTCTTCTTGTTGTTTCTAAAGATTTGCAGGTCTAAATCAGGCATTGGAAAAGCAGCTAGAAGTACCAATATGGCAGCAATCAATAAATTCTTTACGCTTTATAAAGAATACAAGACAAAGCAACACTGTGAACCACCAAGTGAATACATGACAAAGCAACATTGTCAAGCACCCATATGAATACAAGACAAAGCAACACAAAGCACTTTAGATATAGTTTAGAAATTTCTACAGTGTATTTAGAATCACAGAGTTTTTTTTTTTAACATCTAAAATGTATTAAGTAAGAGCCATTGTAGTTACTTATTAAAAATGTACTAATACTTTTTATCAATACTGACTTCTTTTTCTTTAACACTAAAATGGACTACTGCTTTTTTTTTTTTCACACCTAAAATGCATTAACTAAGAGGCATTACACATTTAAGTAATCCTTTATCCTACACCCAGTAAACAAAAAGTTACAACCAGCCGATAAACAAATGTACACATTTAACTGTATATTAACAATTAAAATACTTGCTAAATTCTTGAAGTCCTTAACATCAACTTTAGCAGCCCTAATCAAAGATTTCACAACTTCTTCCCAATTTGCATCAATGTATGCCTGAATAAGGGTTCAACAATACTTGAATCAAGATTTATTATTGTAATGTACTTACGTGCTTTAATATCTAATAAAAGATGACTATACTATTAAATTTGGGGGGGGGGGGGGGGGGGAA
>NC_044923.1:14138939-14166064 GCF_003576645.1 Ipomoea triloba | reverse complement strand
GGGGGGGGGGGGGGGGGGGGGGGGTGGTAAGATAAACTATACTAAGGGGTGAAAACAGTAATATACTATTAAAATTTTTGTTATAATAGAAACTTTTCTATTCTTGAAAACATGAGACATTATTAAAAACCTTAAAGTGTGCTGCAAAGTAGCACACAATACTGTCCCAATTATTAGTAAAACTGAAATTAAATAGCACACAAAACTTTTGACATTATCTTTTAAACTTTTGGGCTTCCCATAAAAAACTAATTTAATGATTACATGATTAATGGATGTCCGACTTTCTTGTGTTTCAGGCTTGGAGGTGTGCGAGGAAGTTTAGGTTATTATGGTCTGAAATTTGGTTTGAAATTCGCGGCCCCAGACCTTATTAAAAACCCTACAACGTCGGTTATTTATAGTAACCGACGTTGTAGGTTCAAATTAAAAGATTCGGAGCGATACGACGTCGGCTAATGTCCTAGCCGACGTCGTATCGCGCCGGGGGTTGATTTCCTATGCGATACGACGTGGCTAAACACCTAGCCGACATCGTATCGCGTAGTAGGTTCAAACCTTTAACGTCTGTTATTACCTAATAACCGACGTTAAAGGGTTTTTTTTTAATTTTTAATTATTTAAATAACATATAACGTCAGCTAATTATTTAGCCGACGTTAATTAGCCGATGTTGTATGTAATTTCTGTAGTAGTGATATAATAAACGGGGAGAAAGTTGCAAATAAATACTTAAATAGACGAACCCCGAAATCCTGATGATTATGTCTTGAAGGCTTATGATTGTACTCTTTTTCCCTTAACTAAGTTTTTCCAACTGGGTTTTCTTAGTGTAAGGTTTTTAACGAGGCAATCAGGAAGGTTGTTTTCTTCAAGGGGAGCAACAACATACACGTAAGTTAATTAGTCCAGAAGACCACCAACTCTTGCAAATTCTGAAGATTAAATGCAGAAAGTTATGGTTGTACTCTTTTCCTTAACTAAGTTTTTTTCCACTGGGTTTTCTTAGTATAAGACTTTTAATGAGGCAATCAGGACTATATATGAGTTTATAAATATCATGCATGTACTATTTTCTTCAACTAGGTTTTTCCCACGTGGTTTTCCTAGTGAAGTTTTTAACGAGACATGAAAGTATTTGAATATGCCATTCATATACCTTGTACTCTTTTCTTGTCTAGGTTTTTCCCACTGGGTTTTCCTAGCAAGTTTTCTTTAACGAAGCAAGATCATTATCAAATAATGTCCAAGGGGGAGTGTTATAAATATTTGTTAATTGTGGACATTATTAGTATATTATATAACAGTTGTAACGGTAGTATTTATATATGTCATTATGGTTTTTCGTTATTATGATAGTTATATATATGCTTATAATGGATTGATCAAGAAGATGAATGAGAATGCTTCCTCCCTTTTCTCCTTGTCTCTATACTCTCTCTATTACCTCAATTTATACGTACATTATCCTATAAATCATAATTTACCGGTTAGGAGTTAAAGACCAACAAATCTATTCCAACACTAGTCAATATTTTAACACAATTCGCTAGTATAGTGAACCCCTATCGAATTCCACAAATTGAGGATAATATTGGCCAGAAACTTTTTAGATGTCACAGTAATACAAGAATTATAATGTAAATGGTAAATTAAATTTTTATTTCCTGATTTAGAAAGTAAATTCTGGTGGGAAAATTAGCTTCTATATATATTTGAAAAAAACAATTATTGTAGCTTGCATGGACTTAGCTCATTGATTAAATAGACAGAATTTGATAAGAGACCAGGGTTTAAAACTCGGCAATGCAGCACACCCGTGGGCTCCATGATGTTGGGACAGGGTCCTAGTTATTTCTCTCTTATGGAAGGGTTCTCACAGAATCCATAGCATATATATATAGAGTCATAATCAAGGGTTCTCACAGGATCCATAGCATATATATATATATATATATATATATTCATAATCAAGTGTGGATGCGTCTTAACATGCGGCCTCACCACTATGTATACAGATATACACCACTCAATGTTAAAAAATACACCACACAAATATGCACCGTTAGTTACGCATCACCAAAAAACACACCACTAGGTATGCAAATATATACACCACACAGTGTTAGAAAATGCACCAAAAAACACACCACTAGGTGTGCAAATATACACCACACAGTGTTAGGAAATGCACCATTAGAGACAGAAGAGTTATGGTGCATTATTTTGAGTGTGTGGTGTGCTTTTTGGTGTTTTTTTGTGTATTTTCATTGTGATGCATTTTCTAACATTGAATGGTGCAAATTTGTATACATAGTGGTGTATTTTGCACCGATCATACGGAAAAGCGTGGCCCAACACACTCTCTCTCTCTCTCTCTCTCTCTCTCTCTCTCTCTCTCTCTCACACACACACACACACACACACACACACATATATATATATCATTTAATATAGATACATACATAATATAATCATTAATATTATTTTATTCATCTAAATGAATAAATAAAACACAATTAATAGATGAATAAATACAAAATCCAATGAAATAAACCTAAAAATATATATTAGCATCATCTCATTACAATTGTCTTGGCCAAAATATAAAAAAATAAAATAAACGATCATATCAATCCATTAACCCTAATACTAGTTGTATAAAGATCTCATTAGGTATATACGTATACATAGACACATGGAACAAAAAATATAAAATAAAAATATGCAAAATTTGTATAAGAATTATCAAGTTTAATAAAAGTTAATACTTATTAAATATAATAAAAAATAATTTTTAATATATTATTACCAATAGACTATTTATCGAAAATTAAACAAAACTATATAAATACAAAACCTAATAAAACAAAACTAAAATATGCATTTACAGTAATCCATTATAATCGTATTAGCCCAAACAAACAATTCTCATAATTATTGTATGGATCATGGTCCACATAGTTGTGTGGACCATAAATAAAAAATACATTTTAAATATATTAAAAGTACATTATTTTTGTACATAAAGTACATTATTTTAGGGTATATTATTTAAGTACTGAAGGTACAATATTTTATATATAATATGAAATAATGTACCTTCAATACAAAAATAATGTACTTTTAGTATAATAAAAATGTATCTTATATTCATGGTCCACACAACTATGTAAACCATTGTCCACACAATAATTTGCCAACAATTCGGCCAAAAAAAAATCAAGTCCATCACAATACTTTAACCCTAATATCCAACTACATTATGATCTTAATATTTACATATATATATATATATAGGGAAGGGTACATGCAGGTGCGGGTATATCTTCCCGTGCGGTTGTGCGTTACTCACTTTAAACATTAAAACGACGCACCTTAAGCACACAAACTATGCACCTTAAGCTAAAACCTAAAGCACGCAACTAAAGTTTTTAAATGGTGCACCTTCAGCTGAGAATACACTGCACAACTTAAGTACATAAACTACGCACCTTAAGAACACAAATCATGTACCTAATGTTTTAAAATAACGCACCTTTAAGTTTCAACAACTCACGCACCTTAAGCATACATATCACGCACTTTAGAAAAAAATCATGCACCTTAAGCTTTAACACTCACACATCTTAAATATACAAATCACGCACCTTAAGAAGAAAAATTGCACACCTTAAGAAGAAAGTTACGCACCTAAAGCCACCTCACAACCGCACGGGGACTGAATTATATATATATATATATATATATATATATATATATATATATATATATTTATTTATTTATATGACAAATTTTATTGGCCAAATCTAGGAGTTTTATTATATAATATAATTATATAAAGATATTATATTTGCATTGGAAATTGATCATGTAATAATAATGGTTATTTTTCTGATTAAAAAAAAATAAGTTAACCACCAATTAATTCAAAAGATTATTTCATAAGCAATGGATTAAAAATATTTTCACTTTCCTTTTCACATTTTTGCATGCAAGACCTTAAAATTACGTTATTTTAATTGGGCAAAAAAAATTATTTTTCTTTTATTCAACAAATTAAATGATTTTTTTTAATGTATAGATAGATTTTTTTTACTCCATCCATTAAATTATATTTTAATCTCTTTCCAAACTCAAACCAATCAGTGCCTTAGATTTATCCCTAAACTTGTTTTGATCAATTGCATTCTAGTATATCTCATTTTTATTAACTCACAATTTGGTGAGGAATTCTACAGGAGATCCACCAAGGTTGATATCTAACTTAAAAGCATTGCAATCCTCAGAACAAAATAAAATGGTAGACACATCGTTTGGTAGATCTTTTAACTATACTGTTACTTGTAATATTAAATGGGAGACTTCTGTCAATATCTAGTACGTTGATATAGGTAAATTATAGCATAGGCCATGATCCACTTTGCATTCTAGATCTTGGTCTAAAACGACATTCAAATTATATATGTTCCTGCAAACTGCAGTTAACATATTATACACAATCTTGGTCTAAAACGACATTCAAATTATATATGTTCCTGCAAACTGCAGTTAACATATTATGTGTGTATAGTTAACAAAGTGGACGATGATCCATGGTATAACAATTGGTTCATGTTTTGTTTTAATATTTTTAGTGTTAGGTTGATGTGTATTAGTAGATAAGATGATTTACATATATTGTTAGCTATAATATTAAATGATAGACACATGTATAAAGTGAAGTTTAATTTGTTTGGAAAGAAAGAAAGAAAGAAAGTTTGAGAAGCAATAATTGTGAGCAGCATTGGGGGCTGACACTTCCTAATGGCTAAGTTGTTAGATATTCTAGGAAACTATCCTAACTGACTCGATCTCTTGCATGTTCAACAAATTTGGCGCCTCTGATCTGATCTGGTGACATGTGAGATGAGGAGTGATGAACCATGCATCTTTCTTTCATTTTGATCCCTCCCTTTTGCAGCCATTTAAGCCGTAGGGTTCTGATCTGAGGATTAATGCAGTGTTGTTTCCAGGTTAATAATTAGATATCAGCAATCAGCCTTGGTGGATCTCCTCAAGAATTCCCTCACCAAATTTGAAAATGCTGAAGAATCATCTTCCAGCAGCCGAGTAGGAGAATCATATTCCAAAACTTTTCCTGCATGCATCAAACAAAATTCTTAGCCCTTCATATTTATTTACTCAAAAACTTCATTTGTGCTACAGAGTGGAAACCCTGGTACTTCCAAGGGTGGGTAGGACACAGTGACTAATCCCCTTGCTGAATTGTAGTAGGTACTTCTAAGGGTGGGTAGGACAGTTGGTCTGAAGATTTAAAACTGCACTATTCCATACCAAAACCCAGCTGCCTTGGAGATCCAAAGCCAAGGATCAATCATTGGCGTTTGGGTAAGGATTAATGAGTCTCTTCCACTCAACCACTCACCGTGCCACAAATTGAGAGTAACTAGACCTATATATATATATATATATATAAAGCACTTGAGCTACAAACTGAAGAAGCACTACATTTATTTTATCAGTCTGTTTGCCTGATGTTGCTTACTATTGCAGCTTGCTTACCATCATCAAGAACTAGAACCAGATCATTGTCAATGACAGTGGGTATCCGATGTGCAACTGTTATGACTGTGCACCCATCGGTTTCTTCTCTTATTGTTTTCTGAATCACGTTGTCTGTTGCTGTATCCACCGAAGCAGTCGCCTCATCAAGCACCAAAATTCTCTTTTTCTGTAGTAACACCCTAGCCAAACAAACAAGCTGCCTTTGACCTATGCTCCAGTTTTCTCCATCTTCTGCAACTGCACCATTCTCTAAAACTTTCAAAAAATACTTCTTTGAATTGAAACAAACATAATATTGCATCTTCTCCTAATGTTCTACCATGTATACCTGGAGCATCTAGGAGTCTGCAATCCTGCCTTACTATCCCACCAAGATGGCATTTACGCAGAACCTGAAACCAAGTCGAGACAAGACAGCAAACGAAGATCAAGTGGCATGCATATATATTTCATTATACCATGTTCTTTTCATTTGTAATTTTACCTCCCAAATATCATAATCTGAGTGTTGTTGAAGGGGATCAAGGTTGGTCCTCACGGTTCCTTGAAACAAAGTTGGATCTTGTGGGATTATACTCAACCTAGACCTCAGATCTTGCAGACCAATCTTTGAAATATCTATTTCATCAATCTTGATGCATCCCTCTGATGGCTCTACAACCCGGAAGAGAGCTTGAATCAGTGTAGACTTCCCACTTCCTGTTCTTCCAACCACACCAATTTTCTTTCCCTCGGGAAACGTACAGGTGATTCCTTTCAGAACTCTAGGGAGGTCAGGGCTATACTGCACATGCAGATTTTTGATTTGAATTGTTCCCTTCTCCGGCCACTCAGATTCTGGTCTGCTATTTTCAATAATAAGTGGAGCTTCACTGGGTATTTTGGTGTACTGTAATATTCTTTCAACCGAAATCATTTTGTTCTCGACATTGCAAAGGTTCCATATAACCCAAGCTTGAAGAACATTTAGATTTAAGCCATATGTAGCAGCAAGTCCTGCCAAGCCTGCAGCAACCATTATTTATATAAGCCGTTATTGGTGTTACTTGAAATTGTTCCGGTTGCTGATTCACTTCACAGACTTCATTAAGTTTTTATATGCACAAGAATCAAGTTTTGTATATAAGGGGGGTACTTACTGGGGTCAATGGCTGATCTTGGAAGATTCACCAAAATAACAAGAAGAAAGAAAAAGGCAAGGTTGAATAAGAAGTTGATTCGTAGGCAAAGCCATTCCATCGTAGCAGAGTTGAAAAATGCAACATGAGAGTAATCATCAATGAAACTCAAGTTACTTTTCAAGAATCGATCTTCCTGGTTGAAGCAACGAATTGTTGAAACCCCACCGATTGACTCTGAGAAGTGATGGAGTATTGGAGCTTTCAGAATGCAAACCATCCTAGCAAGTTCTCTAGCAGTGGTAATGTAATATGACTGCAATTGCAATTGTTATTGCATCATCATCTTATCCATCCATGCGTTTATAATATACAACTTGTACATTATTGTATTCTGTAATTGTATGATTCTAAGGTGTTTACCTGATACCACATGGAGACCGGAAGTATGATCAGGAAGAGGAAAAACACCTGCCAAGCAGCTTGGGACATGAGTACAATGATGCTCAGTAGTTGTATAAGAGCAAATACTAGTCCTGCCAATCTATACGGTATATCTGTGTCCACGGTGCTTTGGTCTGTAGAGGACTGATAAATAACAATACAATACATAAAAGTTAGAATAAATGCAATCAGAAAAGTTCCAAAATTATGTTAGTTCTGATCTGTATGCATGTATACTAACACGATTGAGAATTCTGCTTGAAGGTGTAGAGTTGAAGAATGACATGGGTGCTCGGAAAACTGATTTAATCATCCCGGTAAAAAGCTGCTGAGAAGTCTCAATGGCAATGGTCGAAAGCAAAATTGCCCTGCCCAAGATAAAGATAGAGCTTCCTCCGGACAACAAGACAAAAATCCCAATCAGTTTCTCTCTGGTAACCCCGTCTTGTTCCGTTCCCCATGCAATCCAGTAATTGCTCGCCATTTGCAACCCCTGGAAGAGAATCTGGCACAACAGGACTGGGGGAACAAGAGCTCCTTTATATGCAGAGGTGACGAAAGTGGAGTACACATTCCATTTAACTCGGCCCGATTCTGTCTCTTCGTGCTGAGTATTTTCTAACAGCTTATCGCTACAGGTGAGTTCCTCGCTTTCTTCTATCATTTCAATTAGGTTGTTTGTAGTGTGACGCTTGTTTAAGAAGCACTGTTTAGAATTATCGACTTGATTCAGAGATTTTTTATGTGCAGCCATGTGTCTAACAAGCTCACCGCTTGAGTCTGCTATCAGATTTTCATACTTTCCTGACTGAACTATCATACCATCTTTCATGACCTATACACAAGAATGCATCAATTTAAAGATAACCTATATCATAGATTATACAGTTAATATTTTGTAGAGGAAACTTACCAAAACAAGATCTGAGGCATCTAAAAATTCCAATTGGTGTGTGACATAAATAACAGTTTTGCTGTGTAAACTCTCCATCAGACATTTCTGCAAAATCATTTGTTGTTAGAAGGGGTATTGTAACACTTGTAAAGTCAAATGAAAACTGAACCATTAAGTACAGCTTACTTGCCTTGAAGATATGAGCACCGGTTTTTGCATCAACTGCACTGAAAGGATCGTCTAGGAGATATATGTCTGCGTCGCTGTAAACTGCCCTTGCCAACTGAATTCTTTGCTTTTGTCCCCCACTTAGGTTAAGTCCTCTTTCTCCTACCACAGTAAGATCCCCATCAGCCCACATCTCAATATCACGTTTTAAAGCACACCGTTCCAAAACATCATGGTAACGACCTTTATCCATTTCCTTCCCAAACAACACATTCTCTCTGATAGTTCCTGTTTGAATCCAGGCACTTTGTGGTACTAGTGCTTTTGAACCATTTGTCTTGATACTCAGTCCACAGACCTTTGGAATCTCTCCCATAATGCTGCAGAGTAAGCTTGATTTGCCTGAACCAACTGAACCGCAGATTGCTACTTTGCATCCTTTTCTGATTTTTATTTTCTCAGTTATCTTAATTGTGGATTTTTTCAGGTAATCACTTTCCCATGCATATTCTCCGGGCTCAATTTCAAGTGCTACTTCAGTTGCGTCGGGACCAAGATAGCCAATCAATTTCTTTTGGTCTTCCTCCCTGATGAAATCTTGAATCCTGTCAACCGAAACCTTTGTTTGAGCAATCATAGAAATCAGCTCGGGGAGATTGTAAATGGGCTCTTGCAAGATACGGAAAGTTGCTATAGCCGAAAGAACTGTGCCTGCTGTTAACGGTGTTTTAAGCACAATACAAACACCAAAAGTCACAACAGAAACTAAAGTTGGCGAAGCCCAAAAGAGGAAAGCCACAGCAGAACATGTATACAAGTACTCCCTTAACCAACACCTCTCGGTTTTTCTTAGGTCAATCAACTTCCCCATGAATGTTGATTCCCACGAATGCAGTTTCAAGACTCTCATATTCTTTAATGTTTCAGAAGTGGCTTTAACTCTCAAGTCTCGAGCTTCCATAATCTTAGTGTGTAGTTTTTCTTGCCTATTGGCAAGCGGCGTATTGCTCACCATCACAATAACTGTTGTGAAAAATGCAGCGATTGAGGGAGCAGCGCCCAAGTTCAAGTACAAAATTACCAAAGCAGAAATGACCTGAATGGGGAGCAACCAGATTCCATGAATGTTCCAGAAGAAGTCTCCAATCCTCTCAACATCCACATTGAGGAAATTAATGACTTTTCCATTGCTCATAGCGCCATGCTTGATCGTTAAAGACTTCTTGTACGTCAATGCCATGAGAGCAGCTCTGATTCTAATGCCTATTCGGTGAGCACCAAAATACCATTGTCTTTGAGACAATGATTCTATGGTTTTTGCGAAGAAGAACACAAATGCCAGAACTAATCCGCTGTGCCAGTTGTTTGAATCATCACATTTTTCTGACAAGAACTTTACGAAGCTTGTGATCAGCAAGAGACATGTATAAGAAGCAATTGTGTTAACTCCTACAACATCAAATAACAGAACCAAGTGTTTTGAGAACAACCAGAAGTCTTAACTTGGAAAAAAAATTAAAAAATGAAGAACTTAAAATTACCTGCAAAGACTGCATTTGCAGCAAGAGGCCACCAAACAGCATGGAGTATGGCACTTGGAAGTGAAGGAGTAGGAGTTTTCTGCACCCTTAGGGCATCTTCCAATAAAGATGAAGAGTGATCAGCCATATCAGATCGAGGAATTAAAGGTATGTGTTTTAGTGTCAGTTTTTCATTACGCCCCTTCAAAAACAAAGGATTAAGCCACGTGAACATAACTTGACTCCAGATCCCAGCACTTGTTAAAGGGTCATCAGGGCCATTGCATTCTTTTTGAAGAAATGGCTGCTGAGCATCATTCTGCTTCGAGGTAGAAAACTTTGGAAACGCATGGAAACACAATACAATTAACAGTGGCAGGGTAACTAAATCAATGATGGTAGTCTTGGGGATAAAGGATGGAGCTCTTATGTAGTCATAAACGGTAAGAAGATGGAGAACGAGCAAAAGTGAATCAAATATCCCTGAAAAGACCCACCAGAGAATAAGCAACAATGGCCACCCGTTATCTCCTCTGAGGTTTTTGTTTAACGAATAGACAGATGATATACTAGCTGCAATCCATGTCAAGGCCGAGATGAAGTAATCATCCACAGAAATGCTTCTATATCTCCAGAATTCATGAACACAAAATCCCAGGTAAGCCATTGCTACGACAAAGTTCAATACAACAGTAATCTTAGCAAATATAGTTGGTTTTTCTTTCTGTCTAAAAACATTATCATCACCACTGCCTTGTCTCTTCTTCTGCCTCAAAACATCCACCAATAACCATACGATTAGCAGCACGAAAAATGCTGCTTTGATTAGCTTCACAGCAATGTCCATCTCTAGCTCTTCAGAGGCCCAAACACATCAAACTTGAAAATCCTTAGTTCCTATTTCCTAACCTACCAAAAACCCAGGACAGAGAAAAAGAAATTCACACACAGATAATAGATATTCATTAAGACATACCATATCACATAAAAACAAAAGATTTAAAAAACCCAAAATCACATATAATATAAGAAAGCATCACGTGAATGAAGAGGAATCAGAGAATATGATATTATTAGAATGCTGTAAAAGTATGGAACTTGTACTAACAATACCCTCAAATTACTCTCTAAGATTCTTTATTTAGAAGACAGACATCCCTATCCTTATGGGAGATACTATATTATATGAAATGTCAGTTTCAATTGGGGCCAGAATCTCAGAAGACTGAGAATTGGTCAAAACTATCCAATAATGTCTTCATGCATGTGTTCATCCTATTCCATGGAAAAATAAAATCAAACAAAATAAAAAGTAGTCGCTAAAAGTATTCAAGTTCTCTCACCTTCAACAATGGCGATACTGCTCTATACACAATGCACCAGTGTTAGCGGGAGGGAAGAGGGAAGAGGGAGAGGAATCAATCGATATGAAAACTGTCATTCTTAACGGAATTGAAAGAGGATAATAGTATAAGAAAGGGTATGGGAATTGTGCAATAACTCCGCATTTATAGAGCGAATATAAAAACCAATGGAACGGAAAGGCCGGTTTTGTGCTTCAAAAACATACACCTTGAAACCCAGTCAGTATTTTTACCTCTTTCAACATACAAAGTTTTCAGTGAATGAAGCGTCGTTTCGCCATGGCATACACGATGGGCTGAGATGAGCTGAGTTGAGGGTATATGTATGTGCGTATACCGATTACCGTGTGGGTGTATGTATATATATATATATAGCCATATAACCATATATAGAGAGAGAGAGAAAGAAGAAGTGGGTTAGACTATTATACACTTAATATTATACAAAAATATATAATCTGTTTAATATGGAAATACTCACTATGCAGCCAAGAATTGAAATTGAGATAAGGGGTAAACAAAAAGTGTTGGGTTTCCATCAGCACTCAGCTAAAGAAAAACGTGGAGAGTGAAAGTTGGCGTGTGGGGGTGTAAAGGCAAACCACTGTATATTTGTGCCATGCTCGTGGCCTATACTGCTATACATTATACACTATACATACATATATATATATATATATATATATATATATATATATATATATATATATATATATATATATATATATATATATATATATATATATATATATATAATCTAAAAACAGTCTCAATCAAGGTTATATCTTTGATTTATGTCCCTCTTTTTGAATGCTAATAAATGTGTACATTTTACTTTAAATGTTGTACACTTCAATGTTATTAGACAAAATTGTCCCTATTACATTCTTGTTATACAAAATTACCCTTACACCGTTATAACACCGTTAATTTTAACTCCATCATTATTACCCTACACCTATATCTATCATATCTTTTTCATATTATTTAATTGTCATTTTATTTAAATTATTAATTTCAATTTAATGGTTGATTAAATTTTAATTAAGTTTCTATGAATGGTAAATCATATATGTGTATAAAATACATATATTATTTGTGTATATATAATTTGAATTATACATTTTAATTATTTTTATTTATTAATATTTTAATATTGGGCATAAGTTTTCGCGCACCGCGCGTACAAAATACTAGTGTATATATGTGTATATATATATATATATATATATATATATATATATAGGGTGATGTTCAAATAAATATCTTCCTCAAGTCAGAATTCGCAAACTTATACATAAATCGCAAACTTATACATAAATGCACGTAATTTTATATTTTAGTGCAATGCACACAATCAACTCCTGGAATAGTTTGTGTGCATCTATGTCGTCACTTGTGTGCATTTATGTTGGTTCATAGGTTTTCACAAGAGGAAGGGTTCTTAATAGAAAATACTACTTGGACCCCCAAATTATACTTCCTCACACAAAAGTTTGATGTTGACACTTTTCTTGGGAACCACAAGATGAAGATAATCTATCATATCTTGTCACGTCAGGAAGTAAAAGTGAGGGAGTAGAAAATGGGAGTTCATGTAGTAGAACTCAGTTCTCAATTGATCAATAATATGTGTGTGAGAGAGAGAGAGATATAACCCCTGTTTAGTAATTACAAAAATGCATCTTGATAGGCATTATTTGGATAACAGACCAAAGTTCGAAATTTGGCAGCGACAGTGTGGGATAATACTCAAAATAGATAGATCCTTTGTGCACATCGACATTTGTCTCTGCTTGCTGAGTCAATGTGTTACCATGATTTACATCCTCCTACATGTTTTGTCAGATCGGGGTGTGGGAGCCGCCCTTCGAGTTGCGAATTCAATCTCTTGGGATCGGAGAAGAAATGCATTTTGATACAAACATTAAATTATGGAGTATTTTTATTTTTATTGTGATATAACTCAACAAAGACTGGACTTTTGATCAGTGCGTATAAAGGGCAATCTCTCAAAAACTTCCAAGGCTGAAACTCAATCATTGATCTCTTATAACAAAAATTTTACCTTTCTGACCAATTGAAGTGACCATAAACATTTTTATTTTCTATCTTGTAATGTGGCCTACCATTATTGTTAGTGCAAGTGTGCAACACTTTATTTTATTTTATTTTATTTTTTTAAGTTATACTACATACTTAAACTTTTTTACTTCTTATATAATGATTAATCAATCAATAATCACATGTTACAAAAGAGTTACTTTTAGGTGAAATTCTTAATCTTTTTTTTAATCTCCCAACTTGTGTGGCAATAGTATTACTTTTGGAATGTTATGAATTTGATCGGGACTATAGTATTTATAATAATAATAATAATATAATAATAATAATAATAATAATAAAATGATAATAGTAATAGTAAGACTAGCAATATAATGGTACTAAGGAGAAGAGGGAATTCATTTCTCTTGTATTCACTTCTGATTAATTGTGCAAAGGAGTTGTGGGTTTATATAGCATCAGGATGTGGAGTAAACAAATAATTTATATAAGAATAGGACAACTATCTAAACTAGCTATGTTGGCTTATCACTTGTTGAAAGAGCTTAGTCATTATAAAAGACTTCTGTTCAACTCCCATCAGCATGAGTCATCTCTATTTTGGAACTTGAGGAGTGATTGCATGATCAGCCTTTAAGCACCTTATTTCTTTTATTCCATAACATGGAAGTATTTTTTTAAAGTTTGTAGTGATTCTAATCAAAGTCTAATGATTAGGATATCACCTATATATATATATATGTTAAAACCGACTTCTGCTATAGGAAGATTATTAATGCTGAGAATTTAAAGCGAAATAAATAATTATATTCTTTTTAGGGTGCGTTTGGTTCGCACACGGGAATCAGAATCGGAATGGGTATCAAATACTTGGTAATGGTAATGGGTTTTGGTGATAGTATTTAACATGTTTGGTAGTTGGGTGGAATGGGAATGATTATTAATAGTTGGGGAAGAAAGGAGGAAGGGAGATGAAACCCTTATTTAATAAGGGTATGAGTTTTGTCATTAATAGGGTATTCCAAACCCATAGTAGCATTCACAAAATCTATCAACCAAACACAAACAATCACTTCCATACCCATTCCTTATGCCTAAACCCACCAACCAAACACACCCTTAGAGTTAATTCTACAAGAGGCCTCTTGTCTTTAGTGGCAATTCCAAATTTAGTCTCAAACTATCATTTTTGTCATTTAACATTCCATATTATTATTTTTTGGACACTTTTAATCATTCTCATGACTTTTCCTATTTTTAGTAAGGCATTTTTGTCTTTTCATATTTTTCTTTTTTTAATTTTTTCGGTTTCAACATGTTTAATTGGTTAATAACCATATTTTGCAACTAGTTTTTAGTAAAATTCTAAACCAATTAAATCGGTTGAAACCAGAAAAATAACAAAAGAAAACTATGAAGAGACAAACATGCCCTTACTAAAATAGGAAAAGTCATGAGAAGGACTAAAGTGTCCACAGAATATGTAAAATAGACTGATTATTTACCAAACAGGGCCAAATTTTCTTTTGAAATGATTCTCTCATTAATTGATTGATTATGTAATTAATTAGCTAATCCTTAATTAGTAGAGATAATCAATCCTTTAATTGAAAAGTACCATTTCAAGTCAGGTTTGTTAGTTTGTCATAGAATCTTTGGTTTGCCTTCACCAAAAAAAAAAAAAAAAAAAAAAAAAAAAAAAAATCTTTGGTTTGCATATAGTCAATCAAGGAGCACCATTTTAAATGAGATAACTAATAGTTGTAGCAAATTATAGATTTATCAAGTTTTGACTTATTTGATTTTTGATTGGTCGACCAACTTTGTATTTTTTTTAAAACAAATTTCTTTATTAATAAAACAAAATCATATAACAGTTGTTATAATCCAATGGGGTAGCTCAAGTGGCAAGTGAGCTCTCTTTGTAGGGAGGAATTTTGGGAGAACCCGGGTTCAATTCACTCATAAGTGACGATTCCCCTTGGGCCAGCTCCTGTGCCTCCCGGACCGGAGCGAACGTGGAGGGCCAGCTCTTGTGCCTCCCGGAGTGAACGTGGAGGGGCCAGCTCTTGTGCCTCCCGGAGCGAACGTGGAGGGGCCAGCTCCTGTGCCTCCCGGAGCGAACGTGGAGGGGCCAGCTCCTGTGCCTCCCGGAGCGAACGTGGAGGGTCCCCAGACGATTCCCCCTGGGGTGCCTCCCAGAGCGAACGTGGAGGGTCCCCGGACGATTCCCCTTCGTTCGCTCCGGGTCCCCGGACGATTCCCCCTGGGGTGCCTCCCGGAGCGAACGTGGAGGGTCCCCGGACGATTCCCCCTGGGTCCCGGAGGGCCAGCTCCTGTGCCTCCCGGAGCGAACGTGGAGGGTCCCCGGACGATTCCCCCTGGGTCCCGGAGGGCCAGCTCCTGTGCCTCCCGGAGCGAACGTGGAGTTCCCCCTGGGTCCCGGACCGTCCGTTTAATTCACTCGAGAGACGGAGAGAAAGAGGGTCCCCCCCTGGGTCCCGGACCGTCCGTTTAATTCACTCATAAGTGACGAGAGACGGAGAGAAAGACCCTGTAAATTTAACGAAAAAAAAAAAGAGAACGCCGTCATTTCGTTAAGTAAAAAAAAACGACATTTGTTTTTATATTATCAAATGAAACTGTAGTTATATCAAAATGTAACTGTAGTTGTGTTGAAAGGAAGCTACAGTGTATATAAAATGAAACTGAATAACAGTTTCACATTATTTGGTGTATATTGTCCAATGAGGCTGTAGTTATATCGAAATGATATTGTAATTGTGTTGAAAGGAAACTGCAGTGTATTATAAAAGAAACTGTAGTTGTGTTGAAATAAAACTGAATAACAGTTTCACATATTTAAGTGTATCATGTCGAATGAAACTGCAATTATATCAAAAAGAAAATGCAGTTCAGTTGAAATGTAATTGTTGTTGTGTTGAAATGTAACTGCAGTGTATATAAACTAAAAGTGAATGGCGCAGAACGGAGGTCGTTTCAGCCGTCTATTTTCATTAATCAAAACGACGTCGTTTTGATGCATAGTTCACAATCCATTGTGGACCGTGGTCCACACTAAATTTTGCGATCACAGGAATGGCAACGAGGGGTGAGAAATAGGGTCCCTTTCCCCGAATTCACCCCCACATCGTTTTTCAGCGGGGATGGGGAATTACCCCCCATCTCTGTCCCCACGGGAATGTTTTGGGGACGGCCCGACGGGGATTCCCCACCTTGATTTTTTTAATGTATACTTCTCAATTTTTAGTACACTATAAAAAAAATATTTTATTTAAATTACTCAATTAATTTATATACTCCTCCGTCCCTAATTAGTTGTCTCATTTTTTTTACAGGCTTTTTAAGACATTAAAGTAAATGTTATGTGTTTTTCAATTATGCCCCTCACTTTTCTCAATTTTTGAAATGAAAAAATAAAGAAAGCAAAAGTAAAAAGGTAAATTGGGAAAAGTAGAATGATGGTGATGTTCAATTTTGAAAAGAGGACTATATCTTGGGACAAACTAAAAAGAAAGCAAGACATGTAAAATGAGATGGAGAGAGTATTTAAATATCCAATTAGGCTAACATCCAAACATCGTAAAATGGAACTAGTAGACAATATACTTAAAACATTAAACAATACTTAGAGATTCAAATTGTTCAAATCTTAAGTTCTTATCCAAAATACCAAATATCCATACATAATAACTTGAAAAAAAAAACTAAAACTTCAAATTAAATGTTAGTACATATAAATATTAGTATATTACATATGATTATACAATATTATATTATATAATATATATATTTCGAGAATTCGAGGTTGGGGTTGGGGTCTGGGCGAGAGGTAAAACCCCAATCGTCGTCTCCATCCCCGCCTCCGTTCTTCGAAAAATGTTCCCATTCCTTCCCCGCTTGGGTGGGGGATCGAATTTTTTCATCAGGGTCGGATTAAATTGACATCTCTATACCACATCAAACAATTATTATACCATAAACCAAGGTCCACCTTGTATTGTGGACTCTAGTTCAAACATTATGTGTCTGCAGTTTTTTGTGCCTTCAATTAATAATGTGTTTATAAATAAATTGAAAACATATGCACATAATATGTTAACAGCAAATTATGTGTCAATAGTTAACGAATTATGTGTCTATAATTAACCTATAATGTACGTTCAATTTATTACAATGACATAATATGTTACCTGTAACACATAATCTGAATGTTATTTTGGACCAAGATTTATAATGTAAGATTGACCTTAACCCATGATATAATTTGTGCATATCATGTGGGGAAAAACTTTTGATCCCGATAGCATGACCCATACAACAAAAATAAAATGCATCGTATTATCTTCAGTTATTGCTCCATAATGTGGTACAAAAAACCATAGTTTTTCTACCTATTGCAAATGATGACAATTCAGGGTAGTTCTTGAATAAAGAAATGACAACTTTTTTCATCTTTGATCTGTTGGCAGATATTTAATTTGATGGTAATTTTTAATTTTATTCCATGGGCATTATGTGTCTTAAATTTATATCACTACGATACATTTTTGGATAATTTATCAAGTATTAAGCATTTAATAATGCAAAGAAACAAAATAATGAATACCTTTATAGTTGATATCCTTAGCAATTAGCCTGTTCAATTCAATAATACTTTCTTTTGGATAATGAGATAGTAGATTTGTAGTAATGGGGATTGGAAAGGGCTATTCCACTGGGAGCTAACAAAATTTTATGATTCAAAGTAGATGTCTGAACGTGGTAACACTCCTATTTTCCTTTTGTGTGATTTATACTTCCACAATTTTAAAGAATGTTTAATTAATTCGGTTGATACTTAATCTTTTATTTTGAGTTTAAAAATGTTGGTGTTACAAGATGGTATCAGAGCCTAAACGATTATATTTTTCATGCCCAAGATTTCGTAACCTAAACTCCGATACCACTTCTGTTGGTTTTATGACTTTTAGGTAGTCAAAGGCAGACCAACACTACATGTTAGAATAGCGAGAATATAGGAAAAATGTTGGAAAAATATAGGGAGAGAATATATGTATTGTATTGCTTAAAATTGCTTGTCCTTTCTTCGTGTATAGAGGGTCTATTTATACATATTTATATATATGAGTTAATGCTATATGAGGTCATCCGAGTATAGTGATTTTGCCACGTTTAGTCCTAAACTTTCAGATTGACCATGTGTGGTCCTTCGACTTTCAAATTGTTACAATCCTTGGTCCAAGTTAACCACCCATGATCCTTCAACTTTTAAAATTTAACCACTTGTGGTCCTCCTAGAAGGACCATGGCTGGTTAAAATTTGATAGTTGAAGGATCGTGCGAAGACAAGTTCCTGTGCGATTAACACACAAAGGACGCACCTTAAGTGTAGAAATGACGTATCTAACCTTAAGCATTAAAATGACGCACGTTAAGAACAACTGAAAAAGTTAAGTTGATCCAGAAAAGGATGAAAGCCACCCAAGATCACCAAAAGTCATATGCTGATCTAGGAAGGAAGCCAATCGAATTCTGCGAAGGGGAAAAGGTAACGTTAAGATTACTGCATATTTGAGGATTCAAGTGACGTGATTGGCTAAGTTAAACTAAAATCTACCATGTGTTGCTGAAAATCTCACCTACAAGGGTAGTAATGAGATTTGGAAAGAAGGGCAAGCTAAGGCCCAGATTCAACAGACCTTACGAGGTGCTGGAAAGGATTGGGAAGGCGGCGTACCGCTTGACCTTGTCAATTGACTTGGACACGTGTGCATGATGTGTTCCACGTGTCGCAGTTAAAGAAGTGTGTGTATGATGTTTTGCATGTGATCCAGCAAGAGGTCGTAAGCTTGGACGAGACTTTATCTTACGAAGAAAGGCCAGTAAAAATCTTGGGTACCAAGACAAGGGAAATGAGTCGAAAAGTCGTAAAGTTGGTGAAGGTGTTGTGGTCGAACCACTAGGTCAAAGGAGCAACCTGGGAGATGGAGGACGAGATGAGGACGCGTTACCCAACCCTGTTCAATTAAGGTAGACAAGTTTAAAGTTTGGGTTATTAGGCCTAATTTTCTTTAAATTGAGTGTGGTTTCTTTTGGCCTTGGATTGGGTAGTTGATGCTTGACACTAGTTAGGTAAAAGTCTTAGAGTGATGTATAGGACTCCTTTCCCGCTTAATCATTCACTTGATATTCCTATCTTGATTTAAATTCGTTGGCATTAAACCCATCCCCGTTTAATTTCAAGCTTCGGGGACAAACCTCCTTTTAAGGGGGTAGGGTGTGACATCCCGTAATAATTTATTCTGATATTTCTTCCTGTAATTATTTTCAAAAGGAAATTATTCTTCTTCTAAAGCTTAAATCCTTCAATTGAGAATAATTCCTAAGAAAAACATATTTTGCCTTAAGCCCAATTCTTATAAGATTGGATATATATATATATATATATATATATATATATATATATATATATATGTATGTATGTATATTTTTCCTTGAGGCATTTTATCCGACTACCTTATAGACTTCAATTAATCTCTTATTGTTGATTAAACCTTATAGCCCAATATAAATTAATGAGTTAATTCCAGCAATGGTCCTTCGACTATGTCGATTTTCCAAAATTAGTCATCGACTTTTAATTTGGACAATTTAGGTCCATTGTCTTTCAAATTCTTTCTAATGTTGGTCCTTTCGTCAAATTTTGGTTAAGTTGATGTCAAATGAAGGGGTAAAATTATCTGTTTACTTGTTTAGTGTATTATTACTTGTATTTGTCCTGTCCTATACGCTATATATATGAATATAATTTTAATCAAATTCTCAATCGAAACCATATAATCTCAGTCGAAGTCTCTTTGATTAAGATTATATTCATATATATAGCGTATATGACAGGAGAAATAAGAGTAAAAATACACTATACAGGTGAACATACAATTTTACCCCTTCATTTGACCTCAACTTAACCAAAATTTGACGAAAGGACCAGCATTGGAAAGAATTTAAAAGTCAAGGGACTTAAATTGTCCAAATTAAAAGTCGGAGACTAATTTTGGAAAATCACCATAGCCGGAGGACCGTTGCTGGAATTAACTCTAAATTAATATTTGAATTCATATAGGCCTTGTATAATTCAAAGACCCATTTATACTCTACTTCACCCTAATACATATATATGAATATATGTATATATTTACCTTATCCTATCCACTTACTATATATACCTAGCAAGACCTAAATATCACAAATACATATATATGAATATATGTATATATTTACCTTATCCTATCCACTTACTATATATACCTAGCAAGACCTAAATATCACAAAAACCATCCGCTCCTTCCTTCTTCACCATCACGCTATTTCATCACCATTCTCCCTACAAAATAATAATATATTTTAATGTCTTAATTGTTAGGAACATAATGTATTAGGTTTTGATGATACCAAAATGTATTTTAGAATCCCCTAAGTCTCGAAAGATAGGAATCAATGTAAGTTCGACAAGTAAACTAAGAGCGAAAATACAACCGGGTAACTTGAGCTCAACTCGGAAAATATTTAAGCTTAAGGTAAACTTGTGTGAACATCTTAGAAAGTCTCGTGTTGTAATCCTATAGATAGATCAGAAGAAGGCACGGGACAACACTGGAGGAATAAGGGTCTGCGAGACATCAACTAAGTCTCGAGACATAAGCAGAGTCCGAGAGATAGGATCTCTCGATACAACAACCCAGTTCGAGACATAAGCAGAGTTCGAGAGATAGATCTCTCGATACATGGGGATCAAGACATCAAACAATCGAGACATCAATCTTGGTCTCGATAAACTGACATTTCTCCAAAAGGCTGAATGATGGTCAGGAAGCATGAATAAAGCTTGGAGAAGAAGAATATCATGGAAATAAAATATTAAGGAGGTGCTAGAAGTGGATGCCACATCAGAATTCCACAACAAACGGATAGAAGGTGCACTAATCCAAAGTCAGTCTTATTCCCTAAAACGAGGATCAATGGGAATTTAAAAAGAGTAACTTTTACCAAAAGTAGCAAGTGGAGCATGGACTCAAGAAAGTGGATTATGGAATATCCACTACCAAACAAAAGGTTCAAGTTACAAGACCACCACTCCATGAAAAATGCTGAAAGGATGCAAGTCCCATACACAGCATGGGAGACAAATTTCAAACGGAATAATTTTCCCTCCAACGGAATTATTCCTCAACTCTCATATAAAAAGGACGTGAAGACACAAGTTCAAAAAAAGGTGAAGTTTCGTAAAAGGGGTTGGTTCATTCGAAAATCTTAAGAGGTGTCTGCTTAGAACATTCAAAAGTGCAAGTGCTCAACTTGGAATATCATCCTGATATTCAAAACAGCGAGAAAAACACATCTTAGTGTTTGAGAGAGTTAAAAAGCTTAAACTGCTATACATCTAGAAGGTGACCGAAGCTGCCCTACATCGAAGTTGATTCAACGATAGCTTTTGGTCAGATTGGAGCTTGTTACACTCAACTGTGACAACCAAAGGTCCTTGCTTTGGATTAAGCAAGAAGAGGCGGAGTAACCTGGCAGCTGTCTAGTGAAGATCCTGAGGCTTGAGGCGGGCTTGGTGATCAAAGCTCAAGTGCTCGAGAGGTGGAGTAACTGGAAGCGGGGAGAAAAACCTGAGGAGAGGCGGAGTAACCTGGGAGCTGTCTTGTGAAGATCCTGAGGCTTGAGGCGGGCTTGGTGATCAAAGCTCAAGTGCTCGATAGGTGGAGTAACAAGAAGCGGGGCGAAAAACCTGAGGCTTGAGGCGGGCTTCGTGATCAAAGCTCAAGCGCTCGATATTGTACTAAAAAGGGAAGTTTTTAGTGCAATCTTTCCAGGGAGTTTCTGGAAGAAGAGTGGACGTAGGCGGGTTGGCCGAACCACTTAAAAATCTCTCTTGCATTTACTTTCTGCTTTTATCTCTCGCTAACCTCTCGATTGCACTACATATAAACACACCTCTCGAACTAACTCAAACTCGTGCTAACTAAAAGGGGATAACATTTCCGCTGCGCATAAAACTTTGTCTTCACCTCGTGAGGTATCGAACCTAAACATCCTAAGTTCAATACACACGAGAGGTCGAAAAGATTTGCAAAATCTTATACAAGTCTATTCACCCCCCCCCCTAGACTTGTACCCCATCCCCTTGGGACCAACAATTGGTATCAGAGCTAGTTCTCTGATCGATATAAACCTTTGTTTATATTGCCTAGAGATCCTTCTTTGAAAAACCCTTTAAAATCTTTCAAAGCACGAGATATTTTTTAAAATGGATAGCATGTTGTCGAGACATCTTCTTTTTGATCTTAGCAGGTTCGATGACTGGAAAACACGCATGCTTGCGTATTTATCAGCCCTCCGTGATGAGATTGCCGAGGTTATAACTTCTGGACCAGTCAAAATCTTAATGGTCAATACTGCTGCAGCTCAAACCCAAGACACACAAAAGTACATCCCAAAACCTAGGGAAGAATGGACAAGTGATTATAGGAAAAGAAACAACTTGGACAATATTGCCAAGGACATTCTCTTCAGAGCTATAGATGAAACCATCTTCCCAAAAGTGAGAAAGTGCAAAACGGCAAAAGAGGTATGGGATACTTTGATGTTAATTGGTGAAGGTGACGAACAGGAAAAGGAGAACAAGCTCACCGTGGCCATGAAGAAGTTCGAGGACTTCAAGATGAAGCCAGGGGAGAGCATCGACAGCATGGAATCTCGGTTCATGAAGCTATCAATCGAGATCAGTGATCTCGAGAAGGAGATTCCACAAAAGGAGCTAAACCTGAAGGTCTTACGAGGCCTTACCAAGGAGTGAGAAATGAAGGTGATCACAATGCGTGATCACAGGGATTTGAAGAACACCACAACCGACCAACTTTTCAGAGATCTCAAAGCCATCGAATTTGAGATGCTTCCGAGAGACGAGGACGTGGTGGACAGACGGAATGTGGCACTGGTTGCTGATCAACCATCCACCTCTTCAAGGTCAGATCCTAATCCCACTAATATGTTATCTGACGAACAGTTTGCTCTCTTCATGAGAAAATTCAGGAAATTCATGAGGAAGTCAACGGAGAGCAACACAAGTTTACCTTCCTCCTCAAGAAGGAACAATGAGAAACATTCATCTAGAAGGATAGAGGAGGAAAATCAGGGTCTCTGCTACAACTGCAGGAGACCAGGACACTTCAAAGCCGAGTGCCCTTACCCTATGGTAAGTAAGTATCAAGGCCAAGAAGGCAGGGACTCCAGGAGAAAGGAGGAATCCAAAGAAAAGCCAGCACAAAGTGGCTTCAAGGGAGATTCAAGGAAACATCTGCGCAGAAAGGCGCTTGTTGCTGAGGAACTCGAGAGAGCAATCGAGGAGTTCGAGACATCGAGCTCCAGTGAAGGCAGCAGCAGCTCAGAAGATGAGAGGGGACTCATCTGCTTATACACCGAGGAAGAAGAGGATCAATGTCTAATGGCCATTGACAATGAGGTAACCTCTACTTCCACATCTCGCTGCTCTACCTCTACCTCTCGTTGTTCTTCGTTCGGAAGCGATGAAGATCCCTTTGAGATGCTTGAAACACTTAAAAGGGATCTCGGTATCGCTAACAGCACTCATGCCAAAATCCGGGAAGAAAACAGCAAGCTAATTGCTGAAAGAGATATGCTTAAGAATGTCTCGAAAGAGAATTCGGAGCTAACTCTCAAAGTAAGTGAGTTAGAAGCCAAAGTAATCCTACTGGCTGAAGAGTGCAAAGCTCGAGAGACCAGAGAGCTTAATCTTAGAAAGGTCATAGCATCATACACGAATTCCTCCAAAGTTAGGAACTCACGGATGGAGAAAGGCAGACTCTATCCATCTAGTGAGAATTGGTCATCGAATCATAATTTCTGGAAGAAACCTCACTTCCAGCAATTTCACATGACCAAACAGCGTATGAAAGGCATGGTGCATAAGCCGATCGAAAAGTCTATACCTAAGTTGATTTATGCACNATCTTCTTTTTGATCTTAGCAGGTTCGATGACTGGAAAACACGCATGCTTGCGTATTTATCAGCCCTCCGTGATGAGATTGCCGAGGTTATAACTTCTGGACCAGTCAAAATCTTAATGGTCAATACTGCTGCAGCTCAAACCCAAGACACACAAAAGTACATCCCAAAACCTAGGGAAGAATGGACAAGTGATTATAGGAAAAGAAACAACTTGGACAATATTGCCAAGGACATTCTCTTCAGAGCTATAGATGAAACCATCTTCCCAAAAGTGAGAAAGTGCAAAACGGCAAAAGAGGTATGGGATACTTTGATGTTAATTGGTGAAGGTGACGAACAGGAAAAGGAGAACAAGCTCACCGTGGCCATGAAGAAGTTCGAGGACTTCAAGATGAAGCCAGGGGAGAGCATCGACAGCATGGAATCTCGGTTCATGAAGCTATCAATCGAGATCAGTGATCTCGAGAAGGAGATTCCACAAAAGGAGCTAAACCTGAAGGTCTTACGAGGCCTTACCAAGGAGTGAGAAATGAAGGTGATCACAATGCGTGATCACAGGGATTTGAAGAACACCACAACCGACCAACTTTTCAGAGATCTCAAAGCCATCGAATTTGAGATGCTTCCGAGAGACGAGGACGTGGTGGACAGACGGAATGTGGCACTGGTTGCTGATCAACCATCCACCTCTTCAAGGTCAGATCCTAATCCCACTAATATGTTATCTGACGAACAGTTTGCTCTCTTCATGAGAAAATTCAGGAAATTCATGAGGAAGTCAACGGAGAGCAACACAAGTTTACCTTCCTCCTCAAGAAGGAACAATGAGAAACATTCATCTAGAAGGATAGAGGAGGAAAATCAGGGTCTCTGCTACAACTGCAGGAGACCAGGACACTTCAAAGCCGAGTGCCCTTACCCTATGGTAAGTAAGTATCAAGGCCAAGAAGGCAGGGACTCCAGGAGAAAGGAGGAATCCAAAGAAAAGCCAGCACAAAGTGGCTTCAAGGGAGATTCAAGGAAACATCTGCGCAGAAAGGCGCTTGTTGCTGAGGAACTCGAGAGAGCAATCGAGGAGTTCGAGACATCGAGCTCCAGTGAAGGCAGCAGCAGCTCAGAAGATGAGAGGGGACTCATCTGCTTATACACCGAGGAAGAAGAGGATCAATGTCTAATGGCCATTGACAATGAGGTAACCTCTACTTCCACATCTCGCTGCTCTACCTCTACCTCTCGTTGTTCTTCGTTCGGAAGCGATGAAGATCCCTTTGAGATGCTTGAAACACTTAAAAGGGATCTCGGTATCGCTAACAGCACTCATGCCAAAATCCGGGAAGAAAACAGCAAGCTAATTGCTGAAAGAGATATGCTTAAGAATGTCTCGAAAGAGAATTCGGAGCTAACTCTCAAAGTAAGTGAGTTAGAAGCCAAAGTAATCCTACTGGCTGAAGAGTGCAAAGCTCGAGAGACCAGAGAGCTTAATCTTAGAAAGGTCATAGCATCATACACGAATTCCTCCAAAGTTAGGAACTCACGGATGGAGAAAGGCAGACTCTATCCATCTAGTGAGAATTGGTCATCGAATCATAATTTCTGGAAGAAACCTCACTTCCAGCAATTTCACATGACCAAACAGCGTATGAAAGGCATGGTGCATAAGCCGATCGAAAAGTCTATACCTAAGTTGATTTATGCACCAAAGAGGCCCAAAACCTTTGCTAGCATTCCTTATGATTATCAAACGTATAATGGCTACATTGCACCTAGGCCTGGAGTAATGGGTCCAAGGTNATTCCTTATGATTATCAAACGTATAATGGCTACATTGCACCTAGGCCTGGAGTAATGGGTCCAAGGTATAAATGGATGCCTAAACTTACTAACCAACCAGGACCCAAAGTTTGGGTACCTAAATCTGCTTGATCCGCTTGCAGGACACCAGGGACACATGGTTCATTAACAGTGGATGTTCGAGACATATGACGGGAAACTTAACACTGCTAGAGAACATCCATCCTATCGAAGGTCCCCTGGTGACATTTGGAGACAACAAGAATCCTATCGAAGGTCCCCTGGTGACATTTGGAGACAACAAGAAGAAAGGTGAAGGTCCCCTGGTGACATTTGGAGACAACAAGAAGAAAGGTTTCACAAAGGCTGTTGGTGAAATTCATAAGAATGAATTGGTGATCAAGGGGGTATCCTACGTTGAGGGACTCAAATTCAACCTCCTTAGCACAAGCCAGTTCAGTGACAAAGCCTACAGAGTGATCTTCACCAAAAGCAAATGCCAAATCATGCAAGAGGAATCTCTCGAAGTCGTCCTGGAAGCAGTAAGGAAAGGAAACATGTACATAGTGGATTGGAGTTCTACCAAACCATCCCTATGTATGCTGGCAAGGAGCAAGGAAGACTTATGCTGGAATTGGCACAGTAAGCTTAGCCATCTGAACTTCAAAACTATCAACAAGCTTACTAAGAGGAACCTTGTGGAAGGACNATCCATCCTATCGAAGGTCCCCTGGTGACATTTGGAGACAACAAGAAGAAAGGTTTCACAAAGGCTGTTGGTGAAATTCATAAGAATGAATTGGTGATCAAGGGGGTATCCTACGTTGAGGGACTCAAATTCAACCTCCTTAGCACAAGCCAGTTCAGTGACAAAGCCTACAGAGTGATCTTCACCAAAAGCAAATGCCAAATCATGCAAGAGGAATCTCTCGAAGTCGTCCTGGAAGCAGTAAGGAAAGGAAACATGTACATAGTGGATTGGAGTTCTACCAAACCATCCCTATGTATGCTGGCAAGGAGCAAGGAAGACTTATGCTGGAATTGGCACAGTAAGCTTAGCCATCTGAACTTCAAAACTATCAACAAGCTTACTAAGAGGAACCTTGTGGAAGGACTGCCCAAAGTTACGTTTCGAAA
>NC_044923.1:14133178-14138362 GCF_003576645.1 Ipomoea triloba | reverse complement strand
AGGTTGGTGGTTGAAGAATCCATACATGTCTCTTTTGATGATAGAGCATCAACAGATCAACCATCAAAGTCAATGGAAGCAGCTGAGGAAGCTCAGTCGGAGTCAATCGAGAGATTAGACTCATCTCTCGATGGGAAGAAACCGATAGATCGAGACGTAGCGGAACTCCCGTCAGAATCAGATGATGAAGAGCCTACCAAGAAGAAAGCTCCTGACTCAGTTGATCCGATCCAGATCATAGATGCTCAACCCACATCTCAACCTTCAACGGAAGTGTCAACTGAGGAGCCACAACCCGACCTAAGATGGCTGAGAAGTCACCCTGCTGATCAAGTGATTGGAGATGTACGTGACAGAGTTCGGACCAGATCAGCATACAGAGAAAGCATGTTTGCTTGCTTTCTATCTCAAATAGAGCCTAAGGTGATCGATGAGGCTCTATGTGATCCAGATTGGGTGCANTCAGCATACAGAGAAAGCATGTTTGCTTGCTTTATATCTCAATTTGAGCCTAAGGTGATCGATGAGGCTCTATGTGATCCAGATTGGGTACAAGCCATGCAAGAGGAACTTCATCAGTTTGAATGGAACGATGTTTGGGAACTAGTTCCGAGACCTCATCATCAGAATGTCATTGGTACAAAGTGGGTCTTCAGAAACAAGATGAATGAGGATGGAGTTATTGTTAGGAACAAGGCCAGACTTGTTGCCAAAGGCTATTGTCAGGAGGAAGGAATAGATTTTGATGAAACCTTCGCTCCAGTGGCACGTCTCGAAGCCATACGCATATTTCTCGCATATGCCGCCTTCAAAGACTTTAAAGTATATCAAATGGATGTCAAGAGCGCTTTTCTGAACGGACTTCTCGAAGAAGAGGTGTACGTTGAACAACCTCCGGGTTTCTTGAAGGACGTGGGAGCTGACAAAGTATACAAGTTGAAGAAGGCACTTTACGGCTTAAAACAAGCTCCGAGAGCTTGGTACGATACCTTATCCTCTTTTCTACTTCAGTGTGGGTTCACCAAAGGCCTAGTGGACAAAACATTGTTTAGAATTAAGGATGAGGATCACATCTTATTGGTGCAAATCTATGTGGACGATATCATTTTTGGAAGCACCAATCCAGACTTGTGCGAGAAGTTCTCCAGGTTGATGAAAGGGAAGTTCGAGATGAGCATGATGGGAGAACTCAACTACTTCCTTGGATTACAAGTGAGACAGCTTAAGGAAGGTATCTTCATCAATCAGGAGAAATACACTAAGGATCTGCTCAGAAAATACAACATAGAAGGGAAATCCTCAGTCAAAGTACCCATGGGAACCTCTCTACGTATCGATGTCGACAGTGAAGGTCGAGAGGTCGATCAAACTACATATCGAGGTATCATCGGATCTCTTCTTTATTTAACTGCTAGTAGACCAGATATATCCTTTGCAGTAGGTGTATGTGCTAGATTTCAGGCAAGTCCTAAGGAAAGTCACTTAAATGCATCTAAAAAGATCCTTAGATATCTCAAAGGTACGCAAAGTGTTGGACTTTGGTATTCGAGAGGTGGATCTTTCGAACTTATGGGTTATTCAGATGCGGACTTTGCCGGTTGTAAAATAGATCGAAAGAGCACATCAGGGACATGTCAGTTTCTAGGTGGAAGACTTGTCTCATGGTTTAGCAAGAAACAGCATTCAATAGCTACAAGCACCGCTGAGGCAGAATATGTAGCAGCTGGAAGTTGCTGTGCTCAGGTTTTATGGATGAAGCAACAACTACTGGATTATGGTGTTGAATGTAAAAAGGTTAAGATCATCTGTGACAACACAAGTGCTATAGCTATCACTCAGAATCCAGTGTTACATTCAAGAACAAAACACATTGATATCAAGTATCACTTCATCCGAGACCATGTTGAGAAAAAGGATATAACTTTGGAATACGTTGCAACGGAGGAGCAACTAGCAGATATTTTCACAAAAGCGTTATGTGAAAATAGATTCTCTCAACTAAGGTTAGAATTGGGAATGATAGAATTGGGATGAATGATCAAATCTTATCTTCTTGTATTTAGTGCCATGAACTGTTTCGCATGTGAGGGGCGGTTTCATCAACTTTATGGCAGCTTTGGAGTTACACAGCATTGAATGGTCATTCATATGGCATCCCGTGACTCAACAGTGGTAACCTTTTTGGGCTATAAATAGAAGGGTATTCTCATCAGTTTATGACATCGACTTCTTCATGGAGAAGAAGAAAGGAAAAGACGATGTACCGTTCTGGTATAGAGGAAGAAAATCAGCAACGAAGTCCAAAGACTTTCAAGGAGAAAACTATCCAGAATCAACGAAGGGTGAACAGATTGCGGAGCTTCCTGATAATCCAAGCAAGCATCCTATTCCCATCCAAGGTGAATGGATCCCCAAATGCGAGCAGATCCACAACGATGGGATACTGGAGTCAGGAGAAGAGTCTTGCACAAGTGGGACTTCTACCGCTGCACATTCTGGAAAAGGACCTCCCTCAACCAAATGGAGAACCAAGGGAAAGGGAGATGAAGCCTGTGAGGAAGGCAGCAGCGGAGAGAAGAACAAGAAGGGGAGTAGCCACCTCTAGTTCTGTTATTAGGAGAAATAGGACTTTAGATGGCTAGTTCCTGTTCTAACGATAGATTCCTATTAGGCTATCCAAGGCCAAACAAAAGTTTCTATGGAATCTATTAGGATATTGATTCATATGTAATGTTTTCGAAAATCACTAAATGAACTTAAGGAAATGTTCCAAGTGATATCTTTTGATGAATCAATCTTGTCTCCGTATCGCAATCTGTGTTCGAAAGTAGTTCGAGAGGTACATGTTCAGTTTGCCTTTTTGTGTTATGTCTCGAAGAAGGGTAGTTCGAGAGATCACTTCGAAAGATATCAAACTGACTATCTACGTATCTCTAAATGGAGGAATAAGGAGGGTTAGGGATCGATCACTCAGGGGGAAGATCCTTAAACTAGCATAATCGAGAGTTTACCTTCGAGAGGTAAAACTAATGAGCTCAACGGATATATGTGGAATGGCTAACTTTGGACATTAATGTTAGCCACGTGGTCTTCGAATGGCTAACTTTGGACATTAATGTTAGCCACGTGGTCTTCGGTTACTGACGGTTTTCCGCTCTTAAAGGCATTATCTTCTTCGGTTACTGACGGTTTTCCGCTCTTAAAGGCATTATCTTAATAAGTGGAAGCATGCTTATATAAATATCATCTCTTTATATCCCACTATCCAAAACCGTATTATATCTTACCAAAATACCCTTACCATATCTTACATACATAACCGTTATAAAGGGTATTTCTGACCTTTAAATTCTTTTAAATTAACCGGGATCCCTTTTCGGGTCAAGCTCTTAACCCTACCCATATATCCAACCCGAATCCACATGATATAAAAGCCAAATTCTTCTTCCTTACCCGGATTCAAGCTCAAACCGAATACCCAAAACCCTCAAATCCTAAACACTGTACACATTCCCTCCAAAACCTCAAATCTGTCAACTATGGCGTCCAAATCCTCCACATCAACCTCATCTTCCGACGCATATCAGAGGGAGTTGCGACACATTCGCACTCAGATCAAACAAGTCAAGGCGGGGAGTATCCTTGACAAAAACGGCTTCATCACCCACTCGTCAAATCCAAAGATGGCGGAGAAAGTCCTGAAAAAGTTTGAGAAGGCAGGACTAATGAAATAAATGACGCACGACTACCAAACCATTCATGAACTCGACTTCACTGAATGGTTCGCGAATGCCAAGGTCACGAAGGGCAAAATAGAGAGTCGGTTCAATGAGTTCCATATTACGACCTCTGTTGGTGACCTCAGAGCGGCATTCGACTTCGCGACGTCGGAGGAAGCAGTCCAGCACCTCTCGGATTACGACTTGGACAAGCAAGCTTTTTGGGATAAAATCCGACTGGAGTCTGCTCCNTGCCGACCTAATCATGAAATTCGTGCTCGGCAAGGTGTCTGGAACTGACGAAATCAATCTGGACATCCTCAAAATCCTCCACGCCATCTGGAACAACAACAAAATGGACTGGGCACATATCATCTTCAATTTTCTTCAACAGCAGGTGCAAAGCTCAGTCTCCAACACCAACCTGACAATCAGTAAAAAGGTTGGTTTCGGTTTTGTTGTTCAATATCTTCTAAGTTTGAAGGGCTTAGAACTGAGGGAAGGGCGAGAGATTCATCGGAATACCTATATGGGTAGGACGAAATCTCAAGCTCCAAAGGCTAAAGGTGTTAAGGGTGCTGCACCTTCTCCCTCGAAGCCTAAGGGAAGGGGCAAAAGGAAAGCCCCAGCCAAGGAGAAGGAATCTGATGATGAGCCTCTGGATAACCTGATCAAGAGGATCACCTTATCGAAAAGGGCTAAGAAAGCCAAAACCATCGCCATCACTCAGATTCGAGAAGTAACACCTTCAGCAATCCAAGAACCACTTGAGAACAGGGCACAAGCCCAGGGGGAACCTCAGGCTACACTGGCCACTGAGGTTGAGAGAGTGCCCCCTACCAGGTCCCTGTCAGGAGCTTTCTCTGTAAGTTTACATGCTGATGATGATGCTGAAGGTGCTGATGAGTCTGTGGTCGAGCCTCGAGAGGAGGTTCGAGAGATTGAAGGTACTGGGATCAGTGATCCAGTACAGACAGAAGTTGAGGAACCACGAGAGGTGGTTCGAGAGGTAACAGTGGAAGCTGCATCGGCAACAGAAATCCTATCTGCTGGATCTCATGACTTTAATGATGATGCTACTACTCAGTTAGATCGCCGTGGTGAAGATGCCTCTGACTTCTCCAGGGTTCTTCGATGGATAAACTGGAGAACAGACCCTTTTGATCAACTGATTGCACAAGCAACAGATATGGAGGCTGAGGAGATGTTCGCGTTGAACTGGTTAAACCTCACAGAACTCCCAGCCAGTGAACTTCTTGACCTTGCCCATGAGATGCACGTAACCAGGAGAAATCTTGGTCGATCTGACAAGGGAAAGGGCATAGCTGTTGATGCGCAAGAAGCTGAAGCCGAGCCTGTAGTGGATCCTGAATTAGAAGCTCAATTTCAAGAAGATATCAGGCTCGCCACTGCATTATCCTTGGGACATCAAGTAGAGGATACGAGAGGTCCAGGAGAGACCTCT
>NC_044923.1:14105879-14130893 GCF_003576645.1 Ipomoea triloba | reverse complement strand
CAGCATGGGAGACAAATTTCAAACGGAATAATTTTCCCTCCAACGGAATTATTCCTTAACTCTCATATAAAAAGGACGTGAAGACACAAGTTCAAACAGGGGGAAGTTTCGAAAGAAGTTGGTTCGATTCGAAAATCTTAAGAGGTGTCTGCTTAGAACATTCAAAAGTGCAAGTGCTCAACTTGGAATATCATCCTGATATTCATAACAGCGAGAAAAACACATCTTAGTGTTTGAGAGAGTTAAAAAGCTTAAACTGCTATACATCTAGAAGGTGACCGAAGCTGCCCTACATCGACGTTGATACAACGATAGCTTCTGGTCAGATTGGAGCTTGTTACACTCAACTGTGACAACCAAAGGTCCTTGCTTTGGATTAAGCAAGAAGAGGCGGAGTAACCTGGCAGCTGTCTAGTGAAGATCCTGAGGCTTGAGGCGGGCTTGGTGATCAAAGCTCAAGTGCTCGAGAGGTGGAGTAACTGGAAGCGGGGAGAAAAACCTGAGGAGAGGCGGAGTAACCTGGGAGCTGTCTTGTGAAGATCCTGAGGCTTGAGGCGGGCTTGGTGATCAAAGCTCAAGTGCTCGATAGGTGGAGTAACAAGAAGCGGGGCGAAAAACCTGAGGCTTGAGGCGGGCTTCGTGATCAAAGCTCAAGCACTCGATATTGTACTAAAAGGGAAGTTTTAGTGCAATCCTTCCAGGGAGTTTCTGGAAGAAGAGTGGATGTAGGCGGGTTGGCCGAACCACTTAAAAATCTCTCTCGCATTTACTTTCTGCTTTTATCTCTCGCTATCTAACTCTCGAACTGCACTGCATATAACCGCACCTCTCGAACTAACTCAAACTCGTGCTAACTAAAAGGGGATAACCTTTCCGCTGCGCATAAAACTTTGTCTTCATCTTGTGAGGTATCGGACCTAAACATCCTAAGTCCGATACACACGAGAAGTCGAAAAAGATTTGCAAAATCTTATACAAGTCTATTCACCCCCTCCTCTAGACTTGTACCCCATCCCCTTGGGACCAACAATTGGTATCAGAGCTAGTTCTCTGATCGATATAAACCTTTGTTTATATTGCCTAGAGATCCTTCTTTGAAAAATCTTNTTCTATTATAGCATCATACATAACCAAACAACAATATTGATGATCATTCTCATTCCACCCTACTACCAAACATGTAAAATACTTTCACCAAAACCCATTACTTTTACCAAGTATTTGATACCCATTCCGATTTTCAGGTGCGAACCAAACACTCCGTAGTCCATTTCAAAATTTGTGTTTTAACCATTCTTTATCATTTTGGTGTGTAATTTTATACTTTAAATTCGGTGTAATAAAATATTGACTCGAGTTGACTTAAATAAACATATAGTTAACATTCCCTTCTAAATTATAGTGTGTATTATTCTTCGACTTCTCTTTGTGTATATATATTCATTTAAATCTTTATATACAACTATTCAAAATTTGCATTCTTTATATGCATTGTTTATATACAACAATTTTCGTGTATGTTCATTTGAATTCTTTATAGGCGGAACTCTTCAAAATTTGTATTTTTTATATGGAACAACTCTAACAATTTGTGAATTAATTTGTCAATAACAATAATAATAATAATAATAATAATAATCTATATCTATACTATATATAAAAGCAATATCCTCCTCCAAAATTTTCACGCCCAAATGTAGGGGCATTTTAGTAATTATATACATTATTAATATTAATTATATATATATTTGTTTTGAAAAATATGTATATGTATATATAAATATATAGTTATTAATATTAATTATATATATTATTCCTAAATCCTACCTTAATAAATATGTACATATATGATGTACGATATATATAGGTATATATGTATATATACATATAGTATTATCCTATTATACCTATATGTAATTATGAAATTGACAGTTACATACGTTCATACGGAAATAGTTATTATATAAATAAATATATACATAAATATATTTTGTACGTTGTGATGTATTTTTGCGTTTTAGTACGTAGAATGATGTATTTTGTAACACACACACACACACACACACACACACACACACACATATATATATATATATATATATATATATATATATATACACGTTGATTTGATGAGTTGATATGATCTAATGGCTGAAAATAGGCCGCACGACCACACCTAATGACTAGGCCACACTTGATCATGACTATATATATATATATATATATATATATATATATATATATATATATATATTGTATATTTTAAATATTGTAATTTTTCTTTGATTTATGGGAAACTCCAAAACTGTTATCTTTTAAGTTGTGTTTTCTTGATTTTTCTTTGAATTATTAAATAGGTTTGGATCAATATTTTGGAAAACGTATCTATAACAGAAAATGGTATATGTAATGGAGTATAACTTTTATCAAGTGTTCAAATTTTATTGGAGTATGAAATAAGAGTACACCTTGAGTTACTTATGTATTACCAATTCTTAATAAAAGTTGAACGTGCAACCTTAATTTTCCAATTGGGTCAACATGGTAATGACTAATGATAAAGAAAATTAGCAAAAAGTTGACTAGTTGAGGAGACAATTAGTTGGAATTATTTTAACACATGTACAAAAATGTTGTCCTTCAATACAAACAAATATAATGCGTTTGCGCTGTAAGCCTGTAAAGTCAAGAAAGGTTGATTACTGATTAGTGCTCCACTGCTGTACTAACAAATCTAGTACTTACCTACTTTTTATACTCATCGTATGTTTGGTTTAAAACAGAATTGAAAAGACATTTAATAATTAAAATACATTTTTAATAAAACTTACAGTATTTATTTGTTATGTAATAAATAGAAAATGGAATTAAAATAAATAAATATATAAAATGCATATATGTACACATTCAAATTTCACAATTAGTGCACAAATTAAACGACGTTTTTTTTTAAAAAAAAATTGATTTTTTTTAAATGTTCAAAAATACGAGAGAAAGAAAGAGATGAATGACTTTTATTTTTAAGAAAAATGATTATTTTTCCTCATTTTCACCCCCAAGAATGATAGCATCACTTATTGATATTATTACGGGCCTACAATTATTTTATGGCAAAAATTTGTGTGAGACCGTCTCACCGTGAGACGGGTCGGGTCGGACCGGGTCAATATGCAAATGTAATACTTATATGCACAAATGCCATACTTATATGCTCAAATGTAATACTAATCAGAAATAAAATTTTTGTTACTTATAAGGGTAATGTAATACTTTTAAGGGAAAATACAATACTTTTACATTTTGATTTAAAAGTATTACATTTTTCCTTAAAAGTATTATATTTTCCCTTATAAGTAAGGAGCACTTGTCAACATTACTTATTATGAAAAATATATTACTTTTTCTCTTATAAGTAACAAAAATTGTATTCTTGATTAGTGTTATATTTGAGCATATAAGTATGACATTTGCACGTATAATTATGACATTTGAATGTTGCTTCGACCCGACCCGACCCGTCTCACGAATAAGGATCCGTGAGCCTGTCTCACACAAGTGTGACCCTTATTTTATTTTTTAAAAAAAATTAAATAATGGTCAAAGCACTTCTATTTGTGAGAAATATTCTCACATCAATCAGGTGGTAAATAAATCACGGTGAAAAATGCATGGGAGCCTAGTATGATTCTATTATTAATAATGAATTTGAATACAATAATGAAATAGCAAAAGTAGATAAACAAAGAAGGTAATTATAAAGACCTTCAATAAGCTCTTTCAATGCAGTCGTTATACTGTGGACCATGGGTCATAGTTGATACTGCAGTTGTGTTGAACTGATACTGTAGTTGTGTTGAAAGGAAACTGCACTTGCGCGGAACAGAGGTCATGTCATCCATCTAGAATTGTAGTTGTGTTGAACGGATACTGCAGTTGTGTTGAAAAGATACTGCAGTTGTGTTGAACGGATACTACAGTTGTGTTGAAAAGATACTGCAGTTGTGTTGAACGGATACTGCAGTTGTGTTGAACGGATGAATGGCCTCTGTTCCGTGCAACTGCAGTTTCCTTTTAACACAACTGCAGTATCAGTTCAACACAACTGCAGTATCAGCTATGATCATGATACACAATATAATTTGCGCTAAGTTTGAATTTCGTTTTATTCCTTTCCAGCGGGCCAGTTGACCCATGCTATTGCTAGGGACTCTGGCTCTCGACTATACCAATCTCTTGGGATGACACTCCACCGAGCGGCCTTCTCCCTCTTTTGAGCTAATAATATCTTTTCCATTTAAAAAAATAAGAAAAAAAAAGAATTGAAGAAAGGCCTACAATAATTTTTTTTTTATTTTTTATTTTACCATGACAAATTTTTGAAAGAAAATATACAGAAAACATAAAATTGAAAGGATAATAATTAAAGTCAGTACTTAATTTTTTTGAAGGTTTCAGAAGTATTTTATGCATGCAATTATTGTTTAACATTTTCACTTTTAACAAATAAATTACATATATATGTTAAGTACCTTGTGGTTTGATGACATTAGTTACCATTCTAAATGGGGTGACAGTTTCGGAAACTATGGTTTGCCTACATGTCATTAGTAGTTGTTTTTGTTTTGGTTTTGTTTTTTCAGTCAAGATAAAACCATTTGGAAAATTCATATATGGTTTGCTAAATGGATAAAGCTGAAAGTCTTATTTGTTCTCTTCTCAAAGTTCATTGAACATTGCTCTCATTATTATGTACATATTATATGCGCACTTTCCAAGTGAGTCACTAACTTAACAACATTTTGGGTTCTTGGATTATATCTTTACAAGTGGTGGCTTATCTTCTTCCAGTTTGTGTACCCTTTTTTTTGTGCATCTTTACAGCCAACTTCTTCTGACCATTCAGGGTTTGGAAAAATGCAGGCCACGTGGGCAAAATACTTTATATTTTGGTATATGTATCTTTCTTCGATTTTTCTTAGATCTATTTTGATGGGAGTTGTTATTCTAAGGGTAAGGGTGTATTCAAACAAAGAATTTTATACATTTTTTTTAAAATTTTAAAATGATAGACTTTTATGAATCTTTCTTTATGGTAGATTTTGAGACTTTAATTTGTAAAAGTTTTGATGAAGAAAGTTAATCTGCGGGTTTAATTTGAATTAATTAGCCCAAAGTAAAGAGAGCGAATGGATAAAAGAATAAAATAAAAATACTCAAATTAAAATAAGCCAAAAAGAACTTTCTATATTTGCTAATAGCTGCCTTGTGATTAGAAGATGAAGTCTTAGCACTATACAAAAGGTGTCATTAAACAAGACAAGGAATGAACTATTTGTTAGAGCATCATGAATAGTAGTTTTTTAAAGTTTTTGGTGTGGTTTTTGAGAAATTTATGTGGAGGTGAAAGGGTGAGGAGAGAGAGAGAAAAAAATCTCCCCGCAAGAACCTTGATTTATATCATATTGTGGGACTCACCAAAATTTAGAACTTTCGCGCAACACGCGACACAATGCCCAACCGGATGCGTGCGGTGCACGTGCAGGCTGGCGCGTCTTGCTCTTTGCTTTTTTTTTTTTTGTTTTTAATAAAAAAATTGTGTCATACATGTTTTTTTTTTTCTTTTTTCTTTTTTTTTTTGTTCTTCTCTTTCCCTCATCTCTCTCTCTCCTAGTTGGCACCTCAAAAACCTCACTATTGAGATTGCTCTACCTATACAAAATCATAAACATGTATTTTACGTGTAAAATGCGATAATTAATTTAACCTCATAGTAAAAGCGATTAGGTCGAGCGTACCTTAAGCCATATATAGTTGATACCTTCATTGTAGGATTGTCTCAAGAATTGCGAGGGGTTCAATATTATTGTTTACAACTACATCTCCTAGCAACTAGATGGATGGTGTAGTATATACTATAACATGAGTATTGGGAGGACGTGCTTAAATAGCCTACGTGTCATCATTATAGACTATTGTAGTGGAAACTGTTATTTCCGTTACAATCTTAACATCACTACTAATGGCCCTATTTAACTTGCACCACATTACTGTAACTTGATGAAAAATATTATTACATTATCCCACTTAAGTGCACTTGGTGCAAGTATATATAAACTTAAAGAAACAAAAAACATGAACCATAGAGATAAGTCCTCTTAGCGTAAATAGTATCTACTATGATCAAGGTAATTTATTCTCTAAATACTGTATGTGGTAAAAAAAAAACTAAATGAATAAACCTTATGTTTATTCTTGTACGTAATTAGTTATCAAAACTAATTATTGCCACAGTCGCTAAATTTCGCACATTCAAACTTGCATCACTTAATTCTTCTTGTACGTAATTAGTTATCAAAACTAATTATTGCCACAGTCGCTAAATTTCGCACATTCAAACTTGCATCACTTAATTCGTACCACATTAATAGAAAATGCTACAACTTTTCTTTTGCTACAAGTATTGAGTTATTGACACATTCTTCATTGAAGATTTGTTTTTTAAAAAATAAAAACTCATAGTGGTATATCCTTTAAAATGTGAGTAATACTTTCTATGTATCATACACATTTGATTCTAAACTGATATTCTTTATGAAGTAACTGCCGGTGTTGACTCTATATTCTTCAGGCAAGACCTCGGCCAAGCTAACCCAAAGTTCAAGCCTAGGTTGAGCCAACCTCGAGGTCAGGCTTCGGTCTAGCAGACTCTTGGGTCATTCGCTTTGTGCTTACTCTCTTAGATTTCACTTCATTAGGAGTACTAGTTGAGCCAATCACAAGGTACAAGTCCAAACAATTAAGAATTCTTCATTGGTTATGTTCAAAGATGATGGAAATCTAAGTTAAGCCCAATTGCGGAAGATGAAGAAAAACACAAGGCGTTTTATAATTGTTTAAGTGATGATTTTGGAGATTAAATTAGGCCAAAATTAGCCCTATTATTTTCAGCCATCATTAATTAAAATGTTTGGCATGAGAAAGAAAACACTAGTTTGTATTTAGAAAGAATTCATTCAATCCCTTTCTAAATATGATGATCTTTACATGCTTTCTAGATTAGGTTTAAGATTCTTTTTTTTTTTGCATTGTATTTAGGACTACAATGCCACCCCTCTACCTATAAATAGGACATGACCGATTTAAAATGGCTTTTCATTCAATAAAACTAAGTCTTTCTTTACACTTGTGTAAGAAACCTTATTGCTAATTGTGGACTCAATTAGTAGTTAGCTTGTGGACTCGACTAGCAATTGATTCGTGGACTCAAATCATTTTTTCTCTCTTCAACCTTAGATTTTAGGTTTGTGGACTCATTCTTGAATCGAAAGAAACTAGATCCGACTCTAGTTGATTGAAGATTGCATCTTCAAGCTAAGGTACTTGAAGCTATAACGGGATTTTTCCTAAGTTTTTGATGATTCGGGACTAAGGGTTTCACATGCGGTCTAAGGTATTTTGATCCATCTCTATCCTTGCATTGAGAGCTACCTTTGGATAATACTCTATTTTATTTTAACCTATGACTAGGTTCATATCAATTTGGTATCCATACCCTAGGTTATATCTCATAATCATTACAAACTTAGACAAATTTGGTTTCCTAGGTTATATACCAAAAAACAAAAAAAAAACAAAAAAAAAACACACACACACACACATCATTTTTATCTTTCATATTTGTTTCGTGTTCTATATACATAGAAAACCCCCAAAAAAAGTTTAATTTCTTGCATTCTTGATTGTGTTCTTGGATCTTGCTATATTTTCACCATAAATCCTATCAAGCAAATAACCCCATCTCACTCTAATATATATCCTAAGCTCATTTATGCGCAATCGAGTCGCAATGATACTTTGCCCAGATTTCTGCATTCTTTGACCAATTTTAGAAATTGACTTGTATCTGGAGATCTACGGGTTAGTTTTGCTTGAAATTTTGATATGTTGTATATCTCTTCTGGGGATTTCTTTTGATATATGGTGCACTTGCTAATTCATTCTGATCACTGAGATATTAATCTTCAAAGTCAAGGGAATATTTTTGTTTTCTAGGCGATTCTTGAATTTCTTGAATTTTGTTTTGAAGGGCTTTTGTGGATCATCTTGGTCTGAAATTGTAATGCCATTTCCAGTACTTATTTGGAGATTACTTATCAAAAAGAATTCAAAAAAGTTCAAGAAAGTTGAAAAAAGAGAGAAAAAATAAGGTTGGAGAAATAATATGGTTGGTAAGAGAATCTTGGAGGAAAAAGGAAGGGGTAAATTAGGCCATACTTCATTCTTTGCTTTTACTTTTTTTTTTCTCTTTCAAATAATGCTTAGTTTTTTTTTTGATTGTATTGTCCTTTTTCTTTGCTGCTTGCTCTCAATTTTATTGCCTATCTCGCGGTACACCCTTAATCTCAACATCTTTCAAAGGCTTGCAAAGTCTTCCATGATACATTCTCTTGAACTTTGAGGTTGAATCTATATCAACCTGAGTTCCAGATTAGACCTTTCTTTTTTGGAAAAAAGGCTTGTGAGAGTATCTGCCACCACGAGCGATCCACAAGTAGACTGTGTGTGTGTGTGTTTGTAAGAGTGTGTAATATACCCCCAGGGCAATATACTCCATCTCTTACCAGCAAGTTGAGAATAGTGAGGGAGCGAGCCAACTTTTTCGTTTCACTAACGCGACTACTCACATATCTTCTTGTTTTTAAATTTTGCTTTCCTCTATAGACAGCTGAATAGGTTCCAAACTCACCTTAGACATTATAGCAGAAAATAGATGTTCTAGCCTTTGCCATGGAAGGTTTATTCACGCGAATGACTAATCTGGAGCAACGCCCTTAGCAAGTGCAACCGCTACACAATTATGAGCGACATTTGCCACCAGCAAGCAGAGTGGATCCTAAATATCAAATGTTCTGGTAACCTAATGAGGAGTTAGGAAACAATAAACTTGAAATTCCTAACTTCTCTGGTGAGAAAGAACCTACTGAATAAATAGAATGGGAGAATGTTGTTGAAACTCTTTTCAATTTAAAGCAATATTCTGATCTTACAAAAATTAGGCTAGTTGCTATATCCTTTAAAGAATATGCAGTATCTTGGTGGCGAAAAAGAAATAGAAAGAGATTTGTTGGTTTTATTCCCAATGAATCTTGGGTTCAAGTGGGGGAAGATCAGTGTTGCAAAACTATCACCTAACTGATTAATCGGCACCTAGGCGCTAGGCGCTGGCCACCCGCCTAGCGTATCACCATAATCGGTGGTCTAGGCAGTTGATTAGGGCGACTAGGCCACTTAGACACTGACCGCCTAGGCCTCCTAGGCACCAACTAGGCTGCCTAGTCGGCCGATTAACTATTGTTCTATTTTTTTTTTTAACTCAAAAAAAGGTTATTTCACCTAAAATGATATCGTTTTGAGTGAAATAACCCTAAATTGTTCAAACTCTAGATGGTTTTTAAGTTCATATTTAATATTTTAGTATTAACTATTAAAGTATTAAATAGTTTATAATTATTAGAATTTTAAACAAATTTTTAAAAAATAAAAAATTACACGGGCGCCAGGATATCCCTTGGCGCCCGAGGACCGCTTAGCGATTTTTTCAACCATGGGGAAGATATGCACCTAAACTTTCATCCTAAATCTTTTTTCTATGATCTTGAAAGAAAATTACAGGGAACCATGTCGGTTGATCAGTACCACCGAACTATCAATATTTTGCTTGAACTAGGGATATACACAAAGAAGAGACAAGAACTGTTGCTCGTTTCTTACAGAGATTAAACAAAGAAATCCAGTGGGGAATGAGTACTTCAGGATATGACACCCTTGGTGATGCCTTGTATGCTGCATGTGAATCTGAGGTAAAGATGAGATGAAGATGTATAATTCTAACAATGGTGCATCAAGTTGTAACAACACTCGCTCCACCCCTCAAAGGCGTGATGAATGCCCTCCTCTAAGAGATTATTTACGAGACAAAAGTAAGGAAAAGGTAAGTGAGGAGTGAGGCCTCTGTGTAATAGATAATTGATTTGTAATAGATGTAATGAGAGAGGCCACATGGCTCATGATTATCCTAACAAGAGGATAGTTAAGATCACAAAAAAAAAAATCCAAAAAACAATTGTTTGTCTTGAATATGAGTCTAAAGATGAGGGCTGTGGACATTTTGAAACCCTCAATGAACACGTGTTGCTTGAGAGTGAGTTTGAGATATTTCTTCAATTACCTTTGCTTAATCACTAGAATCCTTACCAAATTGAAGCACATGTTCCATCTCGGCTTGAGTGAGTTTGAGATATTTCTTCAATTACCTTTGATTAATCACTAGAATCCTTACCAAATTGAAGCATGTGTTCCATCTCGACTAGAATCCTTACCAAATTGAAGCATGTGTTCCATCTCGACTAAAAGACGAGAGTGAGTTTGAGATATTTCTTCAATTACCTTTGCTTAATCACTAGAATCCTTACCAAATTGAAGCTTGTGTTCCATCTCAACTAAAAAGCCTAAGCTGGTAGTTGGTGAGGGCCGATTACTTTTTGATTGGCTCCAAGCAACACGAAGATTCGAACCCATGACCTTTGACATGGGGTCTGCTCTGATACCAAACTGAAGCATGTGTTCCATCTCAACTAAAAGCCTAAGCTGATAGTTGGATTGGACATATATGTTTATATATTATATGTTCGATCAACAGTTTGAAATAGTTAACTAATGCAGGAAAAGTTAGAGTATCTAAATAGGCTCTTATTCCTTTATTTATTAATAGTTACTCAAATTAAATCTTGTTTGATATCGTCCCAATGTTGGCTGCTCATATCTTGTTGTTAGAAAAATTCATACATGTGCAGCAGAAGTATCAAAAATTTTTTTTTTATGATTCTATGTAAAAGAGGGAGTTAGAAAGTTTTTACCCTTGAAGCGTGTTTTGGCAAAATCAACAGCTTGAACCGTCCAATTGTCCGGTCTCTAGTCTGTCCACCGGCTGAGCACGTGAGAACTCCAGAGATTTTACGTGAAAACTCTTTTCTGATTAAAATCTCTCTTTCACTTCTCTTACTTAAGAAATAGGGTAAGGCTCATATTTACGTGAAAACTCTTTTCTGATTAAAATCTCTCTTTCACTTCTCTTACTTAAGAAATAGGGTAAGGCTCATATATATAGCCTGGTTTGGACCCAAAGGTGCTAGCCTTTAAAAGCTCAAAACTACCCAATATTGAATTAATTCATTAATCATATATTAATGTATTAATTCAATATCGATAACTCTTTATCGATTTTTTTTAAAGTTCTCAGCATTACCACGAACCATTAAGGTGTGACTTTCTATGTTCATAGTTAAACTAACAACGAGTAATATTTAATAACTCATTATTAAATAACTCATAAGTCATGAGTGACACCTAGCAGTATGTCATGACTACCTAATTGACAATGAATATATTTAAATATATATTATAATGAGCATTTCCATTACAAATATCATGCGATATTCCTTCCACACAACACTTGTTCCGAACCTGGTAAAGGTCATGGTCAAGCTTGGTCAAACCCATAAACCTGGTCAATATGTCTATTTAGTATTCTTAACTTGAAGTCCAACTTCATTATACTTTGGCTAGAGATTCTCGTTGTATGATTAATTGAATAGACTGGAACATCCTTGTTACCTCAAGGCGGTGGATCCTCTATTGAACGCACACATGTCTCCGTATAATAGTGAACAAGGCCACCAAGTACACTTATAGTCCCATAAGGAACAAAAGGCGCATACTGGCAAAAACTAGTCCACTATATGTACGAGACAATCATGTCGTCTCAAGTCAAAGGATTATTGCATACTTGTAACATACAACGTACCGATGATATGTAGGTAAACACTATGCGGTACGTTGTAGTCAGTCATTGTTCAATGACTTGTTCTCTAACAATCATCCACATGTCCACTCTATGTATCTCATACAGAATGGCATGAGACTCACCATAAGAAGAACAATGTGCTAGTCTTATCGGAATTCGTTCTAATGCCCAATTAGAATTCCTATGACTAGGAACATTTTTACAATACTTCATTTATTAATTCATCGTCACTCATATTCTTAACTCTTAAGAATGAAGAATTAAAAAGATCGTATGAAATAATATCAAATATTAACTAAGCCCAAATAATAAATAAAATAATTATTTATTATATTTATTTAATAAGAAATTAATGCCCAAAACAATAAATTTTGGCTCCTAAGGCATACATGTCTAACACTTGTAAGGTAGACCGTGGCAATTTGACAGAAAAATCAATTTTGATGGAATGAGAAACACTTATGTGTTTCACATTGATGGAGTTAGATATGTTTTTCCTTCTTTATCTCCTAAAGAGGTGGAAGAAATACAATTGAAATCGAGGAAGGCGTCAAAAGAAGCAAAATCAGCGCCATCTTCCCCCTCCCTGAAATTGATGCCTCTACCCCTCCAATCTCCCTTTCCAAGCCATTTTCTTCACAAAAACCAACAAAGGAAACACCACATCAGCCCTCTCTTTTTTGCAACAAAAAAAATGATATTAAGAAGGCAATAAGAAGGGGAGACATGTTTCACTTACTTTTCATTAATAACCTTACTTCTGATCTTGATTATTCTCTTGTGTTACACTTTGAATCCTATTTTCGTAATGCCTCTATTGATGAATTACTTGCTGATTTTTCATGATTATTCCCTAAAGAGTTGCCAAAACGATTGTTGCCGCTTAGAGGGATTGAGCATCAGATCAACTTTGTCCACAGATTTACCTTGCCAAACCGATCAGCGTGCAAAATCAATCTCATTGAAGCAAAAGAGATCTAGAAATAGGTTGAAGAGCTTCTTAAGATAAGCCATATCGGTAACACCCCCGATTTTCTAACATTTGAGCCTAGTATGAATATAACACTTGCAACAGAATCCAAAGCTTACATCAGGAAATGTTATTCCCGGATAGTTGCTAAGGCTAAAACTTCCAAATAACATCTGCATGCTTACAAAAAGGTGAATAAAAGACTCTACAAGCCAGATATCTAACATGAACCATTCATCAATACTAAACAATCTAAAGGTTAACTTCAATAGAATCTACTCAAGTCTATAATCATAAGCCATATCACTATTAAACAATAATAGTCTCAAAAGCTACTAACTAAGATCAAACTAAAACAAGAAATACTATCGCGTCGGAGGCCTCTAATCGTATTCTCATCATGCATTAATCCAAACCTGAAAGGGGTTAATAAAACAAGTAGAAAACAACCCATTAACATAAATGCTAAGTATAAACCACTCCACCCTGTAAAATAGTTTATACATATATAGATTGGAAAATAGGTAGATTTGATACACATAAGCACATTATACATCATCAAGTAGCATATAGAATTACATATATACAATAGAAGATAACATACTTAATGCAGAGATGCATATATAGATATACTCGTTTATAAAATAAATATTTCATGCTCACATGCTTATGAATGTAAGTGGAAAATGGGTTTAATGCTTGAGTAAAAAAAGGAATTTAATGACTTGGAAAGACTAGTAAATCATAATGAAAACATTTATACCACCAAGGTAAGTAAACAACATTCTTATATCATAATAGCATTTTCAACATAATAAATATCATGAATAAAATACGGGTTGTAGTCAAAGTATATATAAACTTTCTCAAAACATTCTTTGGGATCAATATTATCATCATAAGAAATAATCATTTTCATAATAATACGGGAAGAATCCTTTCATCATAATCATCATCATACTCATCATCATAATCATCATCATAATCATCATATCTCATCAATCACATGTGGAATTCAGACCGTGATGTTTGTAGTTTTAGCGGTGGTGAAAAAGTGTAAACGGAGATATGATCCCCGAGTGTCGTGTTCTAAATGGATGGCAAATTGGAACTGAGTCAAGTGCTTGGCATTTAAGGGAGTCTGTCACTAAGAGTTGCAAGAATCCACTATGGTAAAAAGGAACATTGGAGGGAGGTTTTGAACAAATGAAAAGCAAGAAGGAAATCAATTGAATAAAGCATAGGGAATAAATTGTGTGCAACCATGATGAATCATTGTGTCTCTATGGCATAGGAGAATTGGCTTGTGTGTTTGGTTATTCCCGAGTGATGTGCTATTACCGTTCCCCCTTTGGTCTACTAGGAAGTCTCTAGCTTTGGAGTGCTTTTAAGCAATCAATAGGCATAGAGACATTTTCACAAACACATTGCCTATATCACCTACCTATCTATCCTATTCAAGATCTAAATAGGAAATCACAATTGATTGGAGCTTACAATAAGACTAGCAATATCTTGCCTAGCTTATTGCCTTAGATCATTCAAAGAGTTGTCAATCTCAAGGAACACATACAAATCATCAACTATGAACAAGAACAATAGATCTAATCCACACAATCCAACCTCCAATCTAGGAATTAGAAATCAACACTTAGCATCATGAAATTCCACAACTCAATCCCTACTAGAGATCTACCTAATCATGATAGCAATTGAAACAACAAGATCTAGAATCATAAATTGGAATTTAAATAGAAATATAGAATTGAAACAATATAAAAGATAGAAAGGTAGATTACCTACTCAAGAGCAAAGTAGAATTCAAAGCAAAGCTTGAAAGTAGATTGTTTTCACAAATTGAAATCAAAGATGAACTAATCTCTCTCTACTAGCTAGGGTTTTGCTCTCCCTTCTCTCTACAATGTTCTATGTGATAAAGTGTAATAATATCTTTCTAAAAAGCTCCATCTAAAATTTCCTGAACTAAACCTTAAATAGCTTCCCCAAAATTTTCCTTGGCATTTAATTTCCCGGATTGACCCGTCCATGCACAGGTCCACGCGTGGACACAGGCGTGGATCGTCTCTGACTTTTTCCACGCCATGTCTACGCGTGGATCAGACGTGAACTACAAAATTTGCCTTTATTGCCTTTATTGAAGATTCCGTTCCATAGACACTTGAATCATCTCATTTGGACACTCTTAGCTCCGGATATGCTCATTTTACTGAACTATCGTCAGAATGCCCTGAAAATTACAACTTTGGTTATTTTTCATAAATGCAACCACAATTAGTCTTTGTGCCTATTTTTGATAAAAATGAGCTATTCTAACATGTTGTAGGCTCAAAGGGCTCCATTTATAGCACAATATATCTCCTAAATACCCCACAAAAGGTAGTATCTTTGGCACCTATCAGACTGCTACCTTAAGTGTGCACCAACTAGGATTCCAAGCCCAGTGGGTAATAGCTCAAGCCCTAAAGTAAGCCCATGATTTTTCTACCAAGCCACTTGTCAAATAATTCGAGATTTTTCTACCAGATTTCATATCATCATATCATTTTCTCATATCTCCCGAGAGGATCAGCCGTCCAGTAGGGTCCTCCAAAAATATAATTTTCTTAAATCTTTTTATAAAATAGTCATGGAATCATCTTTAAAAACCTTTCTTCATAATAGATTCAAAGATAGTGAATAAGTACCATATAGGGTATAGATATAGATTAAAAAGAGTTAATATGCAAGGATGAAAAAAGAATACATTTATTTATTTGTATGAGCTTATTAAAACTAGATGAGTAATCATTTATATAAAATATAGGTTGGTTTGGTAAGTGTAAATGTATGCATGAGGTTGCAAATGAATGCACAAGCAATAACTTCATAATTCTATTTCAAGTAGAAATATCGTATTCATTCACATAGTTCATTTCAAATGAGAATATCAAGCTTAATCACATGGCTTAATCATAATATCATTTCTCATAGAAATATCATGCTTAATCACATAATAACATTTCAAATAGGAATATCATGCTTGATCAATAATTGATCTCATCTTAGGTAACCGATCAGATCAGGCACGCAGACCTCCACGGTTCAACCAGGACCACAAACGCGTAGTGACCAAACCCAATAGGCAAGGGGGTACGCCCCAAAGCCAACTGAGCCCAGCATACCTAGCGAGATTGGCAGTAGGGCGTCCAGGCCGGCCGCCAGGACCTCGCGGGGCAATGGTCGTTGAGTGGCCGAGCTCCCAGCCCCACCACTTGTGACCTACCACTACGCAGGGCTAGCCCCGCGGGTAGCCCTGCCTCTTCTCGCAGGGCTTGCCCGCAAGGCCTTGTGGCCTGCGGGTAGCCCGGCGAGACTGGCAGAATCTCGCCTCGTCTTCCCCATTCTCCACATGTAAACCTCCATTTTCATACCTTCACACACCCCCAATACCTCAGCAACAGCACTTAAGCATCAATCTCATATCAAAAGCAGACATCAAACACACCACATTTCTCCGCACAAGAGCATTTGACAAAGAAAACAACATATCATGCACATAACACATATCTAAGGGAGAAAATACTAGGTTTTGGGAGTCCATGGGTTATACCTAAAGCTTAATGTCCTAAGAACAAGAATCATTCCTCCATGGTTAAAAAAATCACTAGGCGCTCCTCGAGTGCTCGGGGAGCGCCTAGCGCCTATGACACCTATGCGGGGATTAATCGGCGCCTAGGCGCCAGTGTAGTTTTTTTATTTTTTAAAAATTTGTTTAAGTATTTTCAAATTTTAAAGACTAATAATTATAAATTATATAATACTTTAATAGTTAATACTAAAATATTAAATATTAACCTAAAAAAAATCTAGATTTTGTACAATTTAGGGTTATTTCACTCAAAACGATGTTGTTTTGAGTGAAATAACCCATTAAAAAAAGAAGAACAATAGTTAATTGTCTGACTAGGCGGTCTAGTCGGTGCTTAGGAGGTCTAGCCGGCGCCTAGGAGGCCTTGGCAGTTAGCCCCTAAGTGGCCTAAGTGGTGCTTAAGCAGCCTAGGTGGAGCTTAGGCTGTCGCCTAGTCGGCCAGCCGCCTAGACCACCATTTAAGGTAATACGCTAGCCGGTCGACTAGTGCCTAGTGCCTTGGCGGAATTTTTGCAACACTGATTCCTCTAAGCCTCAAGGTTAGCTTCCTTCATTATACCCTAAGCCCCAAACAATCACCAAGATTTACCAACAAGAACATCAAACGCAAGCATAAGAGATATACTCAGGGAATAAAAGAGAGAGAAGATGATGGTGAGGAAAATGCAAAGATAGAGAGGAAGGGATGATCTTACATTGTTTTGCCTCCTAGCTAGCTTAGTATTTCCCCTAGAGAGTAGAAATGAGAAATGATGGATTGTGGAGGAGTTGGGAGGCAATGAATGGAATAATGCATATTTATACGTAGGGCACAAAGCCCTAAGTCTTGAACCGATAAGATGAAGGGCAGAATGGGGATTTATGCTTAGATCTTGGGTTGGGATTTTTATGGTCCAAGTTGATTCAAATATAGATAATGTAGCAATGTATTAAGTGTAGAATCAAGATAGATTCATATCTTGAAATAAAACTTGGCTATCAGGTTCACAGGTTCATATTAGATAGACTTTTGGTTTTTTTAGGATTTCATGTTAGTATATAAGGTGTTACCATGGATTCAAATAGGTTGAAGCTATCACAAGTTAGCCAACACCAACTAATGTCTCTAACTTGCGTAGTTTTCCTGGGTCTACAGAAAGTTTGTTCGTGATTTCTAGTCCGTAGCAACCCTTATGCAGAAGTTGGTTAAGAAAGACACCATCTTCAAATGGGTCCGAAACAAGAACAAGTTTTTGCTACTTTGAAAGAAAAACTCACCACCACTCCAGGATAAACTCCCCATTGCCTACTTTAGTGAGAAATTGGGTGGCACAACACTCAATTATCCCACCTATGATAAAGAACTTTATGCCATTATAAGAGTCTTGAAAACTTGGCAACATTATTTATGGTTTAAAGACATTATTTAACACACTGATCATGAAGCCTTAAAACGTTTGAAAGGTCAAGGTAAGTTGAATAAGTGACATGCTAAATGGCTCAAGTTCATTGAATTGAAGCTTTTCTTTATAAAATTGCTTACAAGAAAGGTACAGAAAATAAAGTGGCTGAGGCTTTATCTAGAATATATTCTTTGCTTGCTAATTTACTTAGAAATCTTGGTTTTGATTTCATTAAGTCTCTCTACGCTAGTGATGCTGTGTTTGGCAAGATATACACTTCTTGTGTACGATTTCATTTTGGAAAGTTTTACTTGTCGGATGGGTCTTTGTTTAAGGAAAATAGAGTGTGATGAATGGAAAAACGAAATAAAAAGACTAAAAGAAGAATTCGCTCAACATGAAGAATTAGCTCAGTGCATTCCTAATTGTTCTTTACGTGTGAGTCTGATCTCTGAATTGCATGGAGGCGACCTTATGGGACACTTCAGTATTTCTAAAACTTATGATGCATTGCATGAACACTCCTATTAGCCTAGAATGAAAAATGATGTTGAGAGTTTTGTGAATATTTGTACTACTTGTCTCATGCTAAGTCTAAATCCCTTCCCCAAGGCCTTTACACACTACTTCCTATTCCTAGCAACCCGTGGCTTGATATTTCGATGGATTTTGTTTTAGGGTTACCTATGAGTTCTAAGAGAAAGGGTTCAATTTTTGTTGTAGTTGATTGCTTTAGTAAGATAACCAGCTTTATTACTTGCACTAAAACTAATGATGCAACTTATATTGTTAATCTTTTCTTTGTTGAGGTTGTTAAACTGCATGGCATCCCTAAGACTATTGTTTTTTTATAGAACTACTAAGTTTCTAAACCACTTTTGACATATTCTGTGGGCTAAAAATTGGGACTAAGTTGCTATTTTCTACTACATGTCATCCTCAAACAAATGGACAAATAGAAGTAGTTAATAAAACCTATCTCAATTACTTAGAAGTGTCATCTCTAAAAATCTGAAATCATGGGAAAAATGTTTACCTCATGTTGAGTTTGCTTATAATCGTGTAATACATTAAACCACTAACATGTCTTCTTTTGGCACTACTACAGAAAATACTTTTGACGTCGGTTTTTCTTTTTTTTTTTTACATACAACGTCGGTTATTTTTCAACGTTGTTCTGGCCGACGTAGTAAATAAATGATATGACGTCGGTTTTATAAAATGACGTATGTAATTTTTTTAAAAAAAATTAGGACACAACGTCGGTTTTTAAAAAGAACCGACTGTGACACCCCTAGATTTTCACGTTGAGATAGGCATAAACTTAATATAAAAGCTAGCAATCTCAGAACTAACAACATAATAAAGCGGAAGCATACTAATACTCAAACGGGTGTCATGCCACATCTAGGCAAGTCTGAACCTAGATGCACAGGCTAAGAATCCACAATACTGATCCAACAAAGTAAAGATAGCTGTAATAGTCAATACATAAACATAGTCTGAGGCACACAGGCCTGAAAAACATCTAAACAGGTCACTAGACTAAGCATAGGGCGAGGTAGATCTATCTCTAACGCGCTCTCGGCTCAATTTACTCCATACCTGGAAAACAGTTAGGAAAACATTAGCAAAGAAATGCTAAGCAATCAACCACTCACACTAGTGAGAAATACATAGTATAGCATAGGTTGTAAATAGATTTACACACACATATAAAATATACGCACCAACGAAACCGTTCTTTATTTAAATCAGATGACTCAACAACAACATGCTGAATGAATCACAAACCAAACACTCTTCCAAATGAATCCAATATCAAGTAACGAATGCATAAGACAACAAGTCTATAACAAGATACCAACTGAGTCACAAGTTCAACAGAATAACCACAAATGAAACCAACGAAAGACAATCTCACATCACTCCCTTAGAGTAACCCCAAAACCACAATACAAAGGATAAGATCCAAACCACAACCACCAAACCACCAAACCAACCCATCATACCAAACCACCATACCAATATCACAACATAGAGGCACAAAGCCCAACCACAGAGGCGTAAAGCCCAATCACAGAGGCATATAAGCCCATTATCATAGAGGCATACAATGCCTAATCACAGAGGCACGAAGCCCAATCACAGAGGCATACAATGCCCAATCACAGAGGCATAAAGCCCAATCACAGAGGCATACAACGCCCAACAATTCCTCTTATAATACCAATCACAAGCAAAACCATAATCCCACCAACCACTTCCCAAAAGATATAAAAAAACTCAATAAGCCAAAGGAATACTCATAAGGACTCAAGGTCTCCACATACTAACTTCAGATTCATTCCCAAAGGAATTACTCAAACCAACAGTGCTCAACTCAGAATAATAACCAAAGAATCAACCAATAATACTAGCTCAATAATCCAAGATAAATGACTGATGATCATGAATAATTACTCAACAATCAAGGGGGAATACTCAACAATATGTTCAGGACATATCCTAGAATCAAAGAGGAAACAACAAAGTCAACAGACCATAAAATAGCTACTGGAACAGAATTGAACACGAACTGGCGGAACAGAGTGGTGGAACGCCCTAGTCTGTCACCCTCCACCGTCCCAACTGACGGAACGTACCCACGGAACCCCCTGGTCCGCCGCACCTTTCCGTGGGAAGGCACGGGGCTCCCCGCGGAGTCCTCTATTCCGCCAACCCAGACCACCAGACACTTACGGATTACCCAGGCGGGACACATTATACCTCCGGAACGCACTGCAAGTGCAATCCCAGTACACCACTCCCAGACTAGAATAGAATACACACGATAAACATTCCAGAATACGAAATATGTTCAGACTACACAGATTACACATCTTAGAAACCAAATAATACATGGAATCCATAACAATAAATACTCATACTCATCACAATGAAAGGATAATGAACACAAGTCCATAGATCCACAAGATAGGCTCACAATCCAACAAGTCAAAGGTTAAACACCAAGAAATTCTACAGGATTCCACAACACCAAATAGTATTCATAGATTCAAGAATGAAAGTAGGTTTTAGTGTAACATGGAAGATTACCTCTTGAAGCTTATCAATCCAATAGCAACCATCAATCCTAAGCTCACCCTAGAAACCATCACTTCTTGATCATCTATCAACCCAAAACCCACCACAAGGAGAAGGAAGGAGTTCATAAAGATAGTCAACAAAAGGGGAGGAAATGCAAGAAAAGGTAGGATCTTACCATGATCTTTCTTGAAGAACAATAAAAGAAGGATCTTTGCTTGAAATCATGAAGATGAAATGAAGACCAATTTTTGAAGGGAAATTGGATGGGAATGGCGTGAAGGAGAGTAAGGGAAGAGAGAGTGTGTGATCTCTAGATAAGACTAAGTCTTGAATATATACTTCAATACATATATACATATATGTATATATTAGAGTGAAGGATTTAATTAAAGAATGGGCTTGGATCTTTATATATGATAATTCTATGTACAAGAATAATTATTGGGCTAAATGATTCATCTCTTAAATAAATTAATACATAGAATAAGAAGAGATCCCATAATATTAGGAATTAAATGTTTTAGAACTATATATATATATATATATACTAGCATAAGGATTTGGGCTTTTGATTTGGAATTACCTTAGGAAATATTCTTAATTCAAGAATTGGGCTCACTAGACACAATGGATTTAATTTTAGAAAATAATCGTGGAGGGTAATTCTAGAATAATTTATTACGGGGTATCACACCGATGTCGTATCCCCTTTTAATTTTTTTAATAAAGAGATACTACGTCGGTTGTTTAAAAAAAATTGACGTCGTATCTTTTTTAAAAAATAAAAAATAAAGATAAAACGTTGGTTTTGCTAAAAAACTAACGTTGTATCTCTTAAAAATTAAAAAATAAAAATAAAACTACAGCGTGATTATAAACACATGAATCCAGATTGAAAGAAAAATTCTAGATCGAATAATTGAACAGGATCGCTATTGTCTCAAAGATCACAGGCCTTTCACAAACAACAATAAGGATCAAAACCAACCAACAATTGAACAGCGTTAGAATTTAAACCGGCCGAAGTCAACAGTTGAACCGTCTGCAACGATCAAAGCCGCCCTCCACTATCGAATCCAGCCACCCGCCTCCCTCCGATCGAAGCAGCGAACTCCCCGTACAGCTATGGAGTGTCTGCGAGAAGCACGGTATGAAATCCGGGCTATTGATTTTCTTAGTAGTGCAAGTCTGCAATGGAGGTCGGATGCATACAAGTGACCAGAATACCAGAATCTAGTAGTGCAAGTCTGTAGTTGGGAAAACTAATTTATTAAGAAGAAAGTTGGAAATCAAACATAAATGGTAACCGACGTTCGGAGCAATAAATACTAATGAGAGTTCCAGGCCTTCCTATACAGGCACTCCTAGATCTGTCGTGCATCTTCAGCCTGCTTCCTCCGCGATTATCCTCTGCCACCGCGACTTCCATCGAGCAGATGGCACCGTCGCCTGCTGCTTCCTTCCCTATGCTGCATTTTGCGTGAATGTTTGAATGTAATATAATACAAACTTAGACTTCTCGAGTGAAGTTGTTGTATTTATAATATAATACATAAAGTTAGACAACATAAAAAAAGTGAAATATTAATATATAAAAAATAATAATAAATACTATACGACGTCGGTTCTCATTCGAACCGACGTCGTATATAATTTTTTTTTAAATATACCATACGGCGTCGGTTTTTAAGAAAAACCGACGTCGTATGGTATATAATATATATTTTTAGTTTTTTAAAATATACTATACGACATCGATTTTAAGAAAAACCGACGTCGTATGGTATATTTTAAAAAATTTAAAAGCAATAAATTACATACGACGTCGGTTCGAATGAGAACCGACGTCGTATAGTATTTATTCTTTTTATATTAATTTTTAAATTATATACGACGTCGGTTTGATCTTGAACCAATGTCTTATGTTTTTCGTAATTTAAAAAAAAAAATTTAACGTCGGTTGTTTATTAAAACCGACGTCGTATCCCTTTTTAAAAAAATTATAAATATAAATAATTTTTTGATGTCGGTTTTTTGAAAAACCGACGTTATTTAGGCGACGTTATATGTGTTTTCTATAGTAGTGTGAAGTTGTGTATGGTTCCAATATGTTATCTCCTATAGATTTTCTTGCTCTACCTTACAATCTGCAGGATAGCTTAGATGGAGATGCACATTAAGGTCAAAGAGCAAATAGAGCGAAGGAATGAATAGATAGTTGCTTGAGTGAACAAGACAAGAAAGAAAATCACATTTGAGCCTAGAGATTGGGTGTGGATTCACTTGCACAAATACCATTTTCCCTACGAAAGAAAGTCTAAGTTGAACCAAAGTGGAGATGGCCTGTTTCAAGTGATGTCACGGATCAGAGGTAACTCTTATAAGGTTAATCTTAGAGGATAAAACAATGTTTCTTCCACTTTCAATGTTTCAGACTTGTCCTTATATGATTATACAGATTCGAGGTCCAATCATTTTCAAAAAAGGGAAGATGATGCGGCCTAAGCCTATTGAAGATCCATTAAGAGTACTAGTTAGGTCAATCACAAGGTCCAAGTCCAAACAATTAAGATAACTCTTCATTGGTTACATTCAAATATGGTGGAAATCCAAGTCAAGCCAATTGCGAAAGATGAGGAATAACTCAACCATTTTTTTTATAGTTGTTTAAGTGCTGATTTTAGCGATTAAATTAGGCCCAAACCAGTCTTATTATTTTCAGCCATCATTAATTAAAATGTTTGGCATCATCATCAAGGTACTTGAAGCTATAATGTGATTCTTCCTAAGTCTTTAAGGATTCGAGACTAAGGATTTCACATGAGGACTAAAGTATGTTGATCCATCTCTATCCTTGCATTGAGAGTTATCTTGGGACAATACTCTATTTTATTTGAACCTAGAACTAGGTTCATATCACATGGGTTTTTCTTCTTGAGCCAAGTCCAATACCATCATTAACCCCTGACTCCTTGAGCTACTATAATTTGACAATGAAAAGGAATAGTCAAGTATGAGTTTCGTTGATCGAAGAACTCGTTATTAGCTATTCCACACCCAACCTCTAGCAAATCACATATGATTTGTGTTAGGAATAAATTGTAATATATTTTGATATGCCAAAATGTACCAAAAAATTAGATCCCCAAAGTTTTAGTTTTCTAATGTTAGGCGTGGTTAACATCAAAAGGAAAATCATGAAGGAATAAATTCAAAAACCATCTTCAAAATTGATATGGAGACATCAAAATCATGAAGATACACGTCTTGAGAAATACCATGCATAAGAAGAAGAAGGAACGTCGACAATGTCAAAATCGAAAGGATGATGGCATTGCATTAAAGTCTATTTGAAGATTAAGGAAGGAATTACATCAAAGAGAATAATTATTTAACTAAAATCTGTATAGACGAAGTGGTTAATAAGCTTAACTTTATTATGGCAAGGCCAAGGATAAAATCTAATTATCTATATTTTATAAGGTAAATTTTGCAATGGGATGAGATTATCACAAGATGAAATACGAAATTGCAATGGGATGAGATTCATAAGAAGAAGTTTGAAATGGGATGAGATTGTCACAAGATGAAATTCGAAATTGCAATGGGATGAGATTAATAAGAAGAAGTTCGAATTGAGCTTGGATGCAATTCAGCATGGGATAAAATTGACAATGGTATGAGATAGGGCTATAATTTCGAAGGGATGAAATTCTACAAGTCAAAAGCTATGGGATGAAATTCGAAATAGCATGGGAGATTCTAAGGGCTATAATTTCAAAGGGATGAAATTCTACAAGTCAAAAGTTATGGGATGAGATTTCATAGCATTAATTAAGGGATGAAATTGCAAGGGCTAAAATTCACAAGGGATCCAATTTCAAAAGGAAATTAATTTGGAGATACAATTCAAGGGATTCAATTATAGAAGCAATTTCACAAAGATCTCAACCCAGATAAATTCAAGACGGCCGATATATATATATATATATATATATATATATATATATATATATATATATATATATATATATATATATATATATATATATATATATAT
>NC_044923.1:14089738-14105442 GCF_003576645.1 Ipomoea triloba | reverse complement strand
ATATATATATATATATATATATATATATATATATATATATATATATATATATATATATATATATATATATATATATATATATATATTCCTAAGGGAATAAATATGAGAGCTCAAGTTATATTTGGAAAGCAACTAGTCCAAAATAGAAAAGGTCAAGATTGGAGCAATATTTGAAGATTAATTCACAAGGATGGCGTGAACATCATCAGGCAAAATTGAATAGCAACTTTGCGTGGACTTTGAGCTCAGTGCAACGGCCAGAATATTTTTAATGTCTCACATAACATTAAAAATATAAAAGTCTATTTCTAGTCTGAAAAGGCTATGGATCTATCTAACAAAGATTCAAAATTGGGAGCGTCTTTTTCCAACGGACACACTCTCAATACCTATAAATAGATGAAGATATGAAGCAGCTGAAGAAGAGACTGACACGAAGAATGGATACGAAGCAATCAAGCAAATTACAAAGTGCTAAATTCGAAATACACAAGTGAAAAATCTAGAGTGCTAATCTTCATCTGAGAGACTTGATCTACATTGAAGCATCTATTGAAGAGTCTCAAAGTTGAAAGAAAAGAAAATCTTGTTTTAAAAACAAGTGGTTTTTCTACAGGAGTGTAGAAAGAGGATTGTCACAAAGGAGTGTGAAATCCTAGTGCAACTAGTGTGGGCTTGGTGATCAAAGCACTAGATCACGGGGTGTAAGTAGTGTGGGCTTGGTGATCAAAGCACTAGGTTACGGAAAGGTCGCGATTAGTGTGGGCTTAGTGATCAAAACACTAGATCGTGGAAATTCATTGTATCTTGTAACCAAGGAGTGCTGAATATAGTGAATTCCTCCTGGAGATAGGAGGAAGTGGAGTAGGAGGATTACATACACCTCTGAACCACTATATATTTCTTGTGTTCCTTAGTGCTTTACTTTATTTATTTATGCATGCTTGATTCGCACGTTACACACACATTACACATTGTTTATTATTCCATTGCGTACAAGACACTAACAAGATGTTAAGTGTTTTGACTTAGCTTTGAATTGGAGAAAAGTCTATTCACCCCCCCCCCCCCATAGACTTTTCCTTATATCTTTTGGGACCAACAATTTGCCTTCCCAAATAGTAGCCAACCCCACCATCTATTCCTTTGGATGAGCATGGTCAGTAGCTCCTCACTTCTTGAGCTACAAGTATATGAATGGCATAACTTTCACTCAAATTCTATCCTATAAAATTGCTCTACCATGAGCTCGCATATATTATCATTCTACAATACAAGAATCATGCACAAGAAAAATTAGAAAAGACTTTTTACAGTTTGTAATGGAATTAGGGCGAAGGAATGATACTTTTTAGAAAAGTATCTGAAAAAGCCTTTAAACTAGAGGAACTAGAGAAATTATAAATAAATAATCTAAAACTCGCACATGACACATACAATCTTTATGAAAAATTATCTTTTATTCATGCTCCAACCAAAGTGTTCTTTTCAAATAAGGAATTCTTCCTTTTTAATAACAAAATTTCTCACACTTGTTTATTTAGAAGCAATCACAAATGCACAATGACTACTATTTTTCTAATTTCAACATCAACTTTCCTTTTTCTTTTTTTTTTTCTCTATATATATTTTCTTTTCTTTTCATCTTTTCACTTCTTTATCCTTGTTTCTTCATTTTCAACTTTTTTCTGAAGAATAAAAAAAAACAATAATGAAGATACAACCTACCTTACCCTCAAACAAATCACCAAAAAAGAGTGATTCTCCCCCCACCCCCCTCCCCCCGCATTAATTCTTCATACACCCACTTAAATCATATCAAAATAATGCTCCATTAAATGGATTGTGATATTTCATTATCACTTGAATATACTTGACTTAATTGACTTTACTAGAATTAGTACTCTAGTTTTTACGCTTACTATTTCAATGTCTGATTTATCAGTAACACTTCAAATTGCCTAATATGTGATAAACATAAATCAAATAGCAAGTAAATAAATTCAACACACAAAGGTTTATTTACCCAGTTCGATGAAAACTACATCTACATATGGGGGGCCACAAACAGTGAATTCAATCTACTATATCAACGAGTGTTTAAACAAATGATAAGAGAACAATCTCACTAGTATGTGATTAAACCCACACCATATGTACCCATAATGTAGAACACCATAGTTGGATTGATTGGAGCTTGGAGATCTTCACAGCAACTGTCTAACTCTCTAATTCACCTATTGTTGCACCACAGCTAATATGGAATACGGTCATTGAAGTGATAAAATAACTTGAGTTTCTTCTGTTCAAGATCAATTTAAATCCAGATTCTAGATGAATATCTTGAGAGAATATTTTAGAGTATTTTTTTGTAAAACTTGTAGAGAGAACGAGTTCTTCAATCAAAATGTGTTCATCTCTCTAAAACAAACTTTTGTCTAGAATATAAATACTTTGAATATGGTGAGAGTAACTTCTAAGATATTTCTCTAGTAATCCAATTACTCTTTCACCCTTGAGGTTATAATTGAGAGATTATACCTTAACCATTGGATCTCCCAACTAACTTGGATATTCTTGTGATTTGCCTCAATAGTAGTTCTTTTAGCCAGCTGTAAAATAGACACTTGGAATAGATTCTGGATACGGCTATTGCATGTTCTGTTCCATCATATCTTTTATCAGTCACGAATCACCTATGCTAAGTCCTAACCTAACATTGGTATAATAATTAGCCAATTTACATAGCTAGGGTTTAGACACTAAATACTAACAAACTCTCCCTTTGGCTATTACTTGGCAAAAAAATTAATTTCTTTTACAGTCTAGCCAATAACAACTTTAAAATAACCAAGTAGATTCACAATAAATTATTTCATCATTCAAACATTAAAACATCATAAATAAATATAAGGCTTAGAGGGTAATTGTTTTGAAGTTTCAAATCACCAAATACCAAATAAAATCTACTTTCACCAACTAGTATATTTTCCATCAAACTAATCAACAATTGATGGATCTCAGCGCTCCACTATGTTTACTTCCTAGTGGGTTACTATCCTATCAGTCAAGCACGCTTAACCACAGAGTTCTTTGGTTATCTAGTTGTCATATCTTTCTTAAAACCAATTGGTGATAAGTAGGTGGACATTAACCATTTAACCACATCCTTCTTTGATAAGTCATAGCACCACGTCTCAAATCGAGCATGGGTTGAACTCGGCCCACCCGACCGACGCCCAACATATAAAATTCCTGAAATGGCATATACATTCAATGTTTTCATGGAAGGCATGCTAAAATTGAAAGATTTTATTGTCGATGATGCCGAAAAGGGGGAAAGAAGTGAAAGGAGAAGTAGACTTTAAACTACTATCACCCCAAGAGGTAATGTTGTACCTTTCGTTCCATAGAGTGGTAAATTTATGCTTGAAAATCTGCTAGTATGGACAAAGAAATGAGTTGTGAAGAGGAAACGCGATTATATCTATGATTACAACCAAGAAATTGATGCTCAAAGAAAAAGGGACAAGGGAAATGAAAGGGAAAGAAAACATCGCAAACTGGAAGAAGAAAAAGCTGAGAAGGAAATTGTCAAAAAGTTGGCTTCCTTTAGAAGAGGGTCCTTGATACACAACGATGAACATCTCGGGGGACTCCTCAATCAGCTTATGAAGGAGAGTGGCATTTCCCTATTTGATGGGAAATAAACTAGTGAATCTATTTGGTGGTGGTGGTGCGGAGTAATAGATGAAGACAACTTGTTAGATGCCTTCACCAACTACAACAAGTTTGAGATTTCTTTGACCTATCAACACCACATCGTTCCTAGTGACATCTTAGCCTCAAGGAACAATACTAATGCTATTTTGAAATGTGTCAACGACAAGATAAAGTCTAAGGAAGAAGAGGAAAGGAAGAAGAAAGAATAAGACAAAAGGAAATAAATAATTGTAATATTTACTTATTTTTGAACTTTATTATGCTTTTGATTAAACTGAATTGTACTTGTAATGTTTATTTCTACTAATGAAAATTCAGTTAGAGTTGTGTTTTGTAGTTTGTTAACATTTTCTTAGAAGAAAAATTTAAAATCAAATTGTAGTTCGGGTAACATTTCATGCAATCTAGACACTCCTTCGAGCAAATCGAGGGCTTATAAAGATCGGTGTTGACTCTATATTCTTCGTGCATGGCCTTGACCGAGCCAACCCTAAAATCGGGCCTTTGTTGAACTAACTATAAGATCATGCCTTGGTATATATATACTTATACACACACACACACACACACACAAACACACACAAACACACACACACACACACACACACACACACACACAAACACATAATTTTGTTCTGGTGCGGTAGTGGGGTTGGATCTGCGCCATTAGTTATAGTTTCGTAGTTGATCTCAGTCGTTGATCTTTAATATGGAAGGTACAATTATTTGGATTGAATTTTGCGCACTGAGGGGTAAATTAGTAAAACAAAAGATTAAAAAAAAAAAAAAAAAAAAAAAAAAAAANTTAAAAAAAAAAAAAAAAAAAAAAAAAAAAACCTTCTTACTCTCATCTTCTCCACAACGTCTCTACTTACTCTTATCAGTTTGCGTTTCATCTTCAGTAATCAAAAAATTTCATAGAACAAATCATCCGGAGCAACCACAACAATGGCGTCTGAAGAGAATGTACCATAACCAGACCGAAATCAGCAATCGACGGCGACTGTAAAAGGTAAATTTCATATGTTTTGAAGTGATTCACCTAGGGTTTAAGATTAATTAAATTATGATCTACCTTTAGGTGTGTGCGCATATTTAAAACCTTAGGTGCGTACTTAAACCTTTTAGTTGTGTAGATGAAGTGTTTAAGGTGTGTGCGTTAACCTATCACTTTCATTAGATGTCAAAGTGTGAAATCACATCGTAATATGTGTGTTGTAACGCTTGAGGTGCGTACTTAAACCTTTTAGGTGCGTAGATGAAGTGGTTAATATTCGTGATTAAAACTATGCTAAATTTCATCTATTTTTAAGTGATTCACCTAGAGTTTAAGATGAATTAAATTTTGCACTGCCTTTAAGTATGTGCGCATATTTAAAACCTTAAGTGCGTACTTAAACCTTTTAGGTGCGTAGATGAAGTGTTTAAGGTGCATGGGTTAACCTATCACTTGCATTAGAGGTCAAAGTGTGAAATCACATCTTAAGGTGCATAGTTGTAACGCTTGAGGTGCATACTTAAACCTCTTAGGTGCGTAGATGAAGTGTTTAAGGTGCGTGAATAAAAATACGCATTGCATTAGAGTTTGAAGTGTGAAATCACATCGTAAGGTGCTTAGTTGTAATGCTTGAGGTGCGTACTTAAACCTTTTAGGTGTGTAGATGAATTGTTAAAGGTGCGTGGTTTCACCTATCCCTTACATTAGAGGTCAAAGTGTGTGATAGGTGCCAAAGATACTACCTTTTATGGGGTATTTAAGAATTATAATGGGGTATAAATGGAGTCCTTTGATCCTATTACATGTTTAGAATAGCTCATTTTGATAAAAGATAGGCACAAGGACTAAAATTGTGGTTGCATTTGTGAAAGACAGCACAAGCTGTAATTTTTAGGGAATTCCGGTGACAATTCGGTAAAATGAGCATATCTCAAGCTAGCAGTGTCTAAATGTGGTGATTCGAGTGGCCTTGGAACGGAAAATTCAAGGGCTACAACTTTCATGTAGACAGCAAAGGCAAATTTGGAAGTCCACGAGCCGTCTACGCGTGGACATGATGTGGAAAAAGTCTAGAGACTTCCACACACAGATCCACGCGTAGATCAGACGTGGATCAGTCCAAGGGTGGAAAAATGTCTATTCAAGCAATTTTTTTGGCTGAACTTAGGAGCTAACTTTTATATCATCTTTCCTTAACCTTTGGAATAGATCTAGACATCGTAGAGAGAGAATTAGCTAAGGTAGAGCTAGTGTTCCTTGATCCTTGCTACAATTTGGAGCTTGAAGAAGTGTGGATTGCATTTACTCTTCTAAACTACTTAGAACTTCATTCTCATCTATGACTTTTACAATGGTGCAGGCACGTCAAAACAAAATACAAAACAAGTATATATGTGATTTGTCTAAGTGGCCATTGAGAACTGTGAAATCTTATCCTGTATATTTTGTTAACGGGTATAGATTTCATACAGAGTCACATGGTGAGAATAGATCAACAATGAAAAGTGGTATTTGTATAAGTAGTACATGTGGTGATTACTATGGTAAGCTGATGGAAATATTAAAAATTGAGTATACTGCTTTGCCAATTAAACGCACTGTCTTGTTCAAATGTGAATGGTTTGATCCAACTCCTAATGTTGGAGTTAAGGTGCACAACAAGTATAATTTGGTTGAAATAAATCATTGAAAAAGGTTTAATAAATTTGAGTCATTTATTTTAGCAAGTCAAGCCACTCAAGTTTGTTTCGTGTCGTACCCTAGTATGAAACGAGACAAAGTTGATTGGTTAGTTGTCTGTAAAGTTCAACCTCGAGGATGGATGGAGTCTTTGAGAAAGGAAAATGATCAGCCGAAAGATATTGCTTATCAAGAAAAAGAAGTTGAAAGCACTGAAATTGTAAGCAGTGTAGATGAAGATTCTTTCGTTAGATTAAATGATGAAAATGTTGAGTATGGTGACTTTCCCAATGAGAATTCAGATAATGATGAAGAGGAAAATAATGAGCCTGAATTTGACTCTAGTTCATCAACTAATGAAGATGAAAATGATGATTGTTATGATGATGATGAGGAGAACAATGATGATAATTAGAGTTGAAGTACGTAATAGCATGATTCAAAAGTAATGCCTAAATATATATTATTTGCAACACTAACATATCATATCTTTCATATTTTTGCAGGAAAGATGGCAAGGGGACGTGGGGGACGTGGACGCGAAGCTAGACTTTTATCTACAACTGTTCCACCAGTACCTGCATCAACATCAACCACTGTATCAACATCAGCCTCAGCCCCTACATTAGCCTCAACCTTTGCATCAACATCAACCCCTACATTAGCATCAACCCTTGTTGCATCAGAATCAGAATCAATCTCAATATTAGCATCGACACCATTATCTTCATCCACACCAACCATGCCATCCATAAATACTCATGGCCAAGGAGCAGGAGAGGATGTTGCGGAGCAACAAAATCATCGAGTTGATAATATAACACATAATGGACGCTTACTGATTAATGTTCAAGGCAAAATGTAAGTTAATTAAATCAAAATGAGATTTCAAATTTGAATATATTACTTCTTTTAAACTATGAATTTCAATTATTATAGGTTGACTCACTCTGATGTATGTGCTAGAAAGATTACTAAGCTATTCCAAGAACGAACAAATCACATCGGCTATGCATTGGCGCAACTTAGTGATGATACAATTAAGTTTTATTGGGAGGAGTTCAAAGTAATATTTTAATATCTATGAATTCTTTTATCTACATGTCTAACTTTTGATGCTTAATATTATTTATATTGTGTATTATATTGTAGAAATATTTTGATTGGAGTGCTGCTAAAACATATTTAATGTATAGTGCTTGGGAAGTGAAGGCAAAAAGAAGATATGCTGATTATATAAGCAGAATGAAGAGCAGGACAAGACCTCCCTATATCACCGAAGAAATATGGGCTAAGTGGAATGATGTTTGGAATTCTGAAGATAGTAAGAAAAAATCAGAATTGGGTAAGAGAAATAGACGTGGGGGTGTTTTAGATGGAGTTGCCCAATCTACGCATACCACAGGATCAACACCTCATTCCAAAGTTGCCATTCAACTTGTAAGTTCATTGGAATTGTTTAGGTTATAAGTTATTGTTGTTTGGATTGTTTGAATTACGTGTTATTGTGTTGGTAGAAACTTTTATTGAGATTATTGTGATAAAGTTATATTGATTTTATTATGTTGTGTCTATTGAGTTGATGTTTGAGATGTTTATATCATATATTAAGTAGGGAGATAGTTTTATTTATAAAGGAAATTATGTTGATTTTTTTTTTCAAAATTTCGTTTGTTTATATCATAATTATGTGCTTTGTGTTGGTAGAAATTTTTATTGAGACTATTATCATAAAATTATTGTGATTTAATTTTATTGTGTTTCTGTTTTAACTAATTTTTAGGAAGAGCAGCTCGGTCATCGTCCATCATATTTTGAATTGTTCAAGCATACACATACCAAAAACCATGATGGTCAAACATTTATAGTTGAAAAAGACAAACAAATTCATGTAAGTTTATGTATCTTGTTTTCTATCGAATATATATAAATTTTGATAAAAAATTGTACTAAATTTTAAAATTTTTGCAGGAGCAAGTTGCACTGCAACGGGAGGAATTAACATAAAAAGGAGAGGAAGTAGATGAGAGTTAATTTTACTATGATGTAGTTGGTGGGCATGATAAGAAAAGAAAAGTTTATGGGTTTGGGTCATATGGTACCTTCATTCGTGGTCCAACAAATGCTAACACATCAGACAATATAACATCAACCTCGCAGCCATCAGACAATGCTAATTCTGCAAAGATGCAAGATGAGATTGAGAATTTGAAGGCTTCTTTGGTTCTTATGCAACAAAGATTAGATGCTATTGAGAGTGAAAGAGCTGGTACTTCGTCATCACCCTCATCACATCCAAATTCAACTTTATTTTATTTTTCTTTTTATGGATTACTATATTGTTGCTTAGACAAGAATTTAGTATTAAGTACAACATTAAGTTTTTTTTTAACTACAAAGTAGTATCACATTTATATTACAAATAGAGTTAATACCAGCCAAGGTCCCTCGAGTATAGTGGTTCCGCCATCTATGATCCTAAACTTTTAAATCAACCCTCCGTCATCCTTATTTTTTCGAATTTGACTTGCCCTAGTCCTTCCGTTAGTCTGCTCCGTCTGAGCCGTGAAATGTAAGGGCAAATAAGACATTTTACCTTCTGTAATTGCTTATGTGTTTTAGTAGCCAATTCACAGATCATCGCTATCGGACTTCCACTGCTAAGTGGTGGCAGAAATTCCATTCCGGTCTCTCCTCCTCGCGCTAATCGTTCTCTGCCACTCTTAGTCGTGAAAATGGAAAGTGCCTGCGAAACAAAACCTTCTCCGACCGTGGCAAAGCTGAAGCCCATCGAAGCTCCTCCGGAGACCTTCCGATTTGAGCAAGTGCCGCAGTAAGTTTCAGATTTGAGCAAATTGAAATTGAGCCTGGTAGTGGGGGTAGTTTCAGATTTGAGCGGTAACCTGCCCAGTAACCCCTTCAAAAATGCAATCTTGCTGGCGACGGGAGTGCATGCGAACAGAAGGCTTGTCGTCGCCTCTTACTAGAGAGGGAAGCAGCGGCGGGAAGGATTGCGGCGGCGATTTTTTGTTGTAACTGTGATTCACAACTCAGAATTCTTCCAGAAATGGTGGTAAAATAAGCTCGTGTTGTGGTGGGGATTGGTGGTCATCTTTTTCTTTGTCGGCGGAGTCGCCAAACTCAGGAGAATGGTAGGAGGAGAAACAATCGGAGCCGATCTCAGAGCCGAGACTCTCCGTGCAAATTTCGAGGAATTTTCCGGTGAGAGAAGTGGCCGATTTTTTAACCAAAGAAGTTGCATTTTCAAACTTTATGCAAAACCCATCAGAAGGCATCCATTATCACACAATCCAAACCCAATTCACAACCCCCAATCTTCAACCACAAGCAGAAATTTGAGAAATAAGCAAATAAAGAAAAGAGATTACCGGCGTATAAGCGTGGTATTATTTACAGATAGTTCAACAAGAAGATAAAAGCTAAATAGTAAAGAAAATAATCCCAACAAATTTCAGAAAATTTCCAACCAATTGAAGGAATTAGAATCTGATATTTGTGGGCTTATAAAGAAGAATCGTATTCTGGGAAATTATTATTCTGTGTTCTGATTCTGTATTTACACGGAGATAGAAGGGAAACGTATGAATCTGGGAGACCAGAAAGAAGCAGAGATCGGAAGGTTTATGTGGTTTAGGGCAAAATGAGAAGCAGAAAGAAGCTGAGATCGGAGCAGAGGACCAGAAACGTATGGCCGGCGACGTGAGGACTAGGGCAAAATGTAAAATGTCTTATTTGCCCTCACATTTCACAGCTCAGACGGAGCAGACTAACGGAAGGACTAGAGCAGGTCAAATTCGAAAAAATGAAGATGACGGAGGGTTGATTTGAAAGTTTAGGACCATAGATGGCGGAACCACTATACTCGAGGGACCTTGGCTGGTATTAACTCTTAAATATATTGTATTTTAGTTTGCATATTAACATTTTAAATCCAAATATTATAATTTTAACAAAATAATAATAATGACCAAAATGTTAAAAAAAATGAACAGAATTGCGACAAAATATAATTTTAGCGATCAAATATTCATTGTCATTATGGCAACAAAATTAGTGGCGGAAAGTTTTTTGTTGCCAAAACGCGACGGAATCACGACAGCGATTAGTTCCATTATTACTTTTACGATGAAATTTTGTGACGGAAAACAAACTTTGCGACGGAATATGAAGCGATGGAATCACTACGAAAATTTGTTCCGTCGTTTTCTTACGACGAAATTTTGCGACAGAGGACGACATTTGCAACGGAAAAGTTAGTGACTTGACTTGCGATGACAATTTATTTCGTCTTGTTTTTGCGACGGAATTTTAAGATGGAATACACAATTTGCAACGGAAAAGAGCGAAGGAATTGCGACAATAATTATTTCCGTCGTTATATTTCACGATAGAAATATGCAACGGAATATGAGTTTTGTGACATAATATTTTTTCACACGATGGCGACAGAAATAAAAATTTTCGTTGCCAAAACTGCGACGAACTCACGACGGAATGATTTCCGTCGCCTACTGTGCAACGAAAAATTTTGTCACCATTTTCCGTCGCCACCACTCGCGACGAATTATTTCCGTCACGAAATGAAATACGACAAGCCGAGAGGCTACCAAATGAATTTCGTCGCGAAAATGCAAAATTCCGTCGCAAAGCGTGATTTGGGACGAAATTTTGCGTTTTCGCGATGGAAAAATTCCGTCGCGAATCACGTTTTTTCTTGTAGTGTAATTCATAGATATTGATTTACATTTGCTTTCAATTTCAATTGCAATTTCATTTTGTTTATCAATTGAGCTTTTAGATCTATCTTGTTTACAATTTCATACTATGATTAGCTAGATTTCATTGGGAGATTGGATTTTTCTCTCTAGGGATTATGCTTGATTGAATTGAATTCTTCCATTAAATTGAGAAATGCAAGTTAGGTTTCATGTGTTCATGTGTAGTTGATGTTTAGAGAGATTTGTGCCTATTGATGGCCACGATAGGTAGAAAGAGGGAGGAAGTGAAGATTGCGAGATATCGGATCCACATTCCCGCCCTTAGTCCCGGAGGACAAGGCCCGAAAGAGGTGGTAGACCATGTGTTTGACATAATGCCCCAACCGACGGAGGATGTGGGAGTCCAAGCGTGATGCAACTTGGTGAAGGTGCCGTGGGCTTCCTTGAACGAGACTTGCTTGTGTTGTCTCGATTTCACCATAGTACATCATGCATGAGACCTAGTGAAGGCATTTATCTCCTCACTTTAATTGATTGTTTATCTTTGTTTTTCATTCCTTAGACTCTTGCCTTATGATAACTTTTGCTTTTGTTGGTTCTTGTAACTCTTGCCTACTAACCTCCTAAATGCCATGCATTTGACTTGATTTCAATTTGCCATCCTTTAAGAACACGACACTCGAGGATCTTCCTCATTTACACTTTTCCTCACCACTAAAACAATAACACCAGCGCGAAATCACATCTTAGATGCACAGTTGTAACGCTTGAGGTGCGTACTTAAACCTTTTAGGTGCGTATACTTAAGTGTGAAATCTCATGTGTTTCTTATGTAGTGTATACTCAAATTAATTCACATAAAGTTCTTAATCTTTATAATTTACTACTGGTTCATTGTATTTGTTTGTAATTTTAGGTTCTTGTCGCAAAAGAACAAGAAAATTAGATATTGTTCCTCTTGAATGTGGAGAGGGTCCAAGTGACGTTGCAATTGAAGGTAAACAGCGCAAATACAATAAACAACGAGTTCATTGTCATGGTTTGCCTATTGTTATATCAAGGGCCTCATCACCTTAGTATGTTGGCACTGTTCAAAAGTTTAACCCAATTCAATGAGATGCTGTTGAAGAGATGAGGTTTGGGAGGTTTTGGATTTGCATAATAAAGTATTCCCAACATAATTGTCGTATGCATTGCTTAAGAGTTATAACCTCATGAATGGCAAGTTTACACTAAAGGATGGACTCATGGTTGATATAACTGAAGTTGATATAGCGATTGTTCTTGGCTTCTCCCTGGGAATAGTTGAGATCGAAAGGAAGAAGAAGAAAAAGGGTGCAAGTTTTCCACTACGCACAGAATTTAAAGAAAAATTGTAAGCAAATGATGCAGAAAAAGTCTCGTATCCTGCGTTGATCGAGGCAATGTTGGAGTGCAACAATAGCGGTGACTAGTTCAAATGATATTTCATGGTGTTGGTATATTCAATGTTCATAGACAGCCCACAAAATGGATCTGTTGGGACACATGTGCTATACTATTTAGACAATGTGTCCAACATTCCTCGTATGAACTGGTGCTCTTTTGTTATGAACACGTTGATGGAGACATCAGCAGAGTGGTTGAAGAAGGAATCTGAGTATTTTCTTGGTCCTCTATTGTTTTTGCTTCTAAGTTTTAATATATACTGAATTTATGAAACAAGTGTTAGATAGTAGTTTATATTTCTAACCCCTTTTATTTGTTTTAAGGTCTTTTACGCTGATTGCGTTGCGATATTCCACCATTATGTTCCTAGGGCGTTTCCAGCATTATAGGCTAGACATCTGATTGAGGCTCGTCATGTTCCTAGGGCATTGCAATTGCGTTGAAGGATCGACAGAAGGAAGAGATTAATAATGGTGGTTTTTGTTAGGACCGAATTGAGGCTTGTTATGCGCCTACAACAGCTGATTCGGCCACAGCTACCGGCAATATCCAAGGACCATCTCCAACAGATCCTGAGGTTCAACCGTAGTGTCAAGCATCTCCACAAGTTGAACCAGAGTGTCCAGTATCTTCAAAGGTCCAAACTGGGCCAGTTGATGAGTTGCAGGTGCATTCTTCACTCTTTAAGGTTTAGTTTAAATAAACACAGCATACTGTTTAGAAGTACACACCTTAAGTTTAATTAACACGCACCTTAGGATTTAAAACCACTCACCCTAAGTCTTTGCATTGGTAGTTGTCAACTTTACTCACCTTTAGCTTTGAAATTACTCACCTTAAGCTCTAAATCCAGGCATCTTAAGGCATGACAGTATTAATTTTCAACTTGCACCAGCAATGCAATTTAGTTTTATTTTAACTCACCTTAAAGGGTTATAAACACGCACCTTAAGATTTCAATAGATGCACCTCATGGTTTAAAATAATGCACCCAATGCTTATGAGTCTTAATTCTCAACTTTTTCCTGAAAGGTAGTTTAGATTGGTTTTAATGCACCTTTTGCTTTAAAACTGCGCACCTTAAGGCATGATAGAAGTAATTTTCAACTTGCATCTGCAATGCAATTTTATTTTATTTTAACTCACACACCTTAAGGTTTCAGAAAACGCGCCTTATGGTTTATAAAATGCTTGACAGTCTTAATTCTCAACTTTTCACTGAAAGGTGTTGGTCCCAAGGGGATGGGGTACAAGTCTAGAGGGGGCGGTGAATAGACTTGTATAAGATTTTGCAAATCTTATCGACCTCTCGTGTGTATTGAACTTAGGATGTTTAGGTTCGATACCTCACGAGGTGAAGACAAAGTTTTATGCGCAGCGGAAATGTTATCCCCTTTTAGTTAGCACGAGTTTGAGTTAGTTCGAGAGGTGTGTTTATATGTAGTGCAATCGAGAGGTTAGCGAGAGATAAAAGCAGTAACTAAATGCAAGAGAGATTTTTAAGTGGTTCGGCCAACCCGCCTACGTCCACTCTTCTTCCAGAAACTCCCTGGAAGGATTGCACTAAAAACTTCCCTTTTTAGTACAATATCGAGCGCTTGAGCTTTGATCACGAAGCCCGCCTCAAGCCTCAGGTTTTTCGCCCCGCTTCTTGTTACTCCACCTCTCGAGCACTTGACCTTTGATCACCAAGCCCGCGTCAAGCCTCAGGATCTTCACAAGACANTGGTTCGACAGGTCATCGAGTATGGCTTTCATTACATCCTGTCGAAGTTCACTGGAATGTTGGAAGGCTCGAAGCTCTGTTCTTATCTCGGCTAATTCAGCCCTCGCACTTGCAGCCTCTGCTCGAGCTACAGCAGCTTCATCAGTGGCTTTCCGTGCTGCATCCTCAGCCCATATCGCCTGTTCGAGAAGTTCGGCATAACGGCCTTGGGATTCACTTGTGCCAGCAGCAGGCATTGCAGCATTGCGGACCACAACGAGTATTCTTTCGAGCTGAGCCATCTTCTGAGATTGATCAGCCATGAATTGACGCACTTCGCCAATGAAGACTTCTTCGGCCTGTTGATCATAGTCAGAAGTAGGAGAAGAGGATCGAGATGTACCTTTTGTCGGAGGGGACTTGGGTGCTTCCAGATTTCCACCCATGACTTGCAGTTGCGAGTCCACCTCTCGATTAAGTGTCTGAGGGGCCACAGGGACAACGGGTTCAGAGCTCGAAGGTAGCTCCATGTCAGGCGCTTCCCGGTTTCCACCTGAGGGATGGATCACTTCTTGCTCCTCACCTCTCGAACCTGGAGCCTCAGCTTCAGCAACTGTGGAGATAGGATCAGCCGGAGAGGGTTCTTCGGTATTGGACGCTTCCCCGTTTCCATCCAATAGAAGTTCCCCCTCAGCGTCACTTCTCGAACCAGTGCTGGGAACTTGGTCATCTGCTGGTGAGGTTGGAGACGAAGTGTCGACAGGTGCTTCCCGGTTTCCACCTTCGATGGTATCATTAGTACTCCTCGAACCAGCAGGACTTGGGGCAATCTGCTCTAAGTTCTCATTGGACTGCATTTCGGTCTGCTCCGATGAGTCTGGAATGATAATTATTTCAGGAGCAGTAAGAAAACCCGGCAGTGTGAGCAACGGAACTACACCCTCTCGAATTGTCTGAGCTTCATCGTTGTCAATCAAGGGTGTGGACGCAGGTGGTGGCAAAAGTAGAACGGTGTTGGGTGCCACTTGAGGTGCTTCAGAGGTCTCAGATTCACCTCTCGAAGCTTCTACCTGTTCGTCCAGAGCAGAGTTACTGACTTGGGACAGTGGGATTGCGGCTGTTGCGATATCATCGTGAGCAACCCCAGAAGTCTCTCCTGGACCTCTCGTGAATTCAATGTTTTGTCCCAAGGAGATGGCAGTGGCGAGCCTGATATCTTCTCGAAATTGGGCATCAAGTTCTGGATCCTCCTCAAGCTCAACCTCGGTTTCTTCAGCTATGCCTTTACCCTTATCAGATCTTTCATTTTTCAGCTTAGACACTCTTGTTTCGTGGGCAAGGTCTAGGAGTTGATGAGCTGGGATCTCTGAGATACCCAGCCACTGGAGTGCAAATTGTTCTTCTGCCTCCATCTCAGCTGCTTGGGCCATCA
>NC_044923.1:14075097-14086905 GCF_003576645.1 Ipomoea triloba | reverse complement strand
CCTCACATGCGAAACAGTTCATGGCACTAAATACAAGAAGATAAGATTTGACCATTCATCCCAATTCTATCATTCCCAATTCTAACCTTAATTGAGAGAATCTATTCTCACTTAACGCCTTTGTGAAAATATCTGCAAGTTGCTCCTCTGTTGGAACATATACCAAGGTTATGTCCTTTTTCTCAACATGGTCTCGGATGAAGTGATATTTGATATCAATGTGTTTCGTCCTGGAGTGTAATACTGGATTTTGAGTGATAGCTATGGCACTTGTGTTGTCACACATAATCTTAACCTCTTTACATTCAACACCATAATCCAGTAATTGTTGCTTCATCCATAAAACCTGAGCACAGCAACTTCCAGCTGCTACATACTCTGCCTCAGCGGTGCTTGTAGCTATCGAATGCTGTTTCTTACTAAACCATGAGACAAGTCTTCCACCTAGAAACTGACATGTCCCTGATGTGCTTTTTCGATCTATTTTACAGCCGGCAAAGTCCGCATCTGAATAACCCATAAGTTCGAAAGATCCACCTCTCGAATACCAAAGCCCAACACTTTGCGTACCTTTGAGATATCTAAGGATCTTTTTAGATGCATTTAAGTGACTTTCCTTAGGACTTGCCTGAAACCTAGCACATACACCTACTGCAAAGGATATATCTGGTCTACTAGCAGTTAAATAGAGAAGAGATCCGATGATACCTCGATATGTAGTTTGATCGACCTCTCGACCTTCACTGTCGACATCGATACGTAGAGAGGTTCCCATGGGTACTTTGACTGAGGATTTCCCTTCTATATTGTATTTTCTGAGCAGATCCTTGGTATATTTCTCCTGATTGATGAAGATACCTTCCTTAAGCTGTCTCACTTGTAATCCAAGGAAGTAGTTTAGTTCTCCCATCATGCTCATCTCGAACTTCCCTTTCATCAAACTGGAGAACTTCTCGCACAAGTCTGGATTGGTGCTTCCAAAAATGATATCGTCCACATAGATTTGCACCAATAAGATGTGATCCCCGTCCTTAATTCTAAACAATGTTTTGTCCACTAGGCCTTTGGTGAACCCACACTGAAGTAGAAAAGAGGATAAGGTATCATACCAAGCTCTCGGAGCTTGTTTTAAGCCGTAAAGTGCCTTCTTTAATTTGTATACTTTGTCAGCTCCCACGTCCTTCAAGAAACCCGGAGGTTGTTCAACGTACACCTCTTCTTCGAGAAGTCCGTTCAGAAAAGCGCTCTTGACATCCATTTGATATACCTTAAAGTCTTTGAAGGCGGCATATGCGAGAAAGATGCGTATGGCTTCGAGACGTGCCACTGGAGCGAAGGTTTCATCAAAATCTATTCCTTCCTCCTGACAGTAGCCTTTGGCAACAAGTCTGGCCTTGTTCCTAACAATAACTCCATCCTCATTCATCTTGTTTCTGAAAACCCACTTTGTACCAATGACATTCTGATGATGAGGTCTCGGAACTAGTTCCCAAACGTCGTTCCTCTCGAACTGATGAAGTTCCTCTTGCATTGCTTGCACCCAATCTGCGTCGCTTAGAGCCTCATCGATCACCTTAGGCTCTATTTGAGATAGAAAACAAGCAAACATGCTTTCTCTGTAAGCTGATCTGGTTCGAACTCTGTCACGTACATCTCCGATCACTTGATCAGCAGGGTGACTTCTCAGCCATCTTAGGTCGGGTTGCGGCTCCTCAGTTGATACTTCCATTGAAGGTTGAGATATGGGTTGAACATCTATGATCTGGTTTTGATCAACTGAGTCAGGCGCTTTCTTCTTGGTAGACTCTTCATCATCTGATTCTGACTGGAGTTCTGCTACGTCTCGAACTATCGACTGCTTGTCTTCGAGAGGTAAGTTTGATCTCTCGATAGACTCTGGCTGATCTTCCTCAGCAGCTTCCGTTGTCTTTGATGGTTGATCTGTTGATGCCCTTTCATCAAAGGTAACATGTATGGACTCTTCAACCACCAAACTCCGCTTGTTGAAGACTCTGAGTGCTTTGCTTGTCGATGAGTATCCCAGAAATACTCCATCATCTGCCTTTTCTTCAAAAGTTCTTCGTTGAGTCTTCCCATTGTTGTGAATATAGCATTTGCACCCGAATGAGTGGAAGTGGCTTACATTCGGTTTTCTTCCATTCCACAACTCATATGGAGTCTTTCCAACTCCTTTTACTATCAAGGACCGATTTTGGGTGTAGCACGCTGTGTTGATTGCTTCTGCCCAAAATCCTTGTGATATGTTGGCTTGCGAGAGCATGGTCCTTGCGGCTTCTTTGAGAGTTCTGTTCCTTCTTTCAGCAACCCCGTTTTGTTGAGGTGTTCGAGCAGCTGATAGTTGATGATGAATTCCGTTCTCGTTGCAGTAGCTCTCGATTACTTGATTAACGAACTCTCCACCTTGATCTGACCGGATCTTTAGTATCGAGACTTCCTTTTCAACTTGAACTTGTTTCAAGAGATTTGGTAGGGCAATTTTTGTCTCGCTTTTCTTGGTTAAGAACACGGTCCAAGTGAATCTTGTGTAGTCATCCACTACCACAAGAGTGTACTTCTTTCCCTTTATGCTGGGTGGATCCACTGGGCCAAATAAGTCCATGTGAAGAAGACTTAATGGTCTAGTGGATGATGTCTCGGCTTTGCTCTTGAAGGAGGATTTGATCTGTTTGCAACGTTGACATGCCTCACAGATTTTATCCTTTCGAAACGTCACTTTGGGCAGTCCTTCCACTAAGTTCCTCTTAGTAAGCTTGTTGATAGTCTTGAAGTTCAGATGACTAAGCTTACTATGCCAATCCCAGCATAAGTCTTCCTTGCTCCTTGCTAGCATACATAGGGATGGTTTTGCAGACCTCCAATCCACTATGTACATGTTTCCTTTCCTTGCTGCTTCCAAGACGACTTCGAGAGATTCCTCGTTCATAATCTGACATTTGCTTTTGGTGAAGACAACTTTGTGGCCCTTGTCACAGAACTGGCTTGTACTAAGGAGATTGAACTTGAGCCCCTCAACGTAGGACACTCCTTTAATAACCAGCTCATTCTTTTGGATTTCACCAACAGCTCTTGTGCGCCCCTTCTTCTCGTTGTCGCCAAATGTCACCAAGGGACCTTCGATAGGTTGGATGTTCTCAAGCAGTGTTAGATTTCCAGTCATATGTCTCGAACATCCACTGTCAATGAACCACACGTCCCTGGTGTCCTGCAAGGAAATCAAGCAAGTTTAGGTACCCAAACTTTGGGTCCTGGTGGGTTAGTGAGTTTAGGCATCCATTTATACCTTGTGCCCATTATTCCAGGCCTAGGCGCAATGTAGCCATTGTACGTTTGATAATTATAAGGAATGCTAGCAAAGGTTTTAGGCCTCTTTGGTGCATAAATCAACTTAGGTAGAGACTTTTCGACCGGCTTATGCACCATGCCTTTCATACGCTGTTTGGTCATGTGAAATTGCTGAAAGTGAGGTTTCTTCCAGAACTTGTGATTTGATGACCAATTCTCACTAGATGGATAGAGTCTTCCTTTCTCCATCCGTGAGTTCCTAACTATGTGGATCTCAGACCTTCCATATTTGCCTTGAGGTGCATTATATGGAGTGTAGCTCTTTTTGTACTTGGAATGGCCTTGCGAGAGATAGCAAGGTGATCTCTCGATATTGTTTACCCGGCCATTCTTCGTAGCTTTCCTATACTTTCCATTGCTGGTGTATAGGGACGGTTTATGAATAGCTACTCTGGTCTTTTCTGTTGGTCCTTTATGACCTTTATTTGGTTTGGGTTGAGATCCTCCATTTCTTGAAGTTCCCAAACCATTGGTCTGTTTATCTCTCGAGAGATGGTCTTGATGGAACCCTAGACCGGTTCTATCACTTGTAGGTCTGTGATCAACCACCATTTTCTCCATAGCTTTGGAGGAATTAGTGTATGATGCTATGACCTTTCGAAGATTAAGCTCTCTCGTCTCTCGAGCTTTGCACTCTTCAGATAGTAGGATTACTTTGGCTTCTAACTCACTTACTTTGAGAGTCAGCTCCAAATTCTCTTTCGAGACGTTCTTAAGCATATCTCTTTCAGCAGTTAGCTTGCTGTTTTCATCCATCACTCTAGCATGAGTGCTATTGGCGATGTTAAGGTTCCTTCTGAGCGATTCCAACATCTCGAAGGGGTCCTCATCGCTTTTAAATGAAGAACAACGAGAGGTAGAAGTAGAGCAGCGAGATGTAGGAGTAGAGGTTACCTCGTTGTCAATGGCCATTAGGCATTGATTCTCCTCTTCCTCGGTGTATAAGCAGATGAGCCCCCTCTCATCCTCTGAGCTGCTGCTGCTTTCGCTGGAGCTCGACGTCTCGGACTCCTCGATTGTCCTCTCGAATTCTTCAGCAACAAGCGCCTTCCTGCGCTGATACGTCTTTGATGATCCTTTGAAGCCACCTTGTGTTGGCTTCTCCCTGGATTCCTCTATTCTCTTGGAATCCTTGCCTTCTTGGCCCTGATGCTTGCTTACTAGTGGGTAAGGGCATTCGGCCTTGAAATGTCCCGGTCTTCTACAGTTGTAGCATAGACCCTGATTTTCCTCCTCCGTCCTTCTGGATGGATATCTCTCATTTTTCCTTCTTGAGGAGGAAGGTGAACTTTTGTTGCTCTCCTGGTTCATCTTCATGTATTTCCTGAACTTTCTCACAAAGAGAGCAAACTGTTCGTCAGACATAACATTCATAGGATTAGAGTCTGACCTTGAAGATGTGGATGGTTGCTCAGCAACAAGTGCTACGTTTCGTCGATCCACAATGTCCTCATCTCTTGGGAACATCTCGAACTCGAAGGCTTTGAGATCCCGGAAGAGTTTGTCTGTTGTGGTTTCCTTCAGATCTCGGTGATCTCTCATCGTGATCACCTTTACTTCCCACTCCTTAGTGAGGCCACGTAAGACCTTCAGGTTCAGCTCCTTTTGTGGGATCTCCTTTTCAAGGTCACTGATCTCGGTTGTGAGCTTCATGAACCGAGACTCCATGCTGTCGATGCTCTCTCCTGGCTTCATCTTGAAGTCTTCGAACTTCTTCATGGCCACGGTGAGCTTGTTTTCCTTTTCCTGTTCGTCACCTTCACCAATTAACATCAAAGTATCCCATACCTCTTTTGCCGTTTTGCACTTCCTCACTTTTGGGAAGATGGTTTCGTCTATAGCTCTGAAGAGAATATCCTTGGCAATATTGTCCAGGTTGTTTCTCTTCCTATCATCACTGGTCCATTCTTCCCTAGGTTTTGGGATGTACTTTGGTGTTTCTTGGGTTTGAACTGCAGCAGTATTAACCATTAGGATCTTGACTGGTCCAGAAGTTATAACCTCGGCCATCTCATCATGGAGGGCTGATAAGTACGCAAGCATGCGTGTTTTCCAGTCGTCAAACCTGCTAAGATCAAAGAGAAGATGTCTCGACAACATGCTGTCCATATTGAAAAATTATCTCGTGCTTTGAAAATATTTAAGAAGATTTTTCAAAGAAGGATCTCTAGGCAATATAAACAAAGGTTTATATCGATCAGAGAACTTGCTCTGATACCAATTGTTGGTCCCAAGGGGATGGGGTACAAGTCTAGGGGGGGGGGTGAATAGACTTGTATAAGATTTTGCAAATCTTTTCGACCTCTCGTGTGTATTGAACTTAGGATGTTTAGGTTCGATACCTCACGAGGTGAAGACAAAGTTTTATGCGCAGCGGAAATATTATCCCCTTTTTGGTTAGCACGAGTTTGGGTTAGTTCGAGAGGTGTGATTATATGCAGTGCAATCGAGAAGTTAGCGAGAGATAAAAACAGAAAGTAAATGCAAGAGAGATTTTTAAGTGGTTCGGCCAACCCGCCTACTTCCACTCTTCTTCCAGAAACTCCCTGGAAGGATTGCACTAAAAACTTCCCTTTCTAGTACAATAACGAGCGCTTGAGCTTTGATCACCAAGCCCGCCTCAAGCCTCAGGTTTTTCGCCCCGCTTCCAGTTACTCCACCTCTCGAGCACTTGACCTTTGATCACCAAGCCCGCGTCAAGCCTCAGGTTTCTTTCGCTCGGACAGCAGCCAGGTTACTCCGCCTCTCCTCAGGTTTTTCTCCCCGCTTCCAGTTACTCCACCTCTCGAGCACTTGACCTTTGATCACCAAGCCCGCGTCAAGCCTCAGGTTTCTTTCGCTCGGACAGCAGCCAGGTTACTCCGCCTCTCCTCAGGTTTTTCTCCCCGCTTCCAGTTACTCCACCTCTCGAGCACTTGACCTTTGATCACCAAGCCCGCGTCAAGCCTCAGGTTTCTTTCGCTCGGACAGCAGCCAGGTTACTCCGCCTCTCCTCAGGTTTTTCTCCCCGCTTCCAGTTACTCCACCTCTCGAGCACTTGACCTTTGATCACCAAGCCCGCGTCAAGCCTCAGGTTTCTTTCGCTCGGACAGCAGCCAGGATACTCCACCTCCCTTGCTTAATCCAAAGCAAGACGTTGTTGATAGTCACAGTTGAATGTAACAATCTCCAATCTGACCACAAGCTATCGTTGAATCAACTTTGATGTAGAGCAGCTTTGGTCACCTTCTGGATGTATGACAGTTTAGCTTTGTAACTCTCTTCGAACACTAAGATGTGTTCTCTCGCTGTATTGAATATCAGGATGATATTCCAAGTTAAGCACTTTGCACTGGAACGTTTTTATCAGACACCTCTTGTTAACCTCTTGACCTCTTTCACCAACCCTGTTTCTTCTGTGTCTTTACGTCCTTATATATGAGAGTAGAAGAATAGTTCCGTTGGAGGGAAAACTATTCCGTTTGAAATTGGTCTCCCACGCCGAACATGGGTCTTTGCACAATTTCAGCATTTTTCATGGAGTAGTGGTCTTGTAACTTGAGCCTTTTGTTTTGTAGTGAATATTCCATATTCCACTTTCTTGAGTTCATGCTTCACTTGCTTCTTTTGGATAAAGTTACTCTTTTTATGTTCCCATCATTCCTTGTTTGGGGAATCTGACCACTTCAGGATTGGTGCACTTCTTGACCGTTTGTGGTGGAGGTCTGACGTGTCATCCACTTCCGTCCATTTTGAAACCTCCCGCTCAGCACCTCTTCAATATTTTATCTCCATGATATTCTTCTTCTCCAAACTTAGAGTATTTTATCTGCACATGTTGACTAACATTCAGCCTCTTGGAGAAGTGCCGGTTTATCGAGACCATAAAAGATGTCTCGACCACTTGATGTTTCAATCCCATGTATCGAGAGGTCTATCTCTCGAATATTCTTTACGTCTCGAACTCGATAGGTATATCGAGAGGTCCTTACCTCTCGAACTTGGCTTGTGTCTCGAGACTTAGTTGATGTCTCGTAGACCCTTATTCCTCCAGAGTTGTCTCGTGCCTGCTTCTGATCTATCTGTTTGCTTACAACACGAAAACTTCTAAGTTGTTCAAACAAGTTTACCTTAAGCTTAAATATTTCCCGAGTTGAGCTCAAATTACCCGGTTGTATTTTCGCTCTTAGTTTACTTATCGAACTTACATTGTTTTGCCTATGTATCGAGACTTGGGGATTCTTACTTAACAGTTGGTATCATCAAAACCTATTACATGATGTTCCTAACAATTTCCCCCTTTTTGATGATGCCAACACTTATACTTACTCTATATGGCTGATTTGATAGAAAGAATTAACAAGGATTTTATTTTTCAGCGCATATGGTAAGTTTGACAACATACTCTACTAAACTATGAATAATATAACTCACGCAACACCCCCAGCAAAAGATATATATGATTATAAGAAGGGAATGTTTACAAAGTAGAGTTTAGTAGACAAGATTGAAAGAAATAAGACCAAGAACAACATAGATATCAATACATTGAAATAAGATGGAGTTTGGACCACGAGAGCTTACTTCTTGTTGGCTTTCCTTTTCTTGTTAATGGCTTCTCGTGTCTTGATGGGGTCTTTCGGATTTACCAGGCTTAAGTATTCATCTGTGACATCTAGATGCCTGTAGTTCCTGTAGGCTTCCCCCACGAACTCACCATCAATTACTCCATCTTTCCACCAGGCAATGCATTCTTCTGGAGACATATTGCTGTGTGTAGATATCCCAGTGATTTTCAGAAGCTTGAATATCTCCAGAGTCAGAATTTGTTCAGTGTCTTCTCTGTTCCCAAACTTAAAGTTTGTCATGAGAAGATCTATCTTCCTTTCTTCTTCTGACTGTCGTTCTTGTCTTTTTCTTCTTCTTTCTCTGTCCTCTTCTCTCCTTCTCTCCATTTCCAGTGTACGCTGGACCCTTAGGTTTTCTGCCTGTTTGGCATCCTCCACTGCTTTGCTCATGATTCTTGGTATTTTTGGAGGTGGTCCAGCTGGTTCACTTGCTGCCCTTTTCTTGCCCGTTGTATCCCCCTTCTTTTTCTCTTTATTTTCCCCCTTGTTGGCATCATCAGCACGGGAGAGGAGGGTGGACATACCTTCGAAGATTGCTTGAAGTTGGGCAGGGACTTGGTTCGACAGGTCATCGAGTATGGCCTTCATCACATCCTGTCGAAGTTCACTGGAATATTGGAAGGCTCGCAGCTCTGCTCGCATCTCGGCTAATTCAGCCCTCGCACTTGCAGCCTCTGCTCGAGCTACAGCGGCTTCATCAGTGGCTTTCCGTGCTGCATCCTCAGCCCATATCGCCTGTTCGAGAAGTTCGGCATGACGGCCTTGGGATTCACTTGTGCCAGCAGCAGGCATTGCAGCATTGCGGACCACAGCGAGTATTCTTTCGAGCTGAGCCATCTTCTGAGATTGATCAGCCATGAATTGACGCACTTCGCCAATGAAGACTTCTTCGGCCTGTTGATCATAGTCAGAAGTAGGAGATGAGGATCGAGATGTACCTTTTGTCGGAGGGGACTTGGGTGCTTCCAGATTTCCACCCATGACTTGCAGTTGCGAGTCCACCTCTCGAGTAAGTGTCTGAGGGGCCACAGGGACACCGGGTTCAGAGCTCGAAGGTAGCTCCATGTCAGGCGCTTCCCGGTTTCCACCTGAGGGATGGATCACTTCTTGCTCCTCACCTCTCGAACCTGGAGCCTCAGCTTCAGCAACTGTGGAGATAGGATCAGCCGGAGAGGGTTCTTCGGTATTGGACGCTTCCCGGTTTCCATCCAATAGAAGTTCCCCTTCAGCGTCACTTCTCGAACCAGTGCTGGGAACTTGGTCATCTGCTGGTGGAATTGGAGACGAGGTTTCGATAGGTGCTTCCCTGTTTCCACCTTCGATAGTTGCATCGTCCTCCTCAGCACTTCTCGAACCAGCAGAACTTGGAACATTCTGCTCATGTTGCTCATTGTGCTGCTCTTCGGTCTGCTCCGATGAGTCTGGGATGATGATTATTTCAGGAGCAGTAGGAAAACCTGGCAGTGTGAGCAACGGAACTTCACCCTCTCGAATTGTCTGTGCTTCATCTGTAGTGTTCGAGGGTGTGGACGCAGGTGGTGGCAAAAGTAGAACGGTGTTGGGTGCCACTTGAAGTGCTTCAGAGGTCTCGGATTCACCTCTCGAAGCTTCTACCTGTTCGTCCAGAGCAGAGTTGCTGACTTGGGACAGTGGGATTGCGGCTGTTGCAATATCATCGTGAGCAACCCCAGAGGTCTCTCCTGGCCCTCTCGTGAACTCAACGTTCTGTCCCAAGGAGATGGCAGTGGCGAGCCTGATATCTTCTCGAAATCGTGCTTCTGTTTCAGGATCTTCTTCAGGCTCAGCTTCAACTTCTGGTGCTTCAACTGCTATGCTCTTCCCTTTATCAGTTCTTTCACTGTTCAGCTTCATTACTCGTGTTTCGTGGGCAAGATCCATCAGTTGTTGAGCTGGGATCTCGGAGATGCCCAACCACTGGAGTGCAAACTGCTCTTCTGCCTCCATTTCAGCTGCTTGACTCATCAATTGAGTGAAAGAACTGGTTCTCCAGTTGATCCACCTGATCACCCTGGAGAAGTCATCAAGAGTGGGTGCTTCCACTGCCAACTGAGTGGAAACTTCTTCATATAAGTCATCCCGCCCATCAGAGATGATTTCAGTGGCAGAGATTGCTTCGTCTATCTGAGCTGTGATCTCTCGACTATGCTCCAAGAGATCATCTCCCACCCTGACTGTGTAGTCTGTCTCTCGAACCATCTCACATGGTTCTTCTGCATCCCCTTGTACTGGATCACTGATCCCAGTACCTTCAACCTCTCGAGCCATCTCTCGAGATAAACCAACAGAGTCACCAGTACCCTCAGCAGTAATATCATCATTAACACACAAATCTCTTGACAGGGACCTGGTAGGGGGCACTCTCTCAACCTCAGTGGCCAGTGTAGCCTGAGGTTCCCCCTGGGCTTGTGCCCTGTCCTCGAAGGGTACTTGTATTACTGACGGTGTCACCTCTCGAACCTGGGTGACAGCAATATTTTTGGCCTTTTTGGCCCTCAAAGCAACTCTCTGAATCAGAGCATCCAAAGGCTCATCATCAGAGTCCTTCTCCTTGGCTGGGGCTTTCCTTTTGCCCCTTCCTTTTGGCTGTGAGGGAGAAGGTGCAGCCTTAACACCTTTAGCTTTGGGGACTAGAGATTTCGTCCTACCCATATAGGTATTTCGATGAATCTCTTTTCCTTCCCTCAATTCAAAGCCCTTCAGGCTTAGGAGAAATTGAACAACAAAGCCGAAACCAACCTTTTTACTGATCGACAGGTTGGCGTTGGAGACTGAGCGCATCACTTGCTGTTGGAGGAAGTTGAAGATAATATGTGCCCAGTCCAGCTTGTTGTTGTTCCAAATGGCATGGAGGATTTTGAGGAGGTCTAGACTAACCTCGTCAGTTCCGGACACCTTGCCGAGCACAAACTTCATGATTAGGTCGGCAGCGAGAGCAAACCTCTCCTTTAGGTGGTACTTGCGGAGGGCAGAGGATGCTCTGGGTGGTGCAGTCGCTAGTCGGATTTTCTCCCAGAAGGCTTGCTTGTCCAAGTCGTAATCCGATAGATGCTTGACTGCTTCCTCCGATGACGCGAAATCAAATGCCGCTCTGAGGTCACCTACAGATGTTGTGATGGGAAAATCATTAAAGCGGCTTTCGATTTTACCCTTCGTGACCTTGGCATTTGCGAACCATTCTGTGAAGTCGAGGGCGTGAATGGTCCGGTAGTCGTGCGTCATGTATTTCATCAGTCCTGCTTTCTCAAACTTCTTCAGGACTTTTTCCGCCATTTTTGGATTAGGGGAGTTGGTGATGAAGCCGTTTCTGTCAAGGATACTCCCTGCCTTGACTTGTTTGATCTGAGAGCGAATGTGTAGCAACTCCCTCTGATATGCGTCGGAAGATGAGGTTGATGTAGAGGATTCGGACGCCATTGATGAAGGTTAGATGTTTTGGAGGGAATGTGTACTGCGTTTAGGATTTGGGGATTTTGGGTAAACGGTTTTAGCTTGAATCCGGGTAAAGAAGAAGGATTTGGCTTTTATATCATGTGGATTCGGGTTGGATATATGGGTAGGGTTGAATATTTGATCCGAGGAAGGATACCGGTTAATTTCAAAGAAGTAAAAGGTCAGAAATACCCTTTATAACGGTTATGTATGTAATATATGGTAAGGGTATTTTGGTAAAGTATAATGTGGTTTTTGGATAGTGGGATATAATGAGATGTTTATACAGGCATGCTCCCATTAACCAAGATAATGCCCTTAAGTTCGGAAAACCGTCAGTAACCGATAACCACGTGGCTAGCATTAATATCCAAAGTTAGCCGTTTCC
>NC_044923.1:14067107-14072886 GCF_003576645.1 Ipomoea triloba | reverse complement strand
GTCTCGAACTGGATGGTTGTATCGAGAGGTACTATCTCTCGAACTCTGCTTATGTCTCGAGACTTAGTTGATGTCTCGCAGACCCTTATTCCTCCAGTGTTATCCCGTGCCTTCTTCTGTTTTATCTATGAAATTACAACACGAGATTTCTAAGATGTTCAAACAAGTTTACTTCAAGCTAAAATATTTTCCGAGTTGAGCTCAAAGTTACCCGGTTGTATTTTCGCTCTTGGTTTACTTGTCGAACTTACAACGTTTTGCCTATGTGTCGAGACTTGGGGATTTCTACTTAACAGTTGGTATCATCAAAACCTATTACATGATTTTCCTAACAAAAGGTAGTTTAGATTGCTTTTAATACACCTTTAGTTTTAAAATTGTGCACCTTAAGCTCTAAATTCACGCACATATGATTTAGTCTTGGTTATTCCCAACTTATTTCATTTCCCACTATCTAATATATATTTTAAATTTTATTAGAAAACAGGCATACATTTCTGAATTCATAGAGAGTTTGCAAGCATTTGGTGCTAGCATGGTAAAGATCATTGATCTGGCACAAAAAATACCACCAATGATTGCAGACAATGACATGTGAAGGTCTTGCAGTCTTTTGCTTAAAAAGATGCTTGGTATTGGGAAAGAGGTGGTGCAGTCACCTCTTTCACAATAAGAGGCTGAATCAAGAGTAGCCCTGGCTCATGGTAGGGAAACCCATAAAATCTTGTTGTCATTAACCTGGCTATACAAAAGAGATTGAAGTATAGCAATGAGGTATTTGACAAACCAAGTTTCAACCTTGGTTTCACTCCCACTCCACTAGATGCTATCAAATGTTCTTGGGATGATGTCGCAAATATTGTGCTTGAGGTGTGCAACTCTAGTGATTAAGGTGCGTTTATTTAAGGCTTAAGGTGAGTTAGTTAATGAAACATAAAGAAGCTATTAAAAAGAATAAAGATTTAAATGAATATAAGTTGGTTGAATATGTAGCATCAAACGAAACGACATCTCCAAATGCAGCATAGCTCTTTTTTTAGACTGGATCTGCCCAAAATATTCCGCACAGCTGCTCACTATCATCAATGTCATAGTCAAAAGAAAATGCACAACACAATTCTTGTTTCTTAAGAATATGCATGATCATTTGTGCATCATCACCTAATAGGAAAAAGTGTCAAATTTGCCCCCTAAGTCGGATTGATAGTTTAGGCCCCCTAACTGAAGAAAGCTCCATTCAAGTCCCCTAAATTGGTAAAATTGTTCAATTTAGTCCAAGTTGACTTGTGTATTAGGTAAAATTCAGTTAGGGGGCCTAATTGCACTATCCACCCTACTTAGGGGGCTAGTTTGACACTTTTTCATTTTTTATTTTATTTTTCAAAATAAATATTTTTTATTTATTAAAAATATTATTTACTATAAATAATAAATAAAAAATAAAAAATATTTTTAAAACAAAAAACAAAAAAAAAAACAAAAAAAACCATCGGTTGTCCAGCAGGATGGCCACGACCGTCTAAGGAAGATGGTCATGGCCGAAGAAGGAAGATGGCCATGGCCGACGAAGGAAGATGGTGATGGCCGTCTTCTAGATCTGGAACGAGGGCGACAGCCATGGTTGTCTTCCTTAGACGATCGTGGCCGTCCTGTAGGACAGCCACGACTGTCCGTGAGGAAGAATGTTGTCCAACAACCGGTGGCTATTTTTTAATATTTATTATTTTTAATAAATAAAAATATTGAAAAATAAAATAAAAAATGAAAAGTGTCAAATTGGCCCATAAGTCGAGTAGATAGTGCAATTAGGCCATCTAACTGAATTTGACTTGATAAACAAGTCAACTTGGGCTTAATTGAACAATTTTACCAATTTAGGGGGCTTGAATTGAGCTTTTTTCAGTTAGGGGACCTAATTGCACTATCCACATGACTTAGGGAGCCATTGACACTTTTTCTGCACCTAATATAAAGGCTCTGATATCCCTTCTCATATTTTTAAAATTAACATTTGTTGCCCCAATTTTAGAGTAGTTTCCCACGATTTCTTTATACAAGTTGTAGCATTTTGTTGGCCCAATATTTGCTTTTGCACAGTCTGTAATAAATTTCTGATGTGCAACATTGATGTTCATATTTTCCTCTAAAAACTGTTTTGCAAGAGCCGAAAACATGCAATGCTTACATTTTTCTTCAAATGTCTTTACCTCATAACCAAGACTTCCCTTGTACTTGAATACAATCCTAGCTCTACAACTAGTTCTGTTTGAAACTCTTCTCCTCTTTGGAATGGAAGAATCTTCTCCTGCATCTGCATTTGTTTTGGAACTAGAATGTTGAGAACCTGAGTTCTTAAATCTTTCTCTACTGCAAACAATATGCTTTGTGACTATCGTCCCATCCCGTGATTTGACTAAAGAACTAGACCTCGTGTCAAATCCAACTTTTGCAGCATAGTTTTTGTAAAATTCTGTGGCAGCTTCCAATGTTCTAAAAGACATTCCAACCAATGGTTTGATCTCATCTTCACAGTGCAGAGTTCAGTATTGTGTCATTCTAGGAGATATTGACAAACTACAAGTATCGATGTTGTTACTAGGACTCAAACTGAGGTTGTTTGCAAATTACAAGTGTGATACCCCGTTTATTTTTAATATTTTGATAAACTATTATTATTATTATTATTATTATTATTATTTTTGAATAAGTTAATGATTCAAAAATTATACAAGCCTATTATTAAATTATATTATGTAACCCNACATAAAGAAGCTATTAAAAAGAATAAAGATTTAAATGAATATAAGTTGGTTGAATATGTAGCATCAAACGAAACGACATCTCCAAATGCAGCATAGCTCTTTTTTTAGACTGGATCTGCCCAAAATATTCCGCACAGCTGCTCACTATCATCAATGTCATAGTCAAAAGAAAATGCACAACACAATTCTTGTTTCTTAAGAATATGCATGATCATTTGTGCATCATCACCTAATAGGAAAAAGTGTCAAATTTGCCCCCTAAGTCGGATTGATAGTTTAGGCCCCCTAACTGAAGAAAGCTCCATTCAAGTCCCCTAAATTGGTAAAATTGTTCAATTTAGTCCAAGTTGACTTGTGTATTAGGTAAAATTCAGTTAGGGGGCCTAATTGCACTATCCACCCTACTTAGGGGGCTAGTTTGACACTTTTTCATTTTTTATTTTATTTTTCAAAATAAATATTTTTTATTTATTAAAAATATTATTTACTATAAATAATAAATAAAAAATAAAAAATATTTTTAAAACAAAAAACAAAAAAAAAAACAAAAAAAACCATCGGTTGTCCAGCAGGATGGCCACGACCGTCTAAGGAAGATGGTCATGGCCGAAGAAGGAAGATGGCCATGGCCGACGAAGGAAGATGGTGATGGCCGTCTTCTAGATCTGGAACGAGGGCGACAGCCATGGTTGTCTTCCTTAGACGATCGTGGCCGTCCTGTAGGACAGCCACGACTGTCCGTGAGGAAGAATGTTGTCCAACAACCGGTGGCTATTTTTTAATATTTATTATTTTTAATAAATAAAAATATTGAAAAATAAAATAAAAAATGAAAAGTGTCAAATTGGCCCATAAGTCGAGTAGATAGTGCAATTAGGCCATCTAACTGAATTTGACTTGATAAACAAGTCAACTTGGGCTTAATTGAACAATTTTACCAATTTAGGGGGCTTGAATTGAGCTTTTTTCAGTTAGGGGACCTAATTGCACTATCCACATGACTTAGGGAGCCATTGACACTTTTTCTGCACCTAATATAAAGGCTCTGATATCCCTTCTCATATTTTTAAAATTAACATTTGTTGCCCCAATTTTAGAGTAGTTTCCCACGATTTCTTTATACAAGTTGTAGCATTTTGTTGGCCCAATATTTGCTTTTGCACAGTCTGTAATAAATTTCTGATGTGCAACATTGATGTTCATATTTTCCTCTAAAAACTGTTTTGCAAGAGCCGAAAACATGCAATGCTTACATTTTTCTTCAAATGTCTTTACCTCATAACCAAGACTTCCCTTGTACTTGAATACAATCCTAGCTCTACAACTAGTTCTGTTTGAAACTCTTCTCCTCTTTGGAATGGAAGAATCTTCTCCTGCATCTGCATTTGTTTTGGAACTAGAATGTTGAGAACCTGAGTTCTTAAATCTTTCTCTACTGCAAACAATATGCTTTGTGACTATCGTCCCATCCCGTGATTTGACTAAAGAACTAGACCTCGTGTCAAATCCAACTTTTGCAGCATAGTTTTTGTAAAATTCTGTGGCAGCTTCCAATGTTCTAAAAGACATTCCAACCAATGGTTTGATCTCATCTTCACAGTGCAGAGTTCAGTATTGTGTCATTCTAGGAGATATTGACAAACTACAAGTATCGATGTTGTTACTAGGACTCAAACTGAGGTTGTTTGCAAATTACAAGTGTGATACCCCGTTTATTTTTAATATTTTGATAAACTATTATTATTATTATTATTATTATTATTATTTTTGAATAAGTTAATGATTCAAAAATTATACAAGCCTATTATTAAATTATATTATGTAACCCAAAATCATTTGAGACTAGTTGGCTCTCCTTTATTTCTAATCTAGGGAAGTAATTAATTTATTAAGAAACTAATATATATTTCTATAGATAAGTACGTACATACCCTACTGCTATAGTATATATAAATTAAACTTAAGATTAATATATTTATGTGATTAATAAACACACGCACCCCAGGCCACAAAGAAAAAAAAAGGAAAAAGAAACCTAGCTATATATATATAGAATTTCCCTTAGCTGCCAATTAGTTGAGCCCCTTTCAATTTCTTATTCTCGTCAACAGCAGCCGCAATAACCCTTTCAAATTCATTAGTCGTCACCCTCCCTTTGTATGCAAACATCGTCAAGTTCTCTCCTCTGTTCATTGTAGGAATTCAAGGGTTTGTGGATTTTGGAATCCAGGTAAGATTTATGTTCATCTAAATTATTTTACCCCATAAGAAACAAAAACCTTTTTTCTATGTGCTTATGTGAAAATCTTTTGCCCTAAAAAAAAACAAAACAATTTCGTTATTTTTGAATAATTGCTATGTGATTCATGATTTTCGTGAATATTGTATTCTATATTAAAATTGTTTGATTGTGACAGTGATATTGAGTATGAATTCATATTAATTATTTTTTAAAGTAATTCATATTAATTTGATTTTATATATAATTGATATATTTGAATTGACTATTGTATATATATGATTATTATATGAATTACATTTAAGTGATTTTATGCACTACGGAATTTATATAAGCTTATTATACGAACCTATGAATGTCAGGTAGTGTATGTGTATATACTTGGAAAATTTTAATTGGGATGAATACGTGAATTGTGTGTATACATATGTATATATTAGTGTATGTGTTTTGTGAATTGGAGTATTAAGTCATATTCTCGCAAAGCTTACAGATTATGTATTTTAATATAGCTATGGATAATTGGGTATAAGATATTGGTACCTTGTATAGTGAGAATATATGTGGTAAGTTGGATGCTAAGTAATTGGTGTGATGTTGTGAATAAATTATTGTGGTTATAGTCACATAATAGGTATAAAGTTTGACGAGCTACTTGGATACAATGATTTTTGATATAAGATGTGAACTTTGAGGGTTAAAGATATATTGTTTTATCATGGGAATGGTGCCGTTTGATTTTTTTACCTTGAGGAGTGAGCAGTGATGTAAAAGCTGA
>NC_044923.1:13988353-14067082 GCF_003576645.1 Ipomoea triloba | reverse complement strand
AACATTTAGAGCATGTTGCACTGGGTCCCGGACCACAATGCCTTGATCATCAGCAGCTACCATGTAGTCCTGAGCTTCAGCTGCTGGATCATCTATCTCTCGAACCATCTGTCGTGGCTCTTCTGTATCCCCCTGTACTGGATCACTGATCCACTTGATAAACAAGTCAACTTGGGCTTAATTGAACAATTTTACCAATTTAGGGGCTTGAATTGAGCTTTTTTCAGTTAGGGGACCTAATTGCACTATCCACATGACTTAGGAGCCATTGACACTTTTTCTGCACCTAATATAAAGGCTCTGATATCCCTTCTCATATTTTAAAATTAACATTTGTTGCCCCAATTTTAGAGTAGTTTCCCACGATTTCTTTATACAAGTTGTAGCATTTTGTTGGCCCAATATTTGCTTTTGCACAGTCTGTAATAAATTTCTGATGTGCAACATTGATGTTCATATTTTCCTCTAAAACTGTTTTGCAAGAGCCGAAAACATGCAATGCTTACATTTTTCTTCAAATGTCTTTACCTCATAACCAAGACTTCCCTTGTACTTGAATACAATCCTAGCTCTACAACTAGTTCTGTTTGAAACTCTTCTCCTCTTTGGAATGGAAGAATCTTCTCCTGCATCTGCATTTGTTTTGGAACTAGAATGTTGAGAACCTGAGTTCTTAAATCTTTCTCTACTGCAAACAATATGCTTTGTGACTATCGTCCCATCCCGTGATTTGACTAAAGAACTAGACCTCGTGTCAAATCCAACTTTTGCAGCATAGTTTTTGTAAAATTCTGTGGCAGCTTCCAATGTTCTAAAAGACATTCCAACCAATGGTTTGATCTCATCTTCACAGTGCAGAGTTCAGTATTGTGTCATTCTAGGAGATATTGACAAACTACAAGTATCGATGTTGTTACTAGGACTCAAACTGAGGTTGTTTGCAAATTACAAGTGTGATACCCCGTTTATTTTAATATTTTGATAAATATATTATTATTATTATTATTATTATTTTTGAATAAGTTAATGATTCAAAAATTATACAAGCCTATTATTAAATTATATTATGTAACCCAAAATCATTTGAGACTAGTTGGCTCTCCTTTATTTCTAATCTAGGGAAGTAATTAATTTATTAAGAACTAATATATATTTCTATAGATAAGTACGTACATACCCTACTGCTATAGTATATATAAATTAAACTTAAGATTAATATATTTATGTGATTAATAAACACACGCACCCCAGGCCACAAAGAAAAAAAAAGGAAAAAGAAACCCTAGCTATATATATATAGAATTTCCCTTAGCTGCCAATTAGTTGAGCCCCTTTCAATTTCTTATTCTCGTCAACAGCAGCCGCAATAAACCCTTTCAAATTCATTAGTCGTCACCCTCACTTTGTATGCAAACATCGTCAAGTTCTCTCCTCTGTTCATTGTAGGAATTCAAGGGTTTGTGGATTTTGGAATCCAGGTAAGATTTATGTTCATCTAAATTATTTTTACCCCATAAGAAACAAAAACCTTTTTTCTATGTGCTTATGTGAAAATCTTTTGCCCTAAAAAAAAAACAAAACAATTTCGTTATTTTTGAATAATTGCTATGTGATTCATGATTTTCGTGAATATTGTATTCTATATTAAAATTGTTTGATTGTGACAGTGATATTGAGTATGAATTCATATTAATTATTTTTTTAAAGTAATTCATATTAATTTGATTTTATATATAATTGATATATTTGAATTGACTATTGTATATATATGATTATTATATGAATTACATTTAAGTGATTTTATGCACTACGGAATTTATATAAGCTTATTATACGAACCTATGAATGTCAGGTAGTGTATGTGTATATACTTGGAAATTTTAATTGGGATGAATACGTGAATTGTGTGTATACATATGTATATAATTAGTGTATGTGTTTTGTGAATTGGAGTATTAAGTCATCATTCTCGCAAAGCTTACAGATTATGTATTTTAATATAGCTACTGGATAATTGGGTATAAGATATTGGTACCTTGTATAGTGAGAATATATGTGGTAAGTTGGATGCTAAGTAATTGGTGTGATGTTGTGAATAAAATTATTGTGGTTATAGTCACATAATAGGTATAAAGTTTGACGAGCTACTTGGATACAATGATTTTTGATATAAGATGTGAACTTTGAGGGTTAAAGATATATCTGTTTTATCATGGGGAATGGTGCCGTTTGATTTTTTACCTTGAGGAATGAGCAGTGATGTAAAAGCTGACTCACTAGGGGGTTTAATAACTTCCCTGTTATTTTGAGGAGTGAGCAGTGACTTGAAAGCTGACACACTAGGGAGCCCAGAAAACTCCCTGTTTATGAGCATTTATTTTTGAGAACTTGTAAATAATTCATTTGGTACCCATTTCTCCTTGACGATATGTATATATCAAGTGTTGATGTTTTGAGAAATTCTGAAATGTATTGTTGTAAGAATCTCTATTCGAAAGAGGATAATTGAGAGGTTGGAATTCTCTCTTTGGTTATTATTTTATGAACTTGGAAGTGATTCTTTTGATTTGAAAATNGAAACTAATATATATTTCTATAGATAAGTACGTACATACCCTACTGCTATAGTATATATAAATTAAACTTAAGATTAATATATTTATGTGATTAATAAACACACGCACCCCAGGCCACAAAGAAAAAAAAAGGAAAAAGAAACCCTAGCTATATATATATAGAATTTCCCTTAGCTGCCAATTAGTTGAGCCCCTTTCAATTTCTTATTCTCGTCAACAGCAGCCGCAATAAACCCTTTCAAATTCATTAGTCGTCACCCTCACTTTGTATGCAAACATCGTCAAGTTCTCTCCTCTGTTCATTGTAGGAATTCAAGGGTTTGTGGATTTTGGAATCCAGGTAAGATTTATGTTCATCTAAATTATTTTTACCCCATAAGAAACAAAAACCTTTTTTCTATGTGCTTATGTGAAAATCTTTTGCCCTAAAAAAAAAACAAAACAATTTCGTTATTTTTGAATAATTGCTATGTGATTCATGATTTTCGTGAATATTGTATTCTATATTAAAATTGTTTGATTGTGACAGTGATATTGAGTATGAATTCATATTAATTATTTTTTTAAAGTAATTCATATTAATTTGATTTTATATATAATTGATATATTTGAATTGACTATTGTATATATATGATTATTATATGAATTACATTTAAGTGATTTTATGCACTACGGAATTTATATAAGCTTATTATACGAACCTATGAATGTCAGGTAGTGTATGTGTATATACTTGGAAATTTTAATTGGGATGAATACGTGAATTGTGTGTATACATATGTATATAATTAGTGTATGTGTTTTGTGAATTGGAGTATTAAGTCATCATTCTCGCAAAGCTTACAGATTATGTATTTTAATATAGCTACTGGATAATTGGGTATAAGATATTGGTACCTTGTATAGTGAGAATATATGTGGTAAGTTGGATGCTAAGTAATTGGTGTGATGTTGTGAATAAAATTATTGTGGTTATAGTCACATAATAGGTATAAAGTTTGACGAGCTACTTGGATACAATGATTTTTGATATAAGATGTGAACTTTGAGGGTTAAAGATATATCTGTTTTATCATGGGGAATGGTGCCGTTTGATTTTTTACCTTGAGGAATGAGCAGTGATGTAAAAGCTGACTCACTAGGGGGTTTAATAACTTCCCTGTTATTTTGAGGAGTGAGCAGTGACTTGAAAGCTGACACACTAGGGAGCCCAGAAAACTCCCTGTTTATGAGCATTTATTTTTGAGAACTTGTAAATAATTCATTTGGTACCCATTTCTCCTTGACGATATGTATATATCAAGTGTTGATGTTTTGAGAAATTCTGAAATGTATTGTTGTAAGAATCTCTATTCGAAAGAGGATAATTGAGAGGTTGGAATTCTCTCTTTGGTTATTATTTTATGAACTTGGAAGTGATTCTTTTGATTTGTGGTTATTATTTTATGAACTTGGAAGTGATTCTTTTGATTTGAAAATTGTTGGTGGTTACTTAAGGATTTAAAATATCTCTTTGGTGAATATATTATGATTTAAAGAAATTTGAGTATTGATGGTATTATGAAATGTCTTGAGGAATTGATTATATGAAAATGTTGAGATACAGGTTATATGGAGAATATTGAGAAAAGAGTGGTTGAATGGATTTGGATTATGGATAGGCAATGCCTTGATCTCCTAGGAATTTTGTGGGTATATTTATATATACTTTAATGTGTGACTTCCTCAAGTTACATTTTAATTGGTTGAAATTTATTGATATTAGTGAGAATAAAATTGCTTAAGGGGTTATTGAATGTGCTAATTACATGCTCCTATGTGTTATGTGCTATGTGCAAAACGTTTTACGGGGTGGAGTAAGTCTTACCAACCGTCGTGCTGACTTTGTTTCCCCTTTAGTTAATTTTGCAGGTGATGATTGCATGATTTTGGAGCATGAGAACAATTTACACCCTTCTAGATTAGTATTTGGAGTTTTATTTTATTAGATAATCTAGAGCTTGTAATTAAAAGAAATGTATTTAGTTCATTGTACTAGTATAAATTATTGGTTATTTTTAGTAGTTGTTTTAGCCTGTGCGTTTGTATCTAAACGTGGCGGTAGCATCCCTATTTTCTGTAGTTTTGGTTTTGAGCTTCCGCAATTATAAGATATTTTAATTAAATAAATCTCATTCTAATAAAATATTATGGTTTGGAAAATGGGGGTGTTACAACCAAGTCATTGGGAACTGTAACATATAAACAACATGTTATATGTGCGTGTTGTTAAACCTTAAGGTGCGTGTTATCAAACCTTAAGGTGCGTTAATTAAACTATCCAATGCATTAGACTTTCAAAGTGAGGATTTTCAAATGGAATGTTTTAAGTGCGTAGTTTGAAAGCTTAAGGTGTGTGAAACAACATCTTCAGGTGCGTAGTTGTTCTGTTAAAGGTGTGTGCCTTTAATGCTAAAGGTGTACCAACTTAATGTCGACACTGTGAAACCTTCGGTGCATACACTTAAGCCTTCAGGTGCATTTACGGATATCTTAAGGTGCGTACATCTAAGTGTTTAGGTGCGCCAATGTGACAGCGATTGAATTCAAGGTGTGTAGCTAAAGTGTTTTAGGTGTGTGTATGTACTGCTTAAAGTGCATACTATTCTTAATTCAAACCCTAAGTTTCATGTTTTTAATAGTTATATTAAAACATCAATAGAAATGTAGTGAATGCAAAATACCTTGATCGAATTCTTCCTCGCGATTGATCGATGAAGATAATATATTTTATAGCCAATAACCGAGATTTGAAAACGACTAAGATTAGGAAAGAATGGAGATTAGGAATCCATGGAGAATTTGGAATTCAGAGATACGTGAAGGAGGAAGTTAGAAGAAAATGACGAAAATGCCCTTACTGAGCAGTTCTCCTTAAATACGTGTTGAATTTGCTATCCCTTAGATCTACATTGATCTAAGGTTATGTTTTGCATGGGAACCTTCCCAATGGAACACACACACACACGCGCGCGCATGCGCGCGTGCGTGTGTGTATGTATGTATGTATGTATGTATGTATTTATTACAATTGAAAATAAAATCAAATTTGATTGCCACAAAAACATTGCATTATAAATTTAAAGAGAACCTCATTTTCACTAAACGATCTAATATTACAAGAAAATGACAAATCACAACACATGAAAAGTAATCTTAGAGAGATAAACTCTAGGTAGAAAGAAAAAGTATGCAGTTGATAGAGAGTAAAAAAGTTTATAAAAATCCTAGAGTTTATAAAAATCCTAAAAATTATTGTTTTAGGGCCTGTTTAGAAACCTAGAAAATAACTTGTGGAAGTTAGTTTTTAGATTTTCTAGTGTTTAACTGTGTAAAGAAAATGAAGTCCGCAAAAAATATCTATTCTTGTCAAATGAAAAAAAAAAAAGACTCATACTAGTTGAAAATGTCTTCTGATACTTTTATTCGGATGACATTTTTCGCATTTCTCTCTCGATCCCTCTCTTTGAGTAGCGTCAAATGAGTGTGTTGATCCACTATCTGCCTTGTTACTATTTGGATTAGATCAAGCTTATCAGTTAAAATTAGGGTACGTTGGGATGTGCCAAATAGTAAAAAAATCTTGGTTTAGCTTTGGCCCACAACCCAAAATTTTTTAATAAATACATTATTACTTTTTTTTTTAATCAGTTTCCTTAGTTTAAAATTTTAATATTCTATGAGAAATAATGTTGTAATAAATTTCTATTCAATTTTTAAAAAATGAACCAAACAAAAAAGATTATTTTTTTAACTTTCAACAATACATGTGATTTACAATAGTAGGTAACTTACAAGCAAAAATGTTTTAATTGCACTTTTTCTTAACAGTTTGATGGCTGCCAAAGACCTTGTGGTTTAGTGGCACCCGGTGTCCCGGTTAACACTCCCACATGGATGATGGAGTGGGTTTGAGTCTCAGTGGAGTCAACTGTTGACTCTTTGTGCTTCAGTAGGTTGAGAAAATAGCTATGAACAGATACTACATTGTAATAGAGTCAGTAGTGCTCAAAAAAAAAAAACAGTTTGATGGCTAATATAACACGTTTTGTAAATTAACAATGCAATTTATTTTTCCAAAATAGTGTAGTGCGAGGCTTATTCGTTTTTGTTTTTTTTTTTTTTTTTTTTGGTAAATAAGAATTGAAAAGTAACTTTATTATTTTATTTACCAAAAATTTTAGTAGGTTAAATACTTTTTATTTTTCCCTTTGTCTCCGCCACTGATTATGTTGTAGATTTTTCATAGTCCTCGTATAGGAAGATGAAACTTAAGGAGGATGGTGATGAAAAGCTAAGGCAATGAAATGATGAAATGAGTGACGACATTGTGTGGACATGATAAGCTCACCCAGTGACTTTGGCAATCTATGACTTATAACGTACCAACCAAAATACAGAATCAAACAAAGGAATCTGAATCTTAATCATCCTCTGGATTATCTACAAATCGCTAAGGTTGGACCAGAACTGAAGTAACATATTACCTACAAAAGTACAAAGACTATAGTCGAAAGCTGGTCAATTCCAACTAAATTGATTAGACGTGACAAATTATTGTGTAGACCACGGTCCAAAACAACGTTGTTTTGATTTTATTTTTTTTTTACAATTCTTCCTCCGCGCACGTGTTAGAATAATGAACTTTTTACGATAAGATAATGTATTTTATGAGTTAGAATAATATACTTTATATGTTAGAATAATGAAATTTTCGAAGTAAGATAATATATTTTAAAAGTCAGAATAATGTAATTTATGTATTAAAATAATATATTTTATGAGTTAGAATAATGTAATTTATGTGTTTTTAGACTGTGATGCATTCAATAATAATTCGTCATATAGTTACTTGGCACAAAATTTCATGTTCAATTCCGTTTTGGTTTGAGCTGAATGAAAGAAAGTTCGATCAGAATTGAAATAACATAATACATTTTCGAGTAGAAAACTTTTCTTTTAATGATTACTAGTATTTTCGCCCGGCGTTGCGCGGAATGAATTTGTTATAACACTTTAAGAATATTTGGATCGATATACAATTATATAAATTATAACATCGAATATTATATAGCGCAATTGATGAAATTGGTTGGATTGATTATGTTTTTTTGATATTTTCTTTGCTTGAATTAGAGCAAATAATTGTCTAATTACCCGTGCGATTCACTGATAAATTTTTTTATTATTTATTTAGATAATAAAATTAAAGATAAAATTATTTTAAAAAATCTAATATTGAACATCTACATTTATTTGATTATAAAATTAGTGCAAAAAATAATATATGACTTGTTTGTTTACAATTATCTTAAAAAGATCAATATTTAATACTCCGTATAACTTAAGTAATTATATTATTACAAAAATAAATATGAAAAAATGAGAAATAATTTAACTTTAATTATTACAGAGTATAAAAATAAATTGAACGACCGATATTTAACTTAATTACATAATAATTATTAGGAAATTATTATTAGTCAATTACACTAAATTAATTATTTTTCGTTAACATGAATATCAATTCGTATATACAAAAAATATTATTATTATATATTAAATATGTTCAACCTTCTGCAGTGTTCATGTAACTTATGTATTTATGTATTTTATACATATAGATTAGAATATATTTTTCCTAATTTTTAAATGTCATTTCAAAATATATTCTAATCTAGACGTATAAAATATATGAAAATATATTATAATATTATAATTATAATATAGTAATATAAAATAATATATTTTATACATATAGATTAGAATATATTTTTTTAATTTTAAACGATAATTAAATAATTAATAGGTATGAAGGGTAGATAATGCAATATCTTAAACATAACAAAACATGATTTGATTTGATTAAGAATAATATATATGTTTATGAATATATAGTATAAATTATGAATATATCACCAATTAATATTAACAATATTTTACCATATTACCATAAATATATATATGGATAATTAATCAATTATAGGTGAATGAAATTGGGGTATGAAATTGGTATGTTCTTAGCAATTGACTGATTTTATGAATAAATATATATGGATAATTAATAAAATAATAAATGAATAAAATAAATGATTTTATTAAAATGCCACTAAGTTTGGGTGGGAAAATTTGGGAGGAGGATATTGTTTTTATATACACACTTTTAACTCTATATTTATTAGTATAATCTGTGTATATACTTTAGGAAAATATTCATAATTAAAAATATGATATAATTTAAAAAGTAAATTATTAATTAGATTGCCTAATATAATTGTCTTACTAATTGATTACCATGCTACTATAATTCATATATTTTAAGTCTTTTTATTACTAAGCTAAATACATATCCTTAATAATTAAGATAATCCTTAGTCACATCCGTAGTACTAAAAGTATTGCTTTAATTTTTTATGAATAAGAAATAATATTATCAAGCCAAAATAATTAAAAAATAATGTGTCTATTGTACAAAAAATTTTATAATTGACTTAATAATTAAGTATTAGTTTTTATTGCCTAATACAGATTGACAATTATTAAACATTATTTACGATATTTATTGTGTCCCTTGTAATATTAAAATTATTAGGTAGAATTTTTATAATTAAGATATAATTAAGATAGTACACATAAATTATATTTTCTTTAATAATTAATATAATTATCTAATATAAATTTACATCTATTAATAAGTATTTATGGTAATTATTATTAGGTATTAATAAAAATGATAAAAAAAAAAGTTAAGAAGAAGAAGAAAATTAGGAGGAAAGCATATATATATATATATATGCCATACAATATCGTAAGGTAAATTGATAAAAAAATTAATAATTACTTCAAAATCAAATACATAAATGTTCTAAGGAAACATTGAATTTTACAATTAAAAAGTGTGCTATTCTTTTACTGAATTCAGAAAACATCACCGGTCAAACCCCTCATTTCTTCTGGTTGTCACCGACTCCTTTGCATATCTTCTTCTCCGACTCTAGATGACCTTTGTTTAGTAACTCCATCAACACCATGTGTTCATACTGTGACAAATATTTCATACACATACATAAATCAAAGTATAAACACTGAGACTAATGTCAAAGTATTAAAACAAAAGCAATCTTGTGCTTCAACAAATAATAGTTATCATAAAATCGATATTGTAAAACGATATTATAATCGATATTATAATGAATGCAACACCAATCCATTCTATTTACAAGGCGGTGGAAGAATAAAATCAAAGAGCCGCCAATATACGATTTCACATAGAACGGGAAGAAGAGACAGACAGTGCAAATTGAAGAATTATGATTTTCAAAATCAACAATCCATTGTATTTATAGGTAGAAATGGTGAGAATTATAAATTTGTTAATTTTTCAAAAGGAAAGTATAATTAATTACTTAACATTTTTAATTATTAATTCTAAATGAAATTTGTAATCCTACGTATAAATTATAATTTGTTCCGATTATTATTATTATTATTATTATTATTATTATTATTATTATTATTATTATTATTATTATTATTATTATGTATAACTTTCATAGTAACACGTGCTTCATGCCTTTTTTCACGGATCTGGAGACTTTTTTTTACATTTTTTTCGTTCTTTTAATATAAAATAATATATTTTATAAATATAGATTAGAATATATTTTTCCTAATTTTTAAATGCCATTTCAAAATATATTCTAATCTATACGTATAAAATATATGAAAATATATTATAATATTATAATATAATATAATGGAGGTTTCAAAATAATAGTATGGATGTTACAAAATAATATTATAATATTATAATATTATAATTATAATATTATAATTATAATTATAATATAGTAATATAAAATAATATATTTTATACATATAGTATAGATTATAATACATGATTTGATTTGATTAAGAATAATATATATGTTTACGAATATATAGTATAGATTATGTATATATCACCAATCACCAATTAATATTAACAATATTAACATATTACCATAAATATATATGGATAATTAATCAATTATAGGTTAATGAAATTGGTATGTTCTTAGCAATTTGCTGATTTTATGAATAAATATATATGGATAATTAATAAAATAATAAATGAATAAAATAAATGATTTTACTAAAATGCCACTAAGTTTGGGAGGAGGATATTGTTTTTATATATAGTATAGATTTGGTTAATTTGGGATACAAATAGTTTTCTTTCTTTTTAAACAGAAATGCCAATTTAATCTTTATTCTAGGATTGCATTAATGATTTTGGCAAATTTTACTCTGTACCACGGTCCATATAGTAATATGATTCATAAAATAAGTATCATTTTAATTACATTTCAGTTTCATTTGACAATATTGTTCTATTTTTTAGTTTCATTTTTCCACACACACTAGTTTCATTATAGTAATACAAAAATATCATTTTAATTCTACTACAGTTTCATTTGACAATATACATTATTGTATGAGCTCTATTTTGTAGTTTCATTTTCCATACATACTAGTTTAATTATAATAATGCTAAAGCATTATTTTAATTACACTCCACGTTCATTTGACAATATATGTTATTGTATGGCTCTGGATTTTAGTTTCATTTTTCACATACACTAGTTTTATTTTAACAACACTAAAGTATCATTTTAATTATACTACAGTTTCATTTAACAATATACGTTGTTGAATGAGCTCTATTTGTAGTTTCATTTTCCACACAGTAGTTTCATTTTAGCAACATTAAAATATCATTTTAATTATATTATAGTTTTATTTGACGGCCATGGTCCACGTAGCACTATGGACAACGGTCCACTCAATAACAATTGAATAATTTTACTTTTTTTTTTAAAGTTTTAATTGCAATAATTTTCATCAATATGAGTCAATTTAATTCTGTCATCAATATTTTGTTTGATACTATCAATTTAACTCACTTTTACCACGTACAAAAGCCAGTGATAAAGGTGTTAGATATAAATGTTAATTTAGCAACCTTATGAACATTTTGATAAAGGAAATTCTATTTGCACCACTCTAATTGTTATTTACGTCACTCTTTGATAAGTGTGCTAACATTATAAGTTGTGTAAAATAGAACAACTTACTATTTGCACTACCTTCATTAAAATTAGTCAAACATCATATTTTTATTTAAAATTTTATTATTTATTTAATTAAAACATTAAAAAAATTTAAAAAAAAACCCCTCGCGAAGGCGATGGACTGCCTTCTCACCGTAGAAGGTGAGGTTTTTTTTAATGTTTTAATTTTTAAATTTTAATGAAATCTCGTAAATTACATTTGATCAGGTTGGTGTAAATAGTCATATTTACATCCTTACTGCTTTTCTTTTTTGAAAACCTACATCCTTATTGCTATTTACACCACCTATGTAATTGTTGAAAATTTTCACCTTTTTAAAATTTCAAGGTTATTTACACCCATTTTTCAATAGAGGGTGATACAAATAACTACACCCTTTGATAAATTTATCCTATCTTTTAGGAAAAAAAAATTCTTGTGTGTGCTATAATTGTAGTAATTTGATCAATATCAATTAGGGGTAGAGTCAAGTATTTCATCCCGTGGGGGCGAAAGATTAAAGCAAATGAAATATTTTGAAAGAAAAAATTAATTAAGTAAAACTAACATCGCTCTTTATTATCATTATTTTTCAACAACTATTAATCGTTGAATAGTGGAAAAACAAGGTTTTTTTCCCTTCTTTATCATTTCATTTTTAACTGTAGTGTGTGAATAATTTATTGAATTGCAGGATTATATTGGATAAAAAATGAGTTAAATGAACCATATAAATTCAAACAAAAGACTAAATTGACTCAATTACAATTATTGGAACTTGGGAGGAAAATAAACTAAAAAAAGATAAATTTAAAAAATGTGATAACACCTATAACAAAACAAATCAACATTAATTTTGTGCAAATTATCCACATAATCCAAAAAGACATCATTTTGATGTTAAAAAAATTCTTACTTCGCGCCTGAATTAGAATAATGAACATTATATTCTAAGGTAAGATAATGTATTGTATTAGTTAAAATAATATACTTTATGTGTTAGAATAATGTATTTTATATGTGTTAGAATAATGAAATTTCTGGGGTAAGATAATGTATTTTTACAGTTAGAATAATATACTTTATGTGTTACAATAATATATTTTATGAGTTAGAATAATGTATAATGTACTTTATGTGTTAGATAAATGAAATTTCTGGGGTAAGATAATGATGAGAACTATTGTAATTGTATTCAATAACTCAAACTATATCTGTTCAGATTACATTGGTATATATACAAGAGAGTCACAGATAGAGCGGGACTAGGACTTATAATCTCACACAACTACTCAGAGACCTAATACTCCCCCTCAAGCAAAGGGTATAGGAATAACCTGTAGCTTGTCTGTAAGAAAGGAAAACCTGGGCCCTGCAAGTGGTTTGGTAAAAATGTCAGCTAGTTGATCCTTGGTGGAGATAAAATTCACCTGAATGTCACTCGAAGCAACCCTGTCCCTGACGAAATGGTAGTCAATCTCAACATGTTTGGTGCGAGCGTGGAACACCGGATTGGCACACATGTAGGTGGCACCAAGGTTGTCACACCAAAGCTTGGGAACCGGAATGCTAGGGGCACCTATCTCACGCAGCAGGGAGAGGATCCAGACCACTTCAGCACAAACATCTGCAAGAGCCTTATACTCAGCCTCGGTAGAAGACCGAGTGACCGTCTTCTGCTTTTTGCACATCTAGGAGACGAGGTTGGTGCCAAGAAACACAGCATACCTGCTGGTGGATTTGCGGTCTTCTGGACAGCTGGCCTAGTCAGAATTAGAGAATGCATGGAGTTCAGTCGAAGTAGACTTCCGGGGGCGAAGACCCAAAGTAAGAGTAGCCTTGACATACCTTAAAACCCTCTTTAACTGCTCCCAGTGCGTGGTAGTAGGAGAAGGCATGTGCTGGCAAAGAAGATTGACCGCATACGAAAGATCAGGCCTTGTAACAGTCAAATACTGCAATGCACCCGCAATACTCCTATACCTAGTGGGATCATCATATAGATCTGTACTGACTGTGGTGGATTTCGTCAAAGATAGTGGGGTAGCAAGTGGCTTACAGTCTGTCATACCAGCACGCTTGAGAATGTCAGCCATGTACTTGCGCTGCGAAAGCATAATAAGACCATCAGTACACTTGATGGTCTCAATCCCAAGAAAAAACCCAGGCTCCCCAAGATCACGAATCTTGAAAGTAGTGGACAACTTGGAGAGCAGAACTTCCATCACAGCCTGATCATTACTCATAACTAGAATATCATCAACATACACGAGCAGATAAACAATAGCAGAGGCTTTAGAGAAATAAAACAACGATACATCAGTCTTAGAGGCCTTGAAACCAACAGATAATAAGAAACCATGCAAACGAGTGAACCAGGCCCTCGGAGCCTGCTTTAAACCATACAGAGACCTCTTAAGTAAGCAAACATGATCAGGAAACTCTGAGTCAATATAACCAGGAGGCTGACACATATAAACTGTCTCACTCAGGTGACCATTCAGAAACGCATTGTGTACATCAAGTTGCCTTACCAGCCAACCACATGAGAGAGCAAGAGAGAGCAGCAACCTAACCGTGGTAGGCTTAACCACCGGGCTGAATGTGTCAAAGAAATCTTGCCCGGGAACCTGATTGAACCCCTTAGCTACCAACCTGGCTTTATACCTCTCGATCGAACCATCAGCCTTCCGCTTAGTGCGGAAAACCCACTTACAGCCAATGACATTCATCGCAGGGGTAGAAGGAACAAGGCACCAAGTCTGATTCTGCAAGAGGGCATTAAACTCCTGATCCATAGCCTCCCTTCATTCTGGAAATTTCACCGCCAGTGTGTAACAAGTGGGATTTGCAGCAGGAACCTGCACAGTCAAAGCAGTAGCCGGAGCAACAGAACGACTCCTAGTAGCCATGGAATGAGTCCGCTCAGTGGGACGTGTGGTACGACCCCGAGGACGCCCACGAGGACGCCGTTGTGGCACCACAGCAAGAGCCGAGAGAGTGTCCAAAGGCCGAGCAACCGAGGAAGAGATGACCGACTCAGCCCAGGGAGCGGACGCACAGTTTGAAAGAGCCTGCAAAACAGTCTTGGCAGCAAAGGGAAAAACACCCTCATCAAAACGAACATGACGACACACATAAATCTTATTAGTCTGCAGGTCCATGCATCTATAGCCTCTAAAAAACTCAGGATAACCTAAGAAAACACAAGGAGACGACCTATAAGACATTTTATGACGATTATACAGGCGCAAATGCGGATAACACAAACAGCCAAAAACACGAAGAAAAGAGTAGGAGGGCAGAGATTTGTGTAACAGTAGGTGAGGACTCGAGCCATTGAGAGTAGGAGAAGGCAATTTGTTAATAAGAAACACAGTAGACTCAAAAGCAAAATGCCAGAAACGAGAAGGTACAGAAGCACGAGACATAAGAGCAAGACCAGTTTCAACAACATGCCTGTGCTTACGTTCCACACGACCATTCTGCTCATGTGTGTAAGCACAGGACTGCCTGTGATTAATACCCAGTTGCATAAAAACAGAATGCAATTTCTTATATTCAGCACCCAAATCAGATTGAATAGCCTTAATCTTGCAATTAAAGGAACGTTAACAAGACAACGAAAATGCTCAAAAACAAAGTATATATCAGACTTTAATTTCATTGGGAAATACCAAGTAAAACGAGAATAGTCATCTACAAACAATACAAAATAACGATAACTATCAGAGGACATTACAGGAGCAGGACCCCAAATGTCCGTATACACTAAATCAAGGACACTCGAACTAACAGACTCAACGCGTGGCAATGGGAAACGCGCAGATTTACCCATTTGACACGCAGAACATAAACTAGAAGTAGATTTAATAGACTCACTAACCGAACAAGACTGTAGGACTCGACTAAGAACACGCTGATGTGGATGACCCAAACGATCGTGCCACGTAGAGGTCGAAGCACGAGCAAACAGAAAAGCAGAAGGTGGAACGCCAGAAATCGGTAGGGTATAGAGTCCACCAGAACTATTGCCCCGCAGAAGGATTTCCTTGGTCTGAATATCCTTCACAACAAAAAACGAAGGGTGAAACTCAAAAAAGACATTGTTATCCGTGGCAAACCGTTGCACAGATAACAAAGAAGCAGATAAAGCAGGAACATGTAAAATATTGGACAAACGAAAAGGCTTAGAGGAAGCAGATAGAGAGGCATGACCAACATTACTAATAGATAAATGCGTACGGTCACCGACACGTAATGTGTCACTACCACCATAAGCTTCTGAACTGGAGAGAGCAGCTATGTCAGGAGTGGCGTGTTGTGTAGCGCCCGTGTCAGGAAACCAAGTGTGAGGAGACAAACTGGCTTGCGAAGACTCCCCGTGATACATGAATTGAGCTTGCGGATTAAAACCGTGCGGCAACCTGTAACAGGACAAAGCAGAATGGCCAAAATTCCAACAAATTTGGCATTGGAGCTGCTGCTGCCGTCCACGGCCACGTCCACCTCCCGCGCGCTGCGACTGCTGCCGGCCAGATCCACCACGCCACGGACGACCACCGCGCCCTCTCTGTTGGTTCGAAGCAGAACGATCGCCACCACCAGAAGCGTGACCGCCACCCCGGCCACGCTGAATAGCGTACGCCGCCGCCGGCGACTGAGTAGGGACAAACTCGTCAGCCGCGATAAACTCCTGAGCACCATAAGAGTAATCGGTCGGCCACGAACAGCAAGCGAGGCAGTCATCGGTCGAAATTTCGGCCGAAGTCCCCGAAAAACATACAAGTTTTGTTCTTCAAGAGAAACCGACCGGCCAGCTAGCGAGAGATCTTCGATAATAAGCCTTGCACGTTCAAGGTAGTTGGCAGTAGAGGAGTCTCCTTGCCGGAGACTATGAAGCTGGCTGAGCAGATGGAGTTGCCGGGACTGAGACGCCGACACCAAGGACTGTTCCACGGCCTCCCAGATTTCCCGCGAGGTGCGAAGACCAACAGCAATGGAGAGGACTTCTTCGAATAGAGAGGAAACCGGCATAGAGAGCAAGGTCTGATCACGCCGCACCCAAGAAGCGTAGTCGGGATTCGGCACCGGCGGTGGCGGAGGGGCATCGGCAGTGACGGCAGGAGAAGGTAGGGTGGCGGCCGGACATGGATACGAACCGTCAATGAATCCCATAAGCTCATGACCGCGAAGAAACGGAACCACTTGCGTACGCCAAAATAAATAATTACGATGACTGAGCTTAATACTCACAAAGTGATGAGCTGCGGAAGGAGAAGTAACCGCAGATGAGACCGGAGAACCAGTAGCCACATCAGAAACGGTCCGTTCAGAAGAATTCACAGATCCGTCGTGGTCAGCCATGAATTCCCACGGAGAAACCCTAGCGACTGATACCAGATGAGAACTATTGTAATTGTATTCAATAACTCAAACTGTATCTGTTCAGATTACATTGGTATATATACAAGAGAGTCACAAATAGAGCGGGACTAGGACTTATAATCTAACACAACTACTCAGAGACCTAATAATAATAATGTATTTTATGAGTTAGAATAATTTAGTTTATGTGTTAGAATAATATATTTTATGAGTTAGAATAATGTACTTTATATGTTTTTGAACCACCCATGGTCCACGCAATAATCATTGTTAATTTTGCCTACCCCCACCCACACAATTGTTATACCATGAACCAGGGTTCACCTTACATTGTGAACCCTAGTCCAAAACAACATTCATATTATGTACTTAGAGTGAACATATTATGCGCTTTCAATTAATAGATTATGTAAATATAAATAAATTGCATCATTGCATGAACGTAATATGGTACTGTAGGTAGATATATAATTTATTGACTGTACACATATAATATGTTAATTATAATAAGTATATAATTTATTAACGGAGGACACTCAATCTTAATGTTATTTTAGACCAAGGTCCATAATGTTATTCGAACCTTAGTCCATGGTATAATTTGCCCACTCCACCCTGATTAGCTTTTGGTGAGATGAATGATAGATGCAAATAAAGTAGTTGAAGAAAGTGTGTTTATGTTGAAACGAAAATGGCAATTTATATCATGAATCAGGGTCTACATAACATTATGAACTATGGATTGAAACAACGAGCTAGGTACATAATTCATACTTATAAGTTACAGATTTTCATAACACAAAAAATCATAACATATCATTATGGACTCAACTAGATTGGAAAAAAAATGAGGTACAAAATTCAAACTCGTAAAGTACAAAATTTCACAACACAAGACGCAAAAAACATTATACAAGACACATACACATGTTATATATATATTTACTTATTTTTCAAATCCGATTTAAGTATATAATTTGTGTTCATAGGCACAAAATTTCACAACACAAAACACAAAAATTCATAACATAATATACAATTACTAATTTGTTCCAATTACAAAATTCATATTGGTACAAAATTTCATAACACAAGACACAAAAAATCAATAACACAAAATACAAGCATAAACGCATAAATCAAAGTCTATAGTGCACTGTGAATATTGGTCCATAGTATAACGATTGCACAAGAATATCTTGGGCAAGGATAAAAAAGATAGAGAGAATAGAAAAGACAAAGATTATTAGCCCAGGCCCAGGGGCAGGGAATCTCGACTGCTGGCATAACGTTTATTCTTGGGCAATAAAAAAAGATAGAGAGAGTAGAAAAGACAAAGATTATTATCCCAGGCCCAGGGGCAGGGAATCTCGTCTGCTAGCATAACGTTAGTGTAGTGTAGTGTAGTGAGTATGGACAATGCAAAAACAAAACAAATGCATTAATTAATTACTGTATTTAGTATTGTGGGGAGTGGTTCCACATGGAACATATATAACTAAAGTAAAATATATGTTTGTGTTGGCATGGGAATATAATATTATTCTTACCTACAAAATGTAGTCCCCACACTCAAATTTAATTAGATTGTGGAGGAGTAAATTAGTGATACAATGACTCACTAGATAGGAGAATCAGTGTTCACAAGGAGCCAAACACATTGAGTATTACTTTCACGCTGTGACTGTTAGGGCTCAATCATGTTTATTTACTCACAAACTACTACCCTAGAACTAATTGACATACTCATACAGACAATATAATATTATTCTTTAAAAAAAATTTAAGTGATTCTAGCTTTGCCAAAATAATCTTAAGTCTGTAATACTCTGCCTCTAGAGTTACTATAAAGGTAAATCGCGAGTCGCATAATCAGTCCATCAATCATATCATAGTCTTCTTGTGTATTATATTCTTTAATATGTAGTATGTGGTGTTTATGGTTGGGTAGGGTAGGCTCGTGAACACATTCCGTACAAGTATCCTCAAAGCTGCTGCAAGAGCAGTTAGTTGGACTCATGCATATATGGGTCATGGGATGCATCCCATCTGCTTCAACTGACAAACTTTACTTTTTCTTTTATGAAAGAGAATCGAATCCACTTTGAGCACACCTTGTTTTTACATACATACTAATCTGGATGGATGGCGTGAATGAAGCAGCAATCATTATACATTTTTATTATATTAAAAGGTTTATTTTTTAAAATATTTTATTTTATTGATAGTATATTATTTAGGGTGTGTTTGGTTTACATATGGGAATTAAAATCGGAATGAGAATCAATTACTTGGTAATGCAGTTGTTATGCCTGGGCAAATTATTGTATGGACCATGGTTCACATAGTGTTGTGTGGACCATAACAAAAAGACATTTTTAGTATACTAAATGTACATTATTTATATACTGAATGTACATTTTACAATATAATATACATTCAGTACACAAATAATGTACATCCCCTGAATACAATGTAGACTTTTAATATACTAAAAGTACGTTATTTTTATATTGAATGTACATTATTTGTATCAATTTTGGTCATTGATTATTAAAATGTTCAAATTAGGTGCATGATTATTCAATTCATATCAATTTTGGTTCTTGACTATTAAGATTTTCAAATTAGGTGCATGGCTAATCAATTTGTATCACATTTGGTCCTACTGTTAAATTTTTTGACCAAATTTCCGCCCAAGTCACTGATGACCGACTAATTTATTTAATTTTTATTTTAAAAATTATTTTAATATTTTTTAAATTTAAAAAAAAATGTCGGTCACCCCTCACCCTCACCGGAGACGACCGGAGACGAAGGTGGATGGGGTGGCCGGCGTTCTCTTCTCTAGCATTATTTTATTTTTAAGTTTTTAGTTTAAAATTAACCTATCATCGGTGACTTGCCCGAAAAATTTAACAGCATGACCAAATGTGATGCAAATTGAATAGTCATGAACTTAATTTGAAAATCTTAATAGTCAAGGGCTAAAATTGATACAATTGAATAGTTATGTACCTAACTTGAAAATTTTAATAGTGAAGGACCAAAATTAATATATGTATTATAGAAGAGGCTAAAAATGATATTTTCTATTGCCATTTTTCATGTTTTGGGTCATCTCTAATTTGGATACAAGTCTGACTTTTTATCGTTTGGGCCAAATTGTGTGGCCCTAAGACACGTTAACTTATCAACAAATCCTATTAAAAACAGAAGCCCAAATTTGATCCACTTTCCAACGTTCATCTGGAATTTAAAATATGCTTGTGACCGTTACACTGGGCCCAAAGAAGAACTAGCCGTTACTCTGCCACCTCGCCTTCATTTCTTCATTCATATTCTCCCAAGAATCGGAGCAATGCGGCGAACTCATCAAAGAGCAAAACCTAAATTTTAGATCCTTCGAAACCACCACCCCTACTTCTCTTGAGTTGAATTTAGATTTTAGAATCTCACATTCTAAGGGTTCAGAAACATGGCTTCAAGAACTGCCTCCAAAGATATAATCACTCTTCGCGGATCAGCCGCTATTGTCAGTGAATTCTTCGGTATGTATTTCCCTTCTTTTCCCCCAATTAGGGTTTCGTCTTTCGTTTTCTGTTCGGATAAGTATTGATTGTGTTTTTCTGTTTTGTTGAACCCACTTTGGCAGGTTATGCTGCAAATAGGTAAGAATCCAAAGGGGAAAACTCACATATTGGAATTTGAAATATTATGTTGTTTCTTTTCGGGCTGAGATTTTGATTTTGATTTTGATGGGGGCAATTTCTTTGTTTAGTATTTTATACAACCGCGGTGTGTACCCGGAAGAGAGTTTTGCGAAGGTGAAGAAATATGGGCTTCCGATGTTGCTCACTCAAGATGAAGGTGTCAAAACCTTCATTTCCAACTTAACAGCCCAAATTTCTGGTATTTTCCCAATTTAATTTAGGGTTTCAGTTTCTATTGATTGAACCCAACTTTCTGGTAATTTTCCTATTTAATTTAGGGTTTCAGTTTCTATTTCTTTTGGATGATGAGGGAAACCCACAACCCTTTTGGGTGAAGGTAAACCTCGCCTTGTGACCTATCCGGCAAAGGACCACAAGGAAGTAAACTAGCTTAAGTTACCCATAGCTGGCCGGCTCAAACCAAGGGGGCAAGGATTCGAACTCGTGACCTTGTGGTTACAAGTGTAGATATCTTGCTGCCATCTTTGCTGGAGTTAACCCCTGGTTTCAGTTTCTATTGATTGATTGATTATATAGTTTGGTATAGTCCATTGTGAATTGATGGATGGATGGATGGATGTTTCATTTATTGTTGTATTGATGATTTAATGTTGAATTTTGCAAAGAGTGGCTCGAGGCCGGGAAACTACAGAGGGTTGTGCTTGTGATCATGAGTAAGGCCAGTGGCGAGGTGTTAGAGAGGTGGAATTTCAGTATTGAGACAGACAGTGAGGTTGTTGAGAAAGGGTAATTAATTTAATTAATCCACTCCAGTTGTTGGACCTTATTAAATATGAAACTAGGAGTTGAAGAGGGGAGGAGTAACATTTTCTTCTTCTATTTTTATATCATTTAATGAAATTTGCAGTGTTTCAAGGGAGAAGAGTGATAAAGAAATAATGCGCGAAATTCAAGCGATTATGAGACAAATAGCTTCCAGCATTACATATCTCCCATGCCTTGATGAAGCATGTAAGTAAGCAGCAAGCCTTGTTGATAGATATATCAGCAAAATGATGTGTCTGACTATGTGTAGTTTCACTTTGGTGATGTATAATAGGCGTGTTCGATGTGTTAGCCTACACTGATACAGATGTTGCAGTCCCGTTCACTTGGATCGAAAGTGACCCTAAACTGATAGCAAATCCACAAATGGTCAAATTGCATTCCTTTGACACCAAGGTAAGTAATACTACTAATTGAAGTAGTAGTAGTAGTCATCTGCAGAGTTGAGCTACCTAATAGTCTCACTCGGGTAGTCTTGAAGTTTTTTGCGTGGAAACTGAAATATTGAAATGTTGGTTTTGATTGTATTTGGTGCAGATACACAAGGTTGACACTCTGGTTTCCTACAAGAATGATGATGAGTGGGATGAGGCATGAATGAATGTTGGTTAAATGTTGGGCACTTGTGTTTTTAAGTTTGTGAATCGTCAATTCACATTTAGTATTATGTAAGTGAGAGGAAAGTCCTAAACCCTCCCTCTCTCTGTATAACAAGATTTATGTTATTGATCAATGATTTCATTTATGTGATGTTGGATTTGCTTTTCCAATTTATGTTTTGCTGATGATATTAGTTTGACACACACAAAAACACAAAGAATGTGAATTTTGTCAGATACTAATGACTAGGCCTTATTTTATAAAGAAAAACAATTTTGAAACTGAGTTTTTTAAAATCACAATTCGTGACTTTTTGTGTACAAAAATTGGTCAGTTTTAATCCGAACGACCACAGTAGTACAAATGTTAAAAATTCAATGCTCAATATTTTGAAGGGGAAGCACTTGACTCACTGAGGGAGGATAGCAATAGTTATACACTTATACCATGGACCCGGGTCTACCTTACTATCACAACTTACATATTGAATGTTTATAATTCCAATTATGAATACTCAGTATGTAAATTGTGAAAATTTATAATTACAAGGTGGATCTGAGTCCACATAATAATTTGTGGGGAAGAGAGACAAGGCCAGTCCTATAGTTTTATAGGTCGAGACAAGTGAAATAAAAGGCATCATGCCCAAATACCATATTTAGAAGCTAATATAAATTTTTATAATTAAATTTTAAATTTTATATATGGTACAAAAATACTAATGTCAACTAATTTGAAATAAAATTTAAAAATTTTCAAACATTTTATAGATAAAAATCTAATCATGAAAGAAATCTTATATGTGTTTTCCTAGATGCAAAATCATTAATGATCTCTTCAAGATTTTTATAACATTGATCTTAACCAAAAATAAATAAATAAATACATGTGAAGCGCTTGCACTAAGGAATTCGTCAATCAAAAAATTTTATTTTGCACAAAGGGTAAACATGTGCCTTCAATCCTTTCATAAATAAATGATAAACAAATTATAGAACTTACAAAATAAAATAATATAAAATAAAATTAATCTTCATATAATAAACTTACAATTTCATTATGCACAAGAATCCTAATAAATAGAATTAAAAGACAATTAAAATTCTTAATTCCTAAATATTAAATAACAATAGGTATAATTAGGATTCCAAAAATTTAGTTTGATTATAGGAATTAAAATACAATTCTGCATTTGATATAGTAGTTTGCACAAGAATCCTAATTGCATTTCTGCATAAGCAGTTCACAATTGCAGAATGCCAAAATTGCAATATTGTTAATTGCAGAATAGCCAAAAAATTAAAAATTTGTAATCTTGTACGCATTTGAATCCTAGCCGGTCGTGATCCTTGGATTTATCCACATATCAAATAGTGATTGCGAATTTTTCATCAAAAAAAAAATATTTGAGAGTAAAAGATTAAAATGTTATTCCTTGCTTAATGAACCCAATACACCACCACATTGAATCTAGACAGCCGCCTCTCTTCAAACCACATCTTCCTTCAGCTCAGTTCATAACATCCAATTCCACAGAAGTTTCTTCTTCATAAAAACATGAAACCGAAAAGAAGACTCAGGATTTGAACCTGACGTGAATCGAACACGCAACCTTCTGATCTGGAGTCAGACGCGCTACCATTGCGCCACAGATCCAATTTGTTGTACAATCGTCGCAAATAATATTATTAGTTAAATACTTTTAAAATTATGACCACTACTCACTTGTTACTGCTTAGAGCAATCCCAAAAGCGGGTTTTGAAATTTTTTTCTTCTCAATTGGTTGAATCCCCAAAAGTTCCAAGCCCCCCCCACCCAACGCCCCAGCCTAATAGAGAATGTGCTTACTGCATGACTCAAATCACTCAATCATTGGTCTTTCTTTCCAAACTTTTTCAATGTGACCAACTGAGTTGTCCATGCAGACGTTTTGAAAGTATTTTTCTATATTGTTGGATGAGAGAGTGTGTGAGTTGAAGGAAAGAAAAAAAGTATTGGCAAAAAAATTGATTTTTTGTGAGTCTTACTGTGTACTACACACAAGGTATTAAGTAATTTTTTCCTCACAAAACACCTTTATTTTTCTCTCCCTCCCTCTCTCTATTCTACATAGCCTGCCAAAAGACGACGACAACCTGCCAAAAGACGACGACAATTGATGAGGATGCACTTAAAGAGTTTAACATCATGTTTGGTTTACGGAATGAATTTTGAGGTAATAGGAATGCTATTCCATAAGGAATGGAATAGGCCAGGAATAGAATATGAATTGTATTCTATTGTTTGGTTCGCGGAAGGAATAAACTTTAAGAATTATATTACAGTGTTTGGTTGGTTTAAGAAATACAAATGAAATATGTTTTAAAAGACATAAATACCCTTATAAAATATGTAATAATTATAATAAAAATAATAATAATAATAATAATATTCTAATATTATTAGAATTATGTAATAATAAAATAAAACTTATAATAATATTAATAACAATAATAAGAAAAAAGGAATAATAATAATAATAATAATAATAATATTCATATTCATATTCTAATATTATTAGAATTATGTAATAATTAAATAAAACTTATAATAATATTAATAACAATAATAAGAAAAAAGGAATAATAATAATAATATTCATATTCATATTCTAATATTATTAGTATTATGTAATAATAAAATAAAATTTATAATAATATTAATGACAATAATAAGAAAAACGGAATAATAATAATAATAATAATAATACAAAAACAAAATTATATATAAATAATTTTTTAAAAAAAACATAAATGGGAGTTTTTGATCTCACATCAGTAACTCAGGAAGAGGAGCTCATTTGAGCTCCTCTATACAAGAGAAGCATTGCTTCTCTTTTGAAATTAACAATAGGATGAGCAAGTCATAAAGAGCCAAAACTCAAAAGCTCCTTCATTTAAGGAGTCTTAATTGCTCTTAGTTACAAGTTTTTTTTTTAAAATAATATAGGAGCGTTTTGAAAAAAGAAAAATATTTCCGCAAAACGCCATGGGGTAAAATTGAAAAATAACAACATTAGGCTATTCTTGAGTTCACCTAGGGGGGCCTAGGAATCTCTATTCCCCTTGCAAGGGGAATAGGTCATTCCCAGGAACAATGTTTCTGGGAATAGGAAGTTTTACCAAACAGCGAAATAGGCCTATTACTGAGAATGCTATTCCATTCTAGGCATATTCCGCGAACTAAACGTGCCATAAGAGTATTGACCAACCAATTCATCCTACAAAGCATTAGAGATTATCATTTCAATGACATTATCATTTAGAACAACCCATGCAATAGCAGCACGAGGTTGGACTTCAACATTAACAACTTTAGCAATAAGTGGTTCAACTTCAGCAGCTATATCAATAACAATAACAGGGTGTTCAACTTCAACTTTAGTAGCAGTCGGGGGTTCAACATCATTTTGCATCTATTGAGAAAGTGTAATAAATGAGAATGGAATGGTCAATATAGAAAACATAATACAAAGACAAATACAAGTGTAATTACTTGGTTTTTTGAACTAAGCTTGTTATGGTCATATTGTCCACAAATTAAACACTTCTTTTTATCACATTTTCTTGATAACTTGCCAACTAGCTTATCATCCACGATGGACTCATCCTCAATATGATCTCTCTTCCTTAGTTTTTTTTTTGTCTACCTGGTTGCACTTTATACTTGGGTGGTAGTGGAGGTTTTTTGCTAGTTTTTGTCTATAAATTCGAGGGATAAATTAGCATTATTGCTGGTTTATAACTCCTCATATATGCTTCCACACTATAGCAATGGTAGACATAATCTTTAGGTACTTCCCCTTTTATTAAGGGCATAAAGGTCCACCCAGTGAGGTTTTGAGAAATATGAAGATCGTCATCTAATAACTCAAGAAGCCACTTCCAAGTTTCTTTCAACTCACCTTCAACCACAGTAAATGCGATTGGGTACATGTTGTTATTAGCATCTATTCCAACTGCACTTAATAATTGTCCTCCCTTCTAATTTCCCTTCAAATAGCATCCATCTACACCAATTAAGGGCCTACATCTATTTAAAAAAACCCTTCTTTACATGCTCCATAACATATATACAGCCTCTTGAATATACTCCTACCCTCCATTGAATAAGTGTTGTCCAAAATCAACTTCAAAATAGTGTCATGGTTAGTTTTCATAAGTTCTTCACGGTAATCAGACAAAATCTATTTCATTTAATTGGGCAATTGAACTGAAAAATTCATCTACAACATTTGTAGTTGCAGTATCAGCAACATTACCATGTTGATCTTCACTAAAAACTAAGAATTAACAAATTCACCATCTAAGGATGTTGATTTTTCATTCTCAGAATTACAGTTACCCCCTTCACCACTATGTCCACTATTCAATCTAACAAACCAAAAGACATTTTACAATTAAATAAGTACACCATCACTAATCAACATTAAATAATGAAGGCATACAAAGAATAACAAAAATGTTGTTGTGGCTTTATTCATATCTAGATCCAAAACTTTTTTGATTACATAAACTAATTTATAAAAATTTCAGAACCCTATTTCCTCCTATATAAGGCAAGTTTTGGCAGTTTACCCAGGAACCACTGCCCTATACAATGTAATGTTCACGTAATACAATATAATTTGCTTCGTATTTGTAACCGTATAAAATAATAATAATAACAAGAACAAACATTTTACCAACAATCCATTAAACAAACTAGTATGCCACCGTGCGATGCACGGACTAAATATTTGAAATATTAAAATAATTCTATGTTATTAAAAACTATTAATATTATTAAATTTCATATATAATAAGGAAATATGATGTTTATTCATTTATAAAGTTTTATTATTTAAAAATTATGTTGATTTGATATGATAAAATAATGAACATAAATATTTGTAATTAAAATATAAATTGATATTTAAGGTGGTTAATTACTAAAAATAATAAATTATATTAAAATACTTGAAGACAAAGTATTTAAAATTTCACCCGTGCAATACACAATATTAATTCGATCAATTATATAAGAATATACTCCAAGAGTATTAAGCGATAGTATACAATATTAACTAAATGACATGAATATGTGATTGCATGTAAATTATTATTTTTTTCTGACAAATAATAAATTAAGTATAAAACATGTACAAAAAGCTACATAATTACACTTATATACATTGTGAATTTGTGATGCACAAATAGAACATATTATAAAATTCATGTAATATTATGATAATTTCATAATTTAATACGAAAAATCGATAATAAATTCAAACTATTCTAACATAATACGAATAATTAAATTCTATTATAAATTTAAAATTTGTTCGAAAAATAATTTTTGAGTACTATTGACTCTAACACAGTGTAGTATTTGTTTAAAATAAACACACATTATTACAAAACAATTATTTTCACAAATCTAAATTAGATGTAAACTAATAATCTTTAGACAAATTTTTTAAAGATAAAAAGAAAATTAAAAAAAAAAACAAATTTTTATAAATATTATAGGTTAAGGCAAACTTATAAATTTTGAGAAAGAAATAACTTGATAGAATATTTAGATACATCATATTACAATAACACGCGCTATTATAATATTAAAACCCAAATCCAATGCAAACTATGACACAAATCTGATCTAGTTTCTAGCCCCAACTAACTCAAACCCAACAACTCATCTTATAAATGTTACAACTCACTCGTTTGAAACCCTGAATACCCATTCTTCATTTTTCTGCAACTCTACCTCCCACTCATCCTTCAAAGATAACCTGACAAAGAATCATACTTGAATCGTCTTTGGTTTCTTTATTTCCGCAAATATTGTGATTGTCTCAACCCCATTGGTGCACGCCTTTCTTCAAGTTCCTCATTAAAAAATATAAATAACAATTTGAGTTCTAAAATTTTGATAATTTAAAAAAGAATATAATAATCTAATAAAATATCCTAAACTTAAATTAATAGTAAAAAATACAATTACACATATTAAAGAAGAATATAAATTGGGTCATACGATATATATAATGAGCCAACGGTCCAAAAGTTAATAGGTGATCCCAACCCCCAAGCAAATAAAACCTGACCCAACATATTTCTTCGTTCCAACCAACATTTCTTTGTAAAATCATAGGTTACTACGCGAACTCTACTATATTTTCATGGTCATATTGTTGGTCTTGACTGCTATCATTTATTCATAAAAAATTGTATTCAACAGAACACCTAATTAAACATCAATATAAAAAAAGTTATTTTTTGAGTACATATAAAAAAGCTATTTAGTAAAATGTAAAATAACAAATTGTAGGCTTAAATATGAGTTTTTGAAAATTTTCAATATTTTTAAAATTTTTAAATGCATAATTTAGAAAATTCCAAGTATATAATAGTTTTACCACAATTATAATTTTAAAAAATACTGTAATTTTTTTGGAACGATTCATTTTAGGATTTCGGACATAAAATTCTCTTTTACTATGTCTCTTATCTTCTCCGTCGCTCACCACTCTCACACTCACTGTCTTTATCTCTCACCCTTCGCTGCTCTCACCCACCCATCGCTCTCTCTCTCCGGCTCTCCGACTCGCGCCCAGTCACCTCTCTAGCCCTCTTAATCTCTTCGTGAATCCATCTCTGCCTCTCCATTGTACCGTGACCCCGTCTCCGCCTCCCCCTTGGAACCGTCACTCCGTCTGCGGTTCTCTACCTCCCGCTGAATCCCATCTGTCATCTCACTTTTTGAGTTTCAGATACACATAGTCTCAACTCTCATTCGCTCTTTCTAATCTCTCTGCACAGGAAACCTTAAATCTGCTCCAAGAGTAGGAGAGCTGGAAATAACGTAGTCCAGGGTATTTTATTTTCCTCCGAGGGTTTGAGTTTCTCTAGTCATGAAAATGTAACATGCATTTACTACTAAATTAGCTTTTTTATTTTAATTTTTCCCAAAAAAATTAAAATTTAAACAGTTTTCCAAAATTTGACCCACTTGTAACTTTTTTGAATACTATTTACTCGGTTACAATTTAGTATATGTTCATACATACTTTCTCAATACTGAAGCACAAAAATTTTTTTTTTATTATTTTTTGAATACAACTGGCTCTACTACACTGTAGTAAGAATCAATCTCATGACCTCCCATATGAGAGAGTCACTACATCCTATATGAGCACAAGGTGCTTAGCTTATAATTTTTTATTTGTTTTATTTGTACTTTTATGTTCTTTATTTATTAGTTAAGTCAGAAAATTTATTTATGTTTCCAGAAATTTTAGTTGAATGCTTGTATAATGTTGGATTAGGACATGTTCCCAGGATGTCATAAGAAGGTACTTATAATTCACTGCTATGTGTAAAAATCTCAAGTGATATATAAGCATTAGTTAGTTCATAGAATTAGAAAAATAAACATGCTCTAGATCTATCAATGATTATTGCAGGGCAACAATGCTAGATGCCTAGATTTACGAGGAAAGTAAATTTGTTGTCTGCATTGGGTATAGTGTAACTTGCAGCCTACTCCAATAATTAATGACCAATATGGCAATATATAACATACAAATATAGTGTTCATATTGATTGTTTGGGTGTTTTTTTAATAATAAAAGGTTAACCATCTAAATTTGTATGCAAATGATGATAAAGTACTGTGATGTCATTTTTTATTTATGTATTATGATAGTTATATTCTGGCCTAAATTATTATTTTAGCTCTTTTCCTAAATCTTTTTTATGATAATAATGTGTACTAAATTAGTATTGTGTTTTTTTCCCTTAATATTCATCCTAATTTTTATTTTTCCAGCCCAAAATTCATTGGGATTGTCATAATTTGATAATTTTTTTCCAAATATACATTATAAATAGGCAGCCTCTATTAGGACTCTACATAATAGAGTCATACTATAAGTCTTAGTCCTAGTTTACTTATGATTCTCAGTCCTAATTTACTTATGATTCTCTTGTATATATACTCTTGTATTCCTACAGTTATATTTTGTGAACTCTAATACAAACATAATTGTTCTCATCTGGTATCAGTCGCTAGGGTTTCGTTCTTGTTCCCATGGCTACGAATGACGGCTCTGCCTCTGAGCGGACCGTTTCAGATGTTGCTGTGAGTTCTGCGGCGCCGGCTCCCGCGTCGTCGCTCTCTTCTGCTCATCACTACATTAGCATCAAACTCAACCACCGCAATTTTTTGTTTTGGCGTACTCAGGTTCTCCCGTTTCTACGTGGCCATGATCTCATTGATCTTGTTGATGGATCGTGTCCTTGCCCGGAGGAGTTCCTCCCTGCCGTGTCTGCTGCTACCTCGTCCGCTGTTGCTGCCCGCGTTCGGAATCCGGCGTTTGTTGCGTGGTCTCGCCGTGATCAAGGGTTGCTGTCTCTCATGGTTTCTTCGCTGTCCGAGGAGGTGCTCTCCATCGCCGTCGGCTGTCGGACATCGAAGGAGTTGTGGGATGCCATTGAGCAGTCCCTCGCTTCCGCCTCTCAATCCCGCCAACTTCACTTGCTTAGCCAACTCCATGGTCTCCGGCAAGGAGATTCGTCGACGGCAGAGTATCTCGGGCGAGCTCGGCTTATTGTTGAAGATTTAGCTCTCGCCGGCCGGAAGGTAACGCTGGAAGAACAGAACCTGTACGTGTTCCGCGGCCTTCGACCGGAGTTCAAGGGTGTCACCTCTTCGCTGGCGATTCGAGGACATCCGGTGACGCTCCTTGAGCTTGCTGACTTGCTGGGCGCGCAAGACTTCATCGCCGGTGATGATTACGCATTGCCTGGAGGTGCTGCACCGGCGGCTTTCGCTGCTCAGGGAGGTCGCCAGTCGCGTGGTCGTGGAGGAGGCCGTTCGGCTGGCGGAGCACCGTTCGGTCGTGCTGGTTCTAGTTCTGCTCGCGGTCGCGGAGGTTCTGCATGGCGCGGCGGCGGCGGTTCTGGTCGGCAGTCACGTGGCGGTGGGAGAGGCCGTGGCAGAGGCTCTTCCATCCAGTGTCAAATTTGCGGTTCATTTGGTCACTCGGCTTTGTCTTGTTACAAGTTGCCTTATGTTGTTTCTCCGCAAGCGAATTTTATTCATCAGGGTGATTCGGCGAATAACGTGACTGCTCATACCTGGTTGCCTGACACTGGTGCAACACATCATGCCACACATGATATAGCTGCCCTCTCTACTTCTGAAGAATATGGTGGTAACGACACTTTACGTGTTGGTGACGGTACGCCTTTACTTATTAGTAACGTGGGTCATGCTTCTATTTCTACGCCTTCTAGGTCTCTTAAGTTGTCTCATATTTTACATGTTCCCCGTCTTTCTGCCTCTTTATTATCCGTTCAGCGCTTTGCGTCGGATAATCAGGTGTTTTTTGAGTTTCACCCTTCCTTCTTTGTTGTGAAGGATATTCGGACCAAGGAAATTCTTTTGCGGGGCAATAGTTCCGGTGGGCTCTATACCTTGCCGGTTCCTTCTGGTTCACCTTCCGCGTTTATTTCTGCTCGTGCTTCGGCGTCTACGTGGCATGATCGTTTGGGTCATCCGCATCAGCGTGTTTTACATCGAGTCTTGGAGTCTTGTTCTGTTAGTGAGTCGAATAAAACTTCTCATACTGTGTGTTCTGCGTGTCAAATGGGTAAATCTGCACGTTTCCCATTGCCACGTGTTGTCTCTGTTAGTTCGAATGTGCTAGATTTAGTTTATACGGACATTTGGGGCCCTGCTCTTGTACTCTCTTCTGAGGGTTATCGTTATTTTGTTTTATTTGTGGATGACTTTTCTCGTTATACTTGGTATTTTCCTATGAAATTAAAGTCAGATATATATTCTGTTTTTGAGCGTTTTCGATGTTTAGTTGAACGTGCCTTCAATCGTAAAATCAAAGTTGTTCAATCTGATTTAGGGGCTGAGTATAAAAAGTTACATTCTGTTTATTGCTATAATAGACTGTATCATTAAAACATTGTATTCCATTTATTTAGATATAGAAGACATTTATATAAAATATACCCACTTAGTTCTTATATAGAAGACATTAAAAGTTCATGTTGTTTCTGCTGCTAACTCTCTTCATTCATTCTTAAAAAAAAATAAAAAATAAATAAAATAAAAAAAAAAACTCTCTTCATTCTTTATTAGTTTGAGTGTTTGGTTGTCTTCCCTATCCATTTCCCAAGACTATCACCTGATTCCATTTCTCCAAGAATAAGTAAAAAACAAAAGCAATTAAAAGCATTCTCTCAATCTCACATCTCTCTCTTCTCATCTTTTGTTTTTTTTTTGACTTCCAAAAGTCATCTCCCAACACTCCAACAGAGAAGGTTGAGGGCGGGCAGCAGAGGTGGAGGGTAACAGTGACGGCGGGCGAGGAGGCGAATAACGACGGCGGAGGCGGAGGTGAACGGCGACGACGGAGGTGGAGGAGACAGGAGGTGAGATTTGAGACTGTCTCAGTGGCGAATTTCTGTTGACTGCGAAAAGAAAAAAAAAAGGAGGTGGCTGAGACAAGGCGGTTTTTGACGGATAATTTTGCAACCCTGTTTATTATACTTCTCCATTTTGTTTCTTTACATGAATAGATACACTATGTGAAATTTTTAGTGTTCATCATGCTTTCCTGATGTATACAAAACAAATGAGAAAAACAATTAAAAAATTATCTATATATAAAAAATGTAAGAATGAGTTATCACCTCTTGTTTCCTGATTTTTTACTCTCTATGTGGAGGTGCTTCAATGTAAATGTGGGATTTCACCTCAACACATGCAGTATTTATAGGATACTTCCCACCAAAGTTTAGATTCAAAAAGATGTAATTATTATTTTTCTAGCATGCTTGCTTTTATTGGAACTTGTAAATGTAAAAAATGTATGGGTAAATGATACTAATCTGTTAAAAAACAATTAATTTCTCTATATAATAAAGCCATATCGCCTAGGTCAATCAGCATTCAGCATTTTCCCGCCCATACAATGTGATGCCGTTTTGGTGGCTTATCTATGTACATAAATTTGTAATATTTATTTTTGTACATCATATTTATTATCTCGGTACATAATATATGCATTCACACGTCTCTTTTCTCTCATATTTATTACTATTGCACCGCTCGATGCACAAAATTAATCATCGCAATTAATGGGTAAATGGGTCGATTACCATCACTGAACAATAAAGAAACGAAGGGTTTAATTTTATTGTTCAGTGATTGGTAATATTACAATATTACAATCACTCTTTCCCATACTTTTGGACGTTTACATGTCCAATGTGAATTTAATGATTCATTCATTAAAGGTTGGAAGCATTTCCACTGTAAAGGCTTCATATATACCGAGTTATATAAACAAGCAGTGATCAACTCCAGCAACTCTATCTCCCATTTCTTCTTCTTTCTCTGATCTGCAAAAATTTTAAGCCTTTGCTATCAAAATGTCTCACCTGTAGGTCCTAAGAATATGAGAAAGAAATGAAAAGGTGACTTATGTTGTTCCAGAAGGAAGGAACAGCGAGTTAATCAAGAGTCAGGAATGGCTTTTTTATAACTCGGAGGTCAGTTTTGCTTTCCTTTATTTTTTTTCCTACTGCAGTGATAATATGGTTTTTTCTGCTTTCCTTTGACAATGGTTTTTTAATGCCTACTAATTCCATATCTGAGGTTTTTTAAGTCTCATATCACGTATGCATACTGTTTGCTCCTCTCTGTAATGTGTATTGTTTGCTGCTCTCAGCAAAATATGATAAATATGTACGACGACTTTGTTCTAATGCTTGGAAGTTGTTGACCATGGCTTTTGACTTGGTTTTTGGCTATTCTACAATTTCATAGCCACAAAAGTTGTGAGCTTTGCATGGACATACTCTGAACAAATTTATCATGCACTACTGTATTGTGCAAAGACTGTTATTTGGCCTTTTTGGCAGCATTATGTTTTTTAATTGAATCCATTTTATTACCTATCATTATAACTGCTTTGCAAAATGTTTAAACTCTAATGTAGGTGTTCAAGAGTGGAGAACTATCATTCAACACTTAGTAGACTACAGAGAACAACAACTCACTTCTTGCTGCCAAATGCTGCATTATTTCATTTTAAGCAAAGAATGTACACAATTTACTGCAGTTTCTACTTTAGGTTTATAGTTTATTAAAATGTAATTACATTTTTTTCGTCTATTAAGTAATGTAATAAACAAAAACCAGTGCTTTAATAATATCAGTTTTACTCTTTTACTAAAAAAAACTATGCAAGTAGTTCTATAGCAGCATGGATTATTCCATTTTCACATCAGAGAATTTATACAAAATTTAAAAATAAAGCACTTAATAAATATTACTGACTTACCTAACTCAACATTGCATGTTCAATACTCCTTTAGTTTCTAAAGTGAGAATTGTGTTTATAAAACCTATCTCGCACATCAATGCTTAGTTGTTCACATCCAGTAGAAGCTGGATTGTTAAACTGACAGAAGGAAAAATAAATCCTTATCACTATCTATATAGTAATCAAAATGATCAGATCAAGTAAAATATAAAGCACAATCAATTCATCTAACTCATCAATAGGACAGAGTCAATGTATGTAGGTTGTAACAAAAATATAGTATAACAACTCATTTATATCATTGAAATGTAAGTAAATCAGAACATCATGAACACCAAACCATAGATAAAATCACTAGTACATTATAGTAAGTAGGGCGAACTGAAGATTAACCAAACCACGCAAAATCAGTAATACAGTATAATAAACAACACATGCATAAAAGAATTGTTAATATAACCCTAGATACAGATTTTACCTGAGAAATAATGAACATAGACCTAGATTATAACAGCTTAAAGTTCTCAATTGAACAACTAATACCATATAATCATTCATTCTTAGGGTTAATTCACTAAATTACAACTCAAAAACAAAGAAAACCAAAAAGATTAAATAACAAAGACATAACCTGTGGCGAATTCAGTAAGAACTGGGTCATAGACATACGGTCGTAGTGAATTCATAGATACCGACCTTTAGCGAGAGAAAAATGGCGACGGACAGAGGAGCAGATTAGGATATGGAAATGGGGTTGTCGACAACTGGAAATGAGGAAAGGGTGTCCACAGATTACTAGATTAGGATCTTCTAGATCTTCATTCTTCAACCTATATATATATATATATATATATATATATATATATATATATATATATATATATATATATATATATATATATATAAAATTATTTTAAATATTATTACTACGTTTTATTTTGAGGATCATTATTATTAGATAATAATGTAAATAATAATAATAATAATCTAAATCCATTTAATTATTTCATTCTTATTTTACATATTTTTATAGTACAAGAAAATTATATTATGCCATTAAATACTTGCAAAGTGGATTGTTGGATTTGTTGATTTAGGTGATGGTAAATTGGGTGACAACAATGACAGGTAGTGCAATATAATCATTCTTTCAGAGTTTTTATTGCAATACGAAGGTGATCTTATTGCAGCCATTGTTGATAGCACTTTCCCGTCATACAGGAGCGGTAACATGGAGACCAGTCAACTTCATAGTAGAGCCATATTGGCTCCAACACTAGATGTGGTCGATCATATTAATGAGTACATGAACAGTTTGAATAAAGGTTCAACACAAACATATTTGAGTTGTGATTCCGTGTGCAAGTCTAATTCAAATGCTGATATATTAGCTGAAGTCCACACGATGAAATTTTTAAACAGTTTGAGGTGTTCAGGTGTACCAAACCATTCTCTATCATTAAAGGTTGGTTCTCCAATTATGCTGTTGAAAAATATTGAGCATTCAACAAGAGTCATACGCAATGACAATCAACAAGAGTCAATAACAGACATTATCACATGTTGTATTGTTGCTTAAAAAATCAATTTTCAACCATGGGTAGTTGTATGTTGCAGTTTCTAGAGTTAGTAATCCAGACGGTGTGAAAGTTGTAATTAATGATAATCATAGAGGGATTCTTAACACTACTCAAAATGTTGTTTACAGAGAAATTTTTAATAATTTGTACTTTTATTCCTATTCAATGTAGTCAAATTTTCTTAATTTAATTCATACTTTTTCACAATTCAATTATTTAACAAAAACAAAAAATAATGACCGTACATCGCACGGGTGCAAATACTGGTAGCATTGAAAAATGGAATACACAAAATAACTTATACCAAGGTTGGCATTAAATATTCAAAATCTGATTACTTCATTAAGCAATACATTTTAAAAAGAAAAAAAAATCTTGGGCAGGAAAATGGGGCAATATTATAGGCCAAATCCCCTCTCTTTATTATAATAAGAGATAAGAGATACACAAATTTTTTATTATATGGAGTAACAAGAACTGAAATTTAACCCAAGCAAACAAACAAAAACTAATTAAGCCCTAAACCAAAATAAAAAATAAAAAATAAAAATTAACGAATACCCTAAACCAAAATAAAAAATAAAAAATAAAAATTAACGAATAATTTTGGAATTGTTTAAACATTTGGAAATTAACAAAGGCTAAGAACTTACACGGTGGAGTTTCCTTCAAGCCAAGTAATCGCCGACTAGTCATTGAGAAACTTTTGGAATGCTTCGTCAAAACAAAGGGTCAATTTTGTGTGTTTGAGATATGAAAAAATTGTAGCGTGAAGGGGAATGATGTCCGAGTGGTTTAATAGGAGCAAGATTACTTTTCAGGAACTATTATACTTAGGAAAGACAAAAACTTGCGTGAGACCGTCTCATGGGTCTTAATCTGTGAGACGGATCGGATCAACATAATTTGGGTTATAATTACTGTTATGAGTTGGTTTTTGATTGCTTTTATGACTCAAAAATTATGTTCATCCGACCCGTCTCACTTATCGAAACCCGTGAGACGGTCTCACACAAGTGTGAGCCCTTAGTAAAATATTAGAGTAATGAGCCTGGAAGGACTAAATATGTTTGGACAGAATTGCCCTTATATTAAGCAGTCACTTAACACCTCTGTTAGAAAATGGACGAAAATTGCAACATAATTTATAACTTAAAGACGAAAAGTGAGCATGTACAGAACTTATGAATGAATCCTACAATTATCTTATAACTTAGAGACGAAAAGTACAATTTTTCCTTTATATAGTAAATAAATTTCGAAACGAGTTTAAAATCGCAATTCTCGACTTTTTGTGTACAAAAATTGGCCAGTTTTAGTCCACCGACCATTAGTACGAATGTTAAAATTCCATGCTCCTCAAAATTTTGAAAGAGAGAGTAAAAATATTCAGAACAAATCAAGCACTGAGGGAGGGGAGAGATGGGGCCGGTCCTATAGTTTTATAGGTCCCGAGGGCAAGTGAAAAAAAGAAAAAAGAAAAAAGGGACACTATGTCCTCATACCATATTTAAAAGTTAACACAAATTTTTATAACTACATTTTAAATTTTATATATGAGTACAAAAATACTAATATCAACTAACCTGAAATAAAATTTTAAAATTTTTGAACATTTTACAGATACAAAATTAAGCATGAAAGAAAACTTTTATGTGCTTTCCTAGATGCAAAATCATTAATGACACATTCAAGATTTTTATAAAATTGATCTTAACACACAAAAAACAAAAAACAAAAAACAAAAAACAAAAAACAAAAAACAAAAAAAAAACAAGAAAACAAAAAACAAAAAACAAAAAAAAATCAAAAAACAAAAAAAACAAAAAGCACATGTGAAGCGCTTGCACTTAGGAATCAGTCAATCAAAAAAAAATTGAGTACTATTGACGGACTCTATTACAATATAATATCCTACTGGAACACAAATAGTCAATACCCTCACACTGGGATTCAAACTTGAGACCTCTCAGCTATGCCGCTTGACCACAAAGCCTTTGGCACATTATAGAACTTACAAAATAATATAATATAAAATAAAATAAATCTTCATATAATAAACCTAATAAACATACAATTTCATTGTGCACAAGAATCCTAATAAATAGAATTAAAAGACAATTAAAATTCTTAATTCCTAACTCTTAAATAGCAATATGGCATATTTAGAGTTAATTACCGATTTGGTCCCTCGACTATTGGGATTTCACCACTTCGGTTCTCGACTTCTAAAATTATCCAATTGCATCATCGACTATGCAAACGTTAACCGAAATGGTCCTTAGTCTATTTTACAGTCAAACTATAAGGGTAAAATAGGAAATTTCAATAGTTATCTTCTTCCCTAGCAATCTCCGTATATTTTACAGTTAAACTAGAGGGCCGCAATCGGTGCCGACGAGGAGATGCGTGCTGACCGATCGGTGCCGACGATGAGATGCGTACCTGCCTCTCGGCCGGCGTTCAGCACCCTCCCCTTCCCTCAACAATTTCTTCAGCGGCAGTGAGGCGACGATGACCGCCACCAGACCTCAATTTGGTCAGCGGCGGCGAGGCAAGTAGCAGGGACCAAACGGAAAAAGCGACGCAACTCTGGACCAGGCGTTCACATTCGCGACGTCTTCTTGGAAAAATCCTAGCACCCTCCCCTTCCCTTAACAATTTCGTCAGCGACCGCGAGGCGGCGGTGACCGCCACCATACCTCAATTTGGTCAGCGGCGGCGAGGCAACTAGCAGGGACCAAACTGCAAAAGCGACTCGGATCACACGTTAACATTCACGACGTCTTCTTAGAAAAATCCCAGCACCCTCCCCTTCCCTCAGAAATTTTGTCAGCGGCGGTAACCGCCACTAGACCTCAATTTGGTCTCCTCTCTATGGCCGCCACCAGACCTCAATGGTGATAAATGGTCACCATTTACCTCATATTCTTTCCAAAAGAGGTTAGGGTTAGGTTTTACGATTTGGGGTTTTTCTCTCTTCTTTCTGTAAAGAGCAAGCTGGTAAACTATGAGCTTATAAACACAAAGTGAAGAAGAAGAAGAAGGTGAAAGCATGGTGGTTGAGTGGAACTAACCAGGGTATAGAGTAGGGAGGAATGGGGATTCGGCGTCGGAAAGAATGGGGTTTAGCGTCGGAAAGGATGGTTCTTCCGCTGGCGCTGCGCCCAAAGTTAAGGGAACGGTGATTTAGTCAATGAAATTACATTTTTATCCTCAATTTTAACGTCTACTAAACAGCAGTTTCGGCTAAGGACTAATTTGGTGAGAAATAGCATAGTCGAGAATGAAATTGGATAATTTTAGAAGTCGAGTACCAAAGTGGTGAAATCCCAATAGTCGAGGGACCAAATCGGTAATTAACTCGGCATATTTAGGATTCCTAAAATTTAGTTTTTTTTTTTTTTTTTTTGAAACAAAAATTTAGTTTGATTAGAGGAATTAAAATACAATTCTGCATTTCATACTGTAGTTTGCATACAATTTAAATAAAATTATAGATAGTCAGAATTGCACAAGAATCCTAATTGCACTTCTACATACGACAGTTCACAATTGTAGAATGTTAGAATTGCACTATTGTTAAATAGCCAGAAAATTAGCAACTTGTAACAACAAGGTTACGAGTTCGAATCTTAATTGATCGTGATTCGTGGATCTATCCACACCTTAAAATAGTGATTGTGGATTGTCTTCGTCACTCTAAAAAATAAAATAAAATAAAATAAAATAAAAAAGGAGAAAAAGAAGAAGGAGATTTGAGAGTAAAAAATGAAAATGTTATTCCTTGCTTAATGAACCTAATACACCACATTGAATCCAGACAGCCGCCTCTCTTTAAACCACATCTTCCTTCAGCTCAGTTCGTAACATCCAAAACCAAAATCAAACTCAGGATTTGAACCTGACGTGAATCGAACACGCAACCTTCTGATCTGGAGTCAGACGCGCTACCATTGCGCCACAGATCCGAGTTGTTATTACATAAGTACTTTTAAAGTTATGACCAAACCTTATACAACTTAGAGCAATCCTGGGAAGGGTGTTGAAGGTTTTATCTTCCCGAGAGGTTGAATCCCCAACCCCAAGGGCATTTCACGCTCTGGCACGACAGAGCATTAGGAGAATATAAATCATGGTAATTATTCATGATCTAAGGTCGATTTTTAGATTTTTGTGGCCCTATTGTTGTAAATAAATGAGGTCCTACCAAAAGTGCAACCTTTAATTTTTTCTAATAATAATAATAAGGTGGTAAAATGCTGTTGTGAGCAAAGAGAAAGGCAAAAGAATTTTTTTTTTTTTTTTTGAAAGGAAAGGTGTGCTCAAAGGGCAAGATTTGAAACCCTGACATGCAATATAAAACACTAGTTACACACACTTTTACCATATCTCCATTAAAGTCTTTTAAAATTAATTGCAAACGTTTTATTTTTTAATTTCTTAACTAGTTAGATAAAAATTAAATATTAGGCCCTCTAAAATTTGGGGCCATGTGCTATTGCAGCTTGCATTGTCCATAGTCCAAAATCCGACTCTGCCCTAAGCTTCCCATGCGAACGTTTTGAAGATTTTTTTTTTTTTTTTTTTTTGTGTATTGTTGGATGAGAGAGTGTGTGAGTTGAAGGAAAGAGAAAAAAAAAAGATTGATTTTTTCGTGTCTTATTGTGTACTGCACACATGGTATGTACTTTCTTTTTTCCGACAATTGTTTTCCTTTTCTTTTTCTCTTTATCTTTCTCTCCCTCTCTCTCTCCATGGTAAATGGCCTGCCAAAAAAAAAATGACAATTGATGAGGATGCTCTTAAACATTTTCTTTTTTGACCAATATTTACATTATTCCTATCTAAATCTATTTGGTGTGGTATCCTACCAAAATTCTCTCTTCTCAGCCTTGTAATGCTGCATGCCCGAAAACTAGAATAATATCATCATCCCTGCGTGCCCATTGGGGTCTTAATTAGATGAATATTAAGATTGCCAATGGCTATTCACATTTAGCCATTTAGGGCACAAACAAACTTTACATATATCCAAAATATTAAAGTTGACACTATGTCTATGTGTGTATATTTATATATACATACAGACAGCAATAGGGGAGTTTGCTACCAGCCAGCAACAACATGCCTGCCAATTGCCAATTGCCAATACCCAAACCTAAATACACAGTTAAAAACATCATCTTTCTTCAACACTCAAAATTCTCCAAAGAGCGCCCTAATTCCCGCCATTAACGCACACCGCGGTATATGGCACCAGGGCAAAGCTCGTCCATGCTGTCAATGTTTCGGTAATTGTCTCGTAAACACGTCCACCCACGGCGAGACAAGAAGTCACGGAAGTCGTCCTCGCTGTAGAAAGTCTTTTCCTCACTAGGAAATGCCACATCTTCTGCCTCCTCATACAGACATATTTTTACAGTCAGACCTACAACAAATATGAACCGAATTTCGTTTCTAAAGCAAACTGGTGTAGGGGAGTGAGAAAATATCAGTAACAGGACTCATTAAGGATACGCTTTCCTATTATTACCACAATAACCAAAACTGTTTGCCTGTTGGTTTCCATTTTGTTTTCCCCCTTTGTAGCTTTTTTTTTAGATGACGAGGGAAACCCCACAACCCTTTCGGGTATAGGTAAACCTCGCCTTGTGACTCTAACCGGAAAAAGACCACAAGGAAATAAACCAGCCTAGGTTACCCATAGATATGACCGGCCCAAACCAAGGGTCAAGGATTCAAATCTGTGACCTTGTGGTTACAAGTGTAGATCTCTTGCCATCTAGGCTGGGGGTAACCCCCCTTGTAGTTTGTAATCTTTGAGAGGAGGGTGCGGGTGCAGGTGTGGACATGGATAACATGTCCATGTATTTGAATTCTACTACATTACCTTCATCAACATGCAAAGTGTAGTTCCCCAAAGGCATGTCCCGATCAAGTGCTCGAACAATGTTGTCTTCATCTTCCAGCCAGAAAGCGCGCTTTGTCCTCAATCCAAAAGTAGATTTAATTGCTTCTTTGATGGCCTCTGGACTGCCATCAATACCAAACCTCTTTGTGTAATCCCCCCACCTGACTGAAATCACTCTGCCCTCAAAGACGTTGCCCTGATCACCTGCAGGGGGCAAAAGTAAGAGAATTTCAAATAGAAGCATAAAACTAGAAACAACATATTCAACATACGTGCTTTAATGCCTTAACAAGTAAAATAGTTGGTCATTCTGTGGTAAAAAAAATTAACTACCACTTTCAAAAGAAAAAATTGGTAAAACACTATATCATGATCATAGAAGAAAGAAAGAAAGGAGATGGCAAGACATCCATACTTGTAACCACAAGGTCACGAGTTTGAATCCTTGTCCCCTTAGTTTGAGCCAGTCAGCTATGGATAACCTACGCTGGTTTACTTCTTTGTGGTCCTTTGTCAGCTAGGGTCACAAGGTGGGGTTTACCTACACCCCCCGAAAGGGTTGTGGGGTTTCCCTCGTCATCCAAAAAAAAGAAAGAAAGGAAGGACATGGTACACAGTAAGGTAGCATACATTTATAAAAGCTACAAGGTTTTATTGAACTGCTGAACAGATTGACTAACTTGTTAAGTTGCAAATTATGGTTTAGTTGCAAAAAAGAAAGGAAGGACATGGTACACAGTAAGGAAAAAACGAGAAAAATTATTGTTTAGTTGCAAAGCTACCAAATAGCAGCATAAAATTTTACGTCACCAGATAATTGTTGATAGTTTCTACACCATATTTTGGCCCTTGATAAGTGAAAATTTTTAGATAGAAAAGTAGCATGACAGCTTCCAAATTAAATTAAAGGCCCAACCATTTCCAGGAGTCCCCCTCCAATTCCAAGGTGACACTCCACTTGCGGTGACAGCATCAGCAGCGGTAATGGCAAGAGGATGCCCATCATGATCTAACCGCCGCTCAAGGTTGAGTGTTGGCCTGCCACTATCTGTACAAAATCAAATATGAAAACATAAGTTCTGTCATTACATTGCAATTCACAAATTATAATTGAAGACAGAAATTTGACAAAAACAAGGGCATTGAACAACATATCTGTTCCAAGCAAGTGAAGCATCACAAACACTGAGAAAGTGACAGAAGATTTTAGGTCATATATCACATTGTAAGGCCCTGTGTTTTAAAACTTAACCAGTAATTAAACCGGTCAAATTACCTTTTTCATGTGCAGACAAGTTTAGCCAGGAAGGAAAGAATGGCATTTTGATGACCAGTTCCAAGTTTAAAAAGTGATAGCAACCAAAGCAGCCAGTTCAGGCTGGTGAAGAAAACATTGAGCATCCATACATATGAAATTTATTCATCACTTTCGTAAATTAAACACATATGAGGTTGAGAGGAAGCGAGAACTTAAAACACACAATTAAACATGCTTGCAAGCAAGTCAACATACCTTCAACTGGCCCAAATGTAATATTGGTATCATCAAGGCCTGCACGAGTGTGAAAAACTGTATAGTTACTTTATTTGAAAACCAGGATAAAAAAGATAAATCTTTAAGAAATTTTTAACAAAAAAATTGGTTTCCAGAAAAAAAATTGCAATGATAATCACTTTTCTAGATTTATTCACATCCTAACCAAACAAAAATCAATGTTCTTTTAAGTTTGAACCCCAAACTTAAGGGCCCCTCACTGCTCTTGCCTTGGAGACTAGTGGAGGAGTAAATCACAGGATATGCCTCAACTGGCCCACTACCTACAAGCCCCCAAATGTTTGTACACTAGTGCCCACAACAAGGCCAAATCCATACCTCCCTTTTTTGGTCCTTGAAAGTATTCAAACCCTGCACTCTATTATTGCTAACAAGGCAAAGCTTATGAACTTATTTTGAGTTGGTTGACCAGTTGAGTTGTGCCTCAGGGGCACCAAATATAATATTAAAATTAGTTGGTCTTGAGTGAGGCTATCTCACATGAGACGAGTAATACTTTTTTGGTGAAAATGTATTGTAAATCAATGTTCTTTTGACACTAGGAATTACAAGCACAAGGAGGGTGCACTGAAGAATAGAATAATCTTTTGCAAAACCGGCAGGAGGCAATTAAAAAGTACTAAGATTAAGAGATTCAAGGTAGCTAGTGCATTTTCTTCTTTGGTGAGAGAGCATGAATCCAAGTTAGATGCCTGTTAAAGAAAACCTTTACACTGTTTTTGTGTGAACAGGACAACACCACATCATTAATATTTTCTCCTTTGGTGAGAGAGCATGAGTCCAAGTTAGATGCCTGTTAAAGAAAACCTTTACAGTGTATTTGTGTGGGCATGACAACATCATATCACTAATATTTATGAAAACTCGATAAAGAGAACAAACCTATATCACTTCCCACCACTTTACCAAACAGTTTCTTCAAACAGGAACACCAGAAATGCCATATCATTAATGTTTCTGGTCTAATACTTAGTAGCTTAGGAACACATTACCTCAATTAACTCAACCTTCAAAGTTTATCCACTGTGTATTAAAAATCAAGAATCCAGTACTTAAAGTCATACAATCACCCAAATTTCAGCAAATAGCATCTATAAAATGCCACAAACATAGGCAAACCCTCTAATTCCCCAAATTTCTTGTGAAATGAAGCAGCAACCTCTACAGCCAAACAACACTGAAAACTGAAATTGAACACAATTGAAAGCTCCTCATGCTTTTTCATGTGGATTAAGGCTTAAGCACATTGACCCTAATCTAAGATACACACTAATGCCACATACTCTCATCTAAGGACATCAGAAACATATGGAGCTCGAGTTCAATTAACTGAACTACTTAGTTCAATATTCATTTCTAGCATATCCAATCAAGCTAATTTAAAAGAAAATGCTTTTTTAAACACTGGCTAATCAAGTATATCATCAAACATAAGGAAAAACAAACAACAGTATACCCTTTTCGGAGAAATGCATAAAGGAATCAACTTTGGGAGCAGAAGGGCTCTTGTGTCCACCACTGCCATTCTTGTTTCTCTCGTTGAGAATCTCCTCAATCTCTTTGTAATAAGACATCTTAGCAGACCCATTTCTTTCCTGGTTCTGCTTAGCCTTCTTGAATTCTTTGAGCAAGTTCCTCCACTTATCAGTGCACATAGTGGGCGATCGATCGAACCCCTTCTCCCTCATCTTCATGGAGATTCGATCCCAAAGGTGCTTGTTAGATTTAGAGGTGTTGAAGAGAGAGTCAATTTCTCTCCGGAGGCTGATCAGTGCCAGGGTCTCCTCTTGAACCCATGTCTCGGCCCGTTTCTTGGGAGCCCTCAAGTCGGGTGAGGGGTTGATGGCGGTGTTGTCCTCTCCGCCGCTGCTATTGGCGTCGCCGCCGTTACCACCCCCAGGCAAGAGAAGTGGCTGGCGGTGGTGAGGTTGGAGCGGTGCATTAGCGGCGGCGACTTCCATCATTTGGTGGTGGTGGTGGTGGTGATGGTGGTGATCGGCGGGAGCGGAAGCGGAGGCCTCCGCTTTGTAGAAATCGATGGGTTGAGGTTTCTCGGACATGTACATAGCTTTAGTTGCTTTGAGTTTGTGTGCACTGGGGACTGGACTAGATGCCGGAGAGAGAGAGAGAGGGGATAGACTGATCTATTTTCTTCATTCCTGTCAAGGCCTGAGGGGAGGATAATTTACTTTAAAAACCCATGAGATTGAGTAAATTATAGTTTCCCCCACAATGCTTTATTCTTCCTTCTTTTTAATACTAACCAAGTTACTCCGAGTTTGGTTGTTTCGTCACCTTTAGTCCTAAACTTTCAAATCGACCATCTGTGGTCTTCTGAGTTTCAAAATGTTACCGCTTATAGTCCTAAACTTTAAAATTAATCATCTATAGTCCTCCAAGTTTCAGAATGTTACCAATCATGATCCGCGTAGTTTCAAAATGTTACCAACCGTGATCCAACCATTAATTTACTCAGTCAACATCGTGTAAATGAAGGGGCAAAATGTCCTTTCATGTTATTCTTCCATTTTTAAGTGAACATATAGCATTTACACATAGCAAATGCATATGTTTTTTTCAAATAAATGATAACATAGCTGTTGTGAAAGAATTAATAGCTGTTTGGAGAAGAAGAATTGGAAAGAAAATAGGTGCATTATTGTGTCCAAATGATATATTTTCACTTACAAATGGAAGAATAACATGAAAGGATATTTTTTTCCCTTCATTTACATAGTGTAAATTGACCAAATTAACGGCTGGACCACGATTGGTAACATTTTGAAACTCAGAGGACCATGATTGGTAACATTCTGAAACTCGGAGGACCATGAATGATCAATTTTAAAATTTAGGACTATAAGTGGTAACATTTTGAAACTCAGAGGACCACAGATGATAAATTTGAAAGTTTAGGACTAAAGGTGGTAAAACCACCAAATTCGGAATACCTTGACTGGTATTAACTCCTTCCTAAATGCTTATATATATACTTATTTGTCCATTTTACTTGTCCTACCCTACGTAGGGGTGAGAATAGAGCCGTCAAAACGGGCTTAGCCCGTCCCGCCCCGCCAAAAGGGCGGGACGGGCTCTAATTTTTTGAGCCCGTTTTAAGGCGGGCTTTTTAGCCCGCTCCTGCCTAACCTGCGGGCTTGGCGGGCCGGCGGGGGCCCGCCAAATGTATAATAAAAAATTATTAAAATAAATAAATACTACAATAGTAAATCTATAACATTTAATATGTGTTTTCATCTTGATTATATTACTAACATTAGTGTGTGTGTAATATATATATACACCCTTTTATATAATTAATGTAATAGTAATTGAATTTTGGTTTACAGTGTAAACTGTAAATCAAAATTCAATATATAATTACATTGAATTTTATAAACTAATTATATAATTATATAATTATATTAGTTTTCAATCTATAAATTAATACACTAATTATAATATACGGAGTATAAACTGTAAACTAACACTATATAATTATAATATATAGCTAACTGTACTATAAACTAATACAATAATTAATATATATATATATATATATATATAATCAAGTTCAAAACATTAGTAAATTATATAAATGATTTGTTATTAACTTATGGATTAACACTTATTTATTAGTCATTATTGTGTTTAAAAAATTACAAATACATTACTATATGTTTAAATTATCCAAATTATTTTAGTATACACTTACTACATTTTTATATTAATTTTTATTTAAATTTAAAACTTTTAAAATTTGGCGGGCCCCCGCCAAAGCCCGCGGGCTTAAGGCGGGGCAGGGCGGGTTGCCTCTACTTAGGCCCGCTTTTTGGCGGGCTTTTAGCCCGCCCCGCCACAAAGGCGGGCTTTGACGGGCTTTGGCGGGGCGGGGCCCGCCAACCCGCATTGACAGCTCTAGGTGAGAATAGACCAGACCCCTTTGTAGGGGCCTACGATCTAATCTACTTAGGGCCTGATTAGGCCTGAGCTATTTAATAAATAGGTTAGGTTTAGGCCCAATTTAAGGCCTATTTAATAAATAGGTCTGTGCCTATATGAGTAAGGCCTAGCCTATGAGCCTGCGGGACAAGTCTGTTTAATATCTACTATACTAATAAGAGTCAAAGAGAGTTAGGCCTAAAATGGGTAGAAAAAATGGCGGTCAAATTATTTAATCAAATGGATGGTTCAGATGAATTATTTAATCTACTATACTAATAAAAGCCAAAGAGAGTTAGGCCTAAAATGGGTAAAAAAAATGGCGGTCAAATTATTTAATCAAATGGATGGTTCAGATGAATTATTTAATCAAATAGATGGTTAAGATAATTCAGATTAATATTATTAATAGAGATTACCTAATTTAACCTTACTTTTATGATTATCCGTTAAGTTTTCTGTTAAATATTCTCTTCTCCGTTAACATTCCGTTAACTTTTAACTTACCCATTAATTTCTATAAGAAAGGTCTTAGGTTCGAACCCCATCTCAATCAAATTTGACATAATTAAGTTTCTCACTCTATTTTACTCTTATTAAATTAAATAAATTAGTAGCTACAACAAAAAATGATTTTTATGTATTTCTTTAATTTAGAATTATGTGTCTACAATACCTTTATTTGAAAAATTATTCATTACCAAAAAATTAAATTAAATAAGAGAAATAATTTCATTAGTTATATTGTTTTTATTTTCTCTCATGCAAAGATTCTTTACATTCAAATTTATCAATTGATATTTATTACATTGTCCATTATCTTATTTTTACAATATCTTGTAATTAAATTTCAAAGTTATAGTACAAAATAATGTTATATATTTAGTTACCAAGTATTTTATTAATACTATGAAAAAAAATTAAAATAATTTGAACCTAATTATATTAACTACTTTGGGATTGGTTGACAAAGAGAGTATTCAAATAATAACCCAACAAATTGAAGCGGAATCACTATATTTTACTCTTATTGAATTAAATAAATTAGTAGTTACACCAAAAAATGATACATATGTATTTCTTTAATACCATGAAAAAATAAAAAATAAAAAGTTTGAAACCAATCATATTAACTACTTGGGGGATTTCTTGACAATGAAAGTACTCAAATAACCCATTACCCAGCAAATTGAAGCAAGAAACTACATTTTAATATCTTTGGAATACATAATATTTTAAATTTTCAAATTTTTATTAATTTATTTAATCTTTTTTTCTTAAACTAGGGATTTCTTTATTCACAATAACTCATTCAATAATAATGATTGAACCAAATTAACCTCAAGCAGAACACCTAAAATAAAGTCCATAGCTCCTATATCATAATCTCATTAATGACGTTGTCATCTATGTTTCCAACAATAACCGAATTGCAAATAACACACTACCAACAAAAAGGAAGAGAACAAATAGTAAAGATGAAGATAATGACAATGTTACTCAAAAGAGAATTAAGAACACTTAAAAAAATTCAAATTAAAAGTAATATTTATTTAGACTATCATTTTTAAACCAAATATTTAGACTATCGATTTTACAAGGTTGCAAACAGTTATTTTAGTAATAATTATAATGAATTTTCTATATTATCTTGGATTCATATACTTTGAGTTAGATATTTAAATAAAAAAATTCAACATTCAATTACCCATGTATAAACTTTAATTTTCCTATATAATCTTTTGCATTGATATACTTTCAAATATTTATTTAAATATAAACATTGGGCATTAACCCATTCGCGCAAAGCGCGTATAAAGCTACTATATATATATGTGTGTATTTTACTTTTTCTGCCCAACAACATTTTAAATTTAAAATATGACCTTAAGTCACTAAGTATATATATAAACCACTAGTCCAGTAATGACTAAACCCTAATCTCTTAATCAGCCTCCAAAGCTAAGCTACCATGGCCACCACATTTACGCTCCTCCACACCCCATCCAAAATCACATCCTCTGTCCCTTCACACCCCTTAACACCTTCGCCCAAAGGCACCTCCTCGGCGCCGAAAATACCACGATAAATATGATGAGTTAGGACTGCGATCGCGATGAGAACATGGATGTAGATCTCAACGATTTTGATGAAGATGAGGAGTGAAGAAGTTGATTACCAAGATGAATCTTCGGCAACTGGCGTCAATCTACGGCAACGGTGCTGCTGTTACTGCGGGTGGGGGTATCAGCTATTGTGGGTGGGGCCACCCCTACGACGATCTTTAGCCTGTTGGCTGCTATTGCTGCTGTGGCCTTGCATCAACCCGCTGCTGTTGCCTGCAGGTGTGTTCGGACTCCGGAAGTTGCGGCGATGTGGGGTGAAACTACTCCACGTATATTAGTACTTAAAATTGTTAGTTGTTATTATTAAACTGTTAATTGTTTGGAGTTGTTTCGCTTGTTTCTGCTTATTATTAGTATTTTAAACTATACAGTGTGGGAGCCTGTAAACTTTTAGTTATTATTTGTTTGTTTTTTTAAACAAAACAGAACAGTAGCTTAATTCAAATCCAAAGTGAGGGAACTGTTAGTTATTACGGGGTATTTGTTTGTTTTTTCTATGTTTTCAGAAGTAGCTTAATTCCAATCCAAAGTGAGGGAAAGAATAAATGAACAACACCCTAAATCTCTTCAGGCCTTTAAACAGGCAGGTTAATTATAGGCTCAAGCTTAAGCCTAAAAAAGCTTACATACAGGCTCAGGCCTTAAATTCATATAGTAGGCCCCTGCCTAATTTTTTAAAGTCTAGTTCGGCCTGATTTATTTCCACCCCTATATTTACGATTTATTAGTTAAATTAATTCTTTATTTTTTAATATTTTTTTACTTAATTTTAAATTTAATTTTTGTGTGTTTCATATTACTTTTAGGGGGCGTTTGGTTCAGGTAATCTCAGATTACCTAGGTAATGTGAGTCTAGTAATGTTATATTACCTTGTTTGGTTCAAGTTATGAGATTACCTGGTAATGTTATATTACCCGCTCAAAGCTGATGTGGCGGTAATATTTCATTACCTCCATTTTCTTAGGTAATCTAAGATTACCTTGAAATATTCCAACTTTACCCTTGTTAACTAACCATTATATAATAATAATAATAATAATAATAATAATATTATTATTATTATTATTATTATTATTATTAATAACAACAACAATCCACCGAAAAGTAGAATTGAACAGGTAATAATAATAATAATAATTATTATTATTATTATTTTGTTAAATTATGAGCCATTGAAAAAAAAAAAGAGGCTTACAAATTAATCAAAACATTTTTAAAAGTAAAGTATTTTTACCCCTTTCATTTTCTACAAGGGCATTTATGTAATTGAGATAGTATAACTTAAAATATAACCTCCAACCAAACAAGTTAATATTACATTCCTACAACTTTAACCAAACACATCAGGTAATCTTAATTCCCTTAATCTCACATTACCTCCCTGGAGGTAATCCTATTACCTAAGGTAATCTAAGATTTCGTGAACCAAACGGCCCCTTAGTGTATGTCATAGATTTTGATGATGCAAAGTGTATTTTAATTTGAAAAATCATACCTCCAAATTTTATTACTTGTATTTGATCAAAAACATCTAACTGTTAAAAAGGATTTTAGAAGGAGAAAAGATTTTAGGAAATTACTTATATAAGCAGCAAATTTTTTTTGAATATTTTCTATAAGCAGCGATTTCAGAAACAGTTTATAAGCTTTGCTATTGATAAGCTTGATAAGCTTTGCTACTTCTCAAAACCTCTACTACTCTAAACTTATACTATCATGAAAGTCTTGTTGTGACTTACGTAATCACTTATGTTACTTCTTAAACTTCTGATGCTTGTAAAAGTCTTGCTACTTCAAAGTTGTGCTACTAGCAAAAACTCTTGAAACTAACAAGTTGCGCTACTAGCTTCTCTCTAGATGGCCAGCCCTCTTTCTTGCCCTCTGTAACAAGCCTTTCCTTTCTCTGCTCTCCTTCATGCCTTCTAAGAATCCACAAGACGCTAGCTCTTCCGGCCTACACGCTCCACAAGCACCACCTTTGGAAGAGGCCTATGCGGCTCTCGACATCAACGACGACGGTGGACTTGACCTGGGCGATAAAGATGACTTAGAAGCTTCTACAAACCATCACCTTACTCTGGTTGGCTGACTAATGACTGAGAAACTTGTCAAATTTGGGTTTATGCCGGACACTATGGTAGCGGTTTGGCGACCTCGTTTAGGTGTGGCTGCTAAGGAGCTTTCCGACAACACCTATATGTTCCAATTTTTCCACGAAATCAACTTATAGAGAGTGTTAAATGACGGCCCATGGTCTTTCGAACAGAATCTCCTTGTTCTTGCCAAAGTTCAGACCAGCATACCTCCCATGGCTACTTCTCTTGATATGGCTGATTTCTGGGTGAAACTTCATGATCTCCCTCTCGGGTTCTTTTCGGAGAAATCTTTTGATGGATTTAATTAACCCGGGTAGCCCGAATCAATAAACCCGATAAGATTATAGGGGGTATGACAAGTAACGGATCAAAGTGTACCTCGGAGGTATTTTGTATATTGAATAATGGATAAAGCTATTACAAGATTGGTAATAACAAGACAAGAATGTCGTTAGGACAAAGTATGAAGAAGATGTCTCAATAAGACAATGTTGCATGTTTTTATACTAATTCTTAGGCCCAACCGCTCGGAGAGAACCACTCTAACGGCCTAGGACCGAGTCTTGCGCCGAGAAGACCGCGTCAAGTCGGGACCCCCAGGCCGTGGCCGAGTCTGGGGCTCGGCCAAGACGACCCCGGGGTCGACTCATGGGCCGGGGTTGCCCTTGAGTCGACCCCGAGGGGTCAAGCCATGGGCCGGGGTCGGCCAAGTCGACCCCGAGGGGTCAACTTGGGCCCAATACGGCCCAATCGTGTGGGCCCGGGTTGGCCCCCTATTTCCGCTCCGGGGTTGACCCGTGGTAGACCCGGGTAGTATTTATCCATCATCAGTCCCCCACTCTCTGAGCTGCGAGAAGTCGTCAGCGAAAGAGAGTAGTTCAGCGATAAATCGTACCCCGAGCCACGCTAATGTGCCCAAAATCGCACCCCAAAATATTATCCTTGCCAAAAATCGCCTCCAAATATTATCCCCAACACTCCCGGGGTCGTCCAAGGCCTAGGGGTCGTGCACGGCCTCGAGGTCGTCCTCCACCTTTTGGTTCCAAGTCCTACTTGGTCTTGTTTTGGTTCTTCACACCCTCGAAACTTGTGTTTTTCCTTCACGCCTAGTGCCTCGAGGTCAGCCGCGGCCTCAAGGTCGTCCTCCACCTTTTGGTTCCAAGTCCCACTTGTGTTTTGCCTTTACACCTAGTGCCTCGAGGTCGACCGTGGTCTTAAAGCCGCCCACCTCCTCGGGGTCGTCCGCGGCCTCAGGGTCGTTCCTGGCCTCGAGGTCGTCCGGGGCGCGGGACTCCGGCTACGCACTTGCGCTTTTTTTTTTTTTTTTACTTAATGCTTTTATCGATGTTGTTTGCTTTTCCAAGTTGGCGTCGGGCCCGGGTGCCTCAACCCTCGACCCTTAGCACGCCCGTTCGATGGTAGGCGAGATTAAACCTCGGGGGGCTCGATCCCGTACCCTCACTAGGGTGTAAGTCGTTCTAAGTCGAGACCGATTGGTCTTACGCCTAGAGACTTTTCCGTTCGGCGATAGGCGGGGTCAGACCCCGTATCGCCCCTAGGGTGTTCAGTCGTCCTAAGTTGAGACCATTTGGTCTTGTGCCTGGGGGACTCTTCCGTTCGGCAATAGTCAAGGGCGGACCTTGTATTGCCCCTAGGGTTTTTGGTCTTTGAAGTTAAAGCGTTTTACGCTATTGGACTTAAAGACCTATCCGTTCAGCGATAGGCGAGGTCGGGCCTCGTATTGCTCCTAGGAGTGTGGCCATTTAAATGAGGCGGCCGAAGGTTATGAGGTCGGCCTCGAGGACCCGGAGGTCGGCCGTGTGGGACCCGGAGGTCGTTCGAGGAGGTCACCCGGGGGTCGGCCGCGCGGTGACCACGGGGGTCAGCCGAGCGGTAACTCGCGTGACTTTGAAAACAAAAAAGGGTGCAAGGAAAGTTGCGATTTTATTATTGAATGCATTTTAAGGGGACGGGCCGCCTTACAACAGAGTGTTTATTGGTAGTACTTAAGCAAGTGCTCGGAGTTCCACACCCTCTCTACGTCTTTACCCTTCGGGGTCTTCAGCTTGTAGCTGCCGGGGCGGACCACGGCCGAGATGATATACGGACCCTCCCATCTCTTTGCTAGCTTGCCGCCCTCTAGAGGTTTGCTTGCCTCTCGTCGCCTTAACACGTAGTCGCCGACCTGAAAGTAGCGAGGCCGGGCTCTTTTGTCGTGATACGCCTTAGTTTGCCTCTGGTAATTCTCAGCGCGGACCATGGCGGCTTCTCGCTTCTCGTCGATCAGGTGGAGGTCGACCCGATGGTGCTCTTCGTTACTCTCGGGGTCGTACTCCTCGCCTCGCCGAGTCGGAATGATGACCTCCGCGGGGGCCCGGGCCTCGAACCCATAGCATAGTGCGAACGGGGTCTCGCCTGTTGCCTTTCGCGGGGTAGTGCGATATGCCCATAGAATCGCCTCCAAGTTCTCGACCCATGCCCCTCCGGCGGCCTCGAGGGTCTTCTTTAAACCATCCACTATTGTCCGGTTAGCGTTCTCTACCTGGCCGTTTGCTTGGGGATAGGCCACGGCGACCTGACTGTGAGTGATGTGCCATTCGAGGCAGAACTGTTTAAATTCCTTTCCTTCAAACTGGCGGCCATTGTCGGAGATTATTTGCATCGGTACTCCAAAACGGCACAGTATGTTTGAGTAGACAAACTGTTTGCACCGAACACTAGTGATGCTGGCTAGGGGTTCGGCTTCCACCCACTTCGTGAAGTAGTCTATTGCCACAATGACATACTTCCTTTTTCCCGAGCCCATGGGCAGGGCTCCCACAATGTCAATCCCCCACCTCGAGAAGGGGATTACCGAGCTGATCGGGGTGTAGTTGGTGGCGGGTCGGCCTGGGCCGACCTGGAATTGTTGGCAGGTTGAACAGTTTCGTGCGTAGTCCGCACACTCCTTTGCCATCCCGGGCTAGAAGTACCCTTGAAGTATGGCCCTTCGGGCCATGGTGTAAGCCCCTTGGTGGGCAGCGCACGTTCCTTCATGAATCTCTTCGATGAGCGCTCGGGCCTCATCCGGGTATAAACACCTTAGCAAGGCGCCGTTGTAGGATCTTTTGTATAACACGTCTCCAACGAGCTCGTAGGTCGGAGCCCGCCTCTTAGCCGCCTTGGCGTCAGCCTCATCGGGGGGTAGCGCCCCCGTCCTCTTGTACTGCACGAGGTGGTCCAACCAACACGAAGGTCGGCTTTGTATGGGCAGGACTGGGTACGCCTCCAACCTTGACTTTTGGAGGTCCTCTATCCGGGCGATTTTAGAGATGTACTCCGGGGCTCCCTGGCTGAGCTTGGAGAGCATATCCGCCTCGGATTTTTGCTCTCTCGGGACTTGTAAGATCTCATGTTGGGCGATTCGTCCCAATACTCGCAGTACCACGTCGCGGTACCGAATCATTCTCTCGTCGTTGGCTTCGAACTCCCCGGAGACTTGGCCTACCACCAGTCGGGAGTCGCACCTGATCTTCAACTTTTCGGCCCTCATGCTCAGTGCGAGTTGGAGGCCGCACAGTAGTGCCTCGTACTCGGCCTCATTGTTGGACAATTTGAAGTGGAAACGGAGCGCGTAATAGGCTCGAAAACCCTCCGGGGTTACCAGGACGACCCCGCCTCCACACGCCTTGCTGCTCGAGGATCCATCAGTGGATAAGGTCCACCATTCCTCCTCTTCGCTTCTCGCCTGCTCCGTGGCGTCTCGGGCTGTGCACTCGACTATGAAGTCAGCGAGTGCTTGCCCCTTGATGGTTGGCCTCGGCTTGAAGTGGATGTCGAACTGGCTGAGGCGCATGGACCACTTCACGAGCCGGCTTGCCGACCCCGCACCTCGTAGTACCGCCTCCAGGGGTTAGTTGGTAAGTACATGCACTGGATGGGCCTGGAAATAGTGGTTTAGCTTCTTGGCCGTGGCATCCACCGCGAAGATAGCCTTCTCTGTTGGTGAGTATCTAAGCTCAGCACCTCGGAGGGCCTTGCTCACATAATATACCGGCCTCTGGGTTCCCGCGTCGTCCCGGACCAACACGGAGCTGATCGCGGCCTGTGAGATTCCCAAGTACAAATATAAGATCTCCCCTTTGTCGGGCTTGGCCAAGGGGGGTAGAGACATCAGATAGGCCTTGAGGTCGTCAAAAGCTTTCTGACATCCGGCCGACCATTCAAAACCGTTGCTCTTTTTGAGGACCCCGAAGAAGGGTAGGGACCTCTCGGTCGACCTCGAGAGGAAGCGGCCGAGGGCGCTAGCCGACCATTGAGGCGCTGGACCTCGCGGAGGGATCTCGGGGGTTCCATCTCCAGAATGGCCTTGACCTTGTCGGGGTTGGGTTCTATGCCTTTTTTGGAGACCATATAACCCAAAAATTTTCCCCGTGTACCCCGAAGGTACACTTCTTAGGGTTCAAGCGTAAATCGAATTTGCGCATTATTGAAAATACCTCCGTTAGGTCGTCCGTGTGGAGCTCGGGCTCGGCACTCTTCACAATCATGTCATCTACGTAGGCTTGGAGGTTCCGGCCGAGGACCTTCTTGAAGACCTTGGCGACCATCCTTGTGTAGGTCGCCCCGGAGTTCTTAAGTCCGAATGCCATCACCCGATAGCAAAAGACTCCCTCCGGGGTGGCAAAGGCCGTCTTCTCCTCGTCGGCTTCGTGCATAAATATTTGGTGATAGCCCCAAAATGCGTCGAGGAAGCTCATGAGCGCGCACCCCGCCGTCTCGTCCACCAATTGGTCGATGTTAGGTAGCGGGAATGGGTCCATGGGGCACGCCTTGTTGAGGTCCGTGTAGTCCACGCACATCCTCCAGGTCGGCGGCTTGGGTGCGAGGACCACGTTGGCGAGCCACTCGGGGTATAGCACCTCCCGAACATGTCCTACCTCGAGGAGGGTATCGACCTCCTTCTTCACAAAATCGCGCCTCTCCGCCGAGAGGTACCTCTTCTTTTGTTGCACTGGCTTGACGGCGGGGTCTACCGCCAATTTGTGAGTGATCACTTCTCGGTCGAGCCCCGGCATGTCCTCGGGGCCCCATGCGAACACGTCCTTGAAGCGCCGGATGACCTCGATGATCCGACCCCGGAGGTCGGCCGGCAACCCCGTCCCGACCTTGACGACCCTCTCGGGGCGGCCGAGATCCAGCACGACCTCCTCGGTCTCGACTATGGGCTCGGCACGGGGCCGACCCTCCTCGCCTTGTAACGCCTTCTCGCCGATAGTGTGGACCTGGAGGTCCCTTTTGCCGATTTGGCGACATGCTTTCAAATAGCAGCTTCGGCTAACCTTCTGATCTCCTCTTGCCACCCCGACCCCGGTCGGGGTGGGGAACTTCAAACATAGGTGTTCCATGGATATTATGCTCCGGAGGTTTTCCAAGGCGGGTCGGCCAAGAATGATGTTGTGCGCGCATTCGATCTTGACGACCACGAACTCGACCTCCCACCTCCTGACGTGCGGCTGGGTGCCTATCTCCACCTCGAGGCTGATAGAACCTTCTGTCTCGATAGAGTCTCCTGTAAACCCGGACAGCGGGGTTCTCACCTGTGTTAATTGTTTCCTTGATAGGCCGAGCTTGGTGAACGTGTCATAGTACATGACGTTCACGGAGCTCCCCGTGTCCACCAGTACCCGGTGCATGATGACGTTGTTGATGTCCATGGTGATCACCAAGGCATCGCGATGCGGTAAAGGGCCGTTCGGGAGGTCGTCGTCTGTGAAGGTACTAGGTTCTCTCCTCGGCTTTTTCTCATGCGGTTGGCGGACGACTTCCCCCACATAAAGGTTCCGGGCCCATTTCTTCCTTTCTAATTGTGTGTCTCCCCCTTCGAGGCCTCCGAAGATGACGTGGATGACCTGCTTCTTTTGAGGGTGGGGCTTGTCCAACTCCTTCTCCTCCTCCTCAGTGAGCTGGCCGAGCTCCCTCTTACGCGACCCGGAGGTGGGTGGCTCGAAGCCACCCTTCTTCTTCCACACGTTGCCCGGGCCTTGGGGTCGGCCTTGCCCCGACCTCTTAACGTACTGACCGATGTAGCCCCTTTGGATTAGCTCCTCGATCTGTCTCTTGAGAACCATGCACTCGTCGGTATCGTGTCCTTGCTGTCTGTGGAAACGACAATACTTGTTCGGATCCGCATTCGGCGACACCTTCAAACACTCATCCGGGTATGATACGATTCCCATGACCTCGGCATGTTCCAGAATAGCGCTCACCAAATGTGTTAGAGTGGTCAGGCAACGAAGGGGAGCCAACCGGGGCCCTTGGCGCGGGGACCTTGGAGCCCGACGTTCCTCTTGGGGTGCCTTGTCTCGACCCCGGCCTCGTTCCTCCTCCTTCTTCTTCCTCTCGGCCTCCTCCGCCTCGGCGAACCTTGCCGCTCGGTTCAGCAACGCCGCATACGTTTTCGGGCGATTCTGGATGAGGTCGCGGTGGAAGGGCCCTGATCTGACATTGTTGGTGAAGATCGGTATGGCCGCCTTCTCATCGAAATTCTCCACTGACCTCGCCTCCTTCTTCCACCTGATGAGGTAGTCAGTCAATGTTTCCGTACTCCACTGTTCCAGCTTACACATATTGGCGAACTACTTCTTCTTTGGGATGCTGCTAGCGTAGTATGCCAAGAATTTTCCCGGGAGATCCGCAAAGGTTGAGATGGATTTCTCGGGCAAAGAAGTGAACCAGTCTTGTGCTTGGCCTTCGAGGGTCGCGAAAAAACCTTGGCACATGACGGCATCACTTGCACCCACCATCATGATGGCGGCTCGATACCTGTGGAGATGGGCTCGGGGGTCGGCCGACCCCGTATAAGTCTTGATGGATGGGAATCGGAAGTCCCTTGGTAGCGGTTCCGCCATGACATCGTCGGTGAATGGGGAGGTCAACACCTCCTAAGGCTCCGGGGACCCTTCTCGCGCTTCCAACTTACGCTGGAACTCGTCCATCCGTCTACGTAACTGCTCCATCTCATTGCTGTGGGAGCTCGAGGGTCGTCCACGAGTTTACCCGGATTGCTCTATACGCGAGGATTGCTCCCGCCGAGGTTGAGCGCGGGGCTTAAGGCTCGGGGCCCTTCGTGAAGCCGACCCCTCGGCGGGCGCCTCATTGGGGGGTCCGAAGTCGAGGCGTTCGTGGATTGGGACCCGTGTGCCCAATCGTCCGAGAGCGGACTTGGTAGCCCGGGTTGGTCGGGCTCCTCCTGTCTCGCGTTGCGTAGGCCGACCTCGAGGGGCCTCGTCTCCTTCCCTCCTTGCTGAGGGCCGAGGTGAATTGACCTCCTCGCCGACGTGGGGTTCGGGTGTGCGAGGTCGGCGGGTGCTCGGACCCTCCTCTCGTCGTGACGGACCGTGTGGGTGAGCCTCGAGGTTGCCTTGAAGCCCGTCCAAGATTTGTGTCAACACAGTTGTGGCTTGCCGGAGCGCGGCCATCCCCTCCTGGAAACCCAGGGCTGGAGGTGGAGGGGGCGGGGTCGGCCTGGCCTGATGGTTATAGTTGATGACGTCCCGGAGGTCGCCGGTCGACCTCACGGGCAGGGTTTGGCGACTCGCCGTCCCGTTAAGTTCACTGGCCCGGGAGGGAGCGCGGTTACCACGCGAGTCGTGGAGTTGCCGGAGTTGGATCCAGATCTTGCCATAGCTAGTGGAAAAAAGGAATAACACGCTCGAGCTTGTACGTCGAGCTCTCAATGAAAGCACCAATGATGGATTTAATTAACCCGGGTAGCCCGAATCAATAAACCCGATAAGATTATAGGGGGTATGACAAGTAACGGATCAAAGTGTACCTCGGAGGTATTTTGTATATTGAATAATGGATAAAGCTATTACAAGATTGGTAATAACAAGACAAGAATGTCGTTAGGACAAAGTATGAAGAAGATGTCTCAATAAGACAATGTTGCATGTTTTTATACTAATTCTTAGGCCCAACCGCTCGGAGAGAACCACTCTAACGGCCTAGGACCGAGTCTTGCGCCGAGAAGACCGCGTCAAGTCGGGACCCCCAGGCCGTGGCCGAGTCTGGGGCTCGGCCAAGACGACCCCGGGGTCGACTCATGGGCCGGGGTTGCCCTTGAGTCGACCCCGAGGGGTCAAGCCATGGGCCGGGGTCGGCCAAGTCGACCCCGAGGGGTCAACTTGGGCCCAATACGGCCCAATCGTGTGGGCCCGGGTTGGCCCCCTATTTCCGCTCCGGGGTTGACCCGTGGTAGACCCGGGTAGTATTTATCCATCATCTTTCAAGGCCATTAGAAACTTTATCGGAGAGTTCATTAGTTTAGACGAGGATGCTTTCTGAGATTGGTACAAATCCTTCATCCGTATCCGAGTTAGGATCAATGTCACTAAGCCTCTTGTTAGCCAGATGCGTATCAAACGCAATGGCGGTGATTAGAGCTGTCAAAACGGGTCCAACACGTCGGGTTGGGCCTGTTTACCCGTGCTTTTAGACGGGTTGGGTCAGAGAAATCCCAACCCGTCCCGTATAACCCGGGTGGAAACACGGGTTGGCCCGTGGGTTAGACGGGCCAACCCGTATAACCAGTGTTCCCACCCCCCAACTCTCCCCCACCCTCAAATGTATTGTGTAAATGTGGTATTGTATTAATATTTTAAAATATTGTTGCTAACAAAATTTAAACTCTTGACTTTTCACATAACTTACCACTATTGAAACCAACTATGCAGAGGACTTTTGTTGAATATGTTTATATATGGATATATTTATTTAGATCATTCAAGCATTATATATAATTTATTTATATTAAATTTATTAAAAGTATTAATTAATACATTTAATTGTATCTTTATATTAATATTAATATATAATTTATTAATTTATTAATAATATTAATGAATGCAATTAATTGTATTTTTACATAAATATTAATATAAAATTTATTAATTTATTTATATTAAATTTATTACTAGTATTAATTAATACAATTAATTGTATCTTTATATAAATATTAATATAAAGTTTATTTATAAAATTAAAATGAAATATATATATGTGTGTATGTATGTGTATGTGTATAATCTGTATATATATAAACATACATGGTATTTGTTCAAAAGGTTTGATGTGATTGGTTGAAATTGTTTTAGTTTTTAACTAAGAGGTTAGGGGTTTTTTTTGAGTTCAAGAGGTTAGGGGTTCAATTCCTAACTTATATAAAATAAAACAATTTTAATTATATTCACTCAAAAAATAAAAAATAATAATTAACGGGCTGACAGGCCCGGCCTACACGGGTTGGGTTGACCAAATCCCAACCCGTGGGAAAATGGCCCGACCCGGCCCATTTTCGGACCAACCCAAGATGGGCCAGCCCATATGGGACAGACTGGCCTATTTTGACAGCTCTAGCGGTGATTGGAGCTGAATTTAATCCGATACGAGCGTTTGCCGAATTTTTGTTTTATATGTGGACATATCGGGCACACAGAGAAGTTCTGTATCAAATTGTTTGAAGGCTACCCTCTGACCATTGAGAAGCAGTATGGCCCTTGGTTGCGAGCACCGAACCGCCGCCCGTCGCCGGTAATTGGAAATCGGTGGGTTGTTATGGATGGCAAAGTGACAACAGACTTTCAACAGAGTCAGGACAATGCTACATCTGGTACGTCTGGTACAACCACTCTCTCTGCCCACGGTCTAATGGGTACTCAGCGTACTGCCACTCCCACTCCCACAAACCAGCACGTAGCACCTAGTACATTTAGCCAAGACCATGATCCCAAGGACGTTAGTATGGAGAATACGGATATTCCTCCTTTCCCGGATGGTCTGGTAATCACTGATTAGAAACGTAGGCGCATTGAGTCATTTGGGCTTACTGAGGAGCCCAACCCGGGCCAAAGTCAAGAAGCCACTATTTTTGCTTTCGACCTTAATGGGCCTACCGCCTATTATCTGTTCAAAAAACTTGCAAAGGGCGAGCCTGAATAACAAAAGCGACCACTTGCCGCTTCATCTTCAAATCCTTCCACCCCCTACTCCTAACCCTAATTCCATATTTCGCTTTGAGAATCTTTGGCTCCGCAAAGCTCACTGTAGGAAGGTAATGATTGAATGTTGGTCCAAAACCCATAGGCCAGATTTTATCGACAGGGTAGGTCGCTGTGGTAAGGCAATTTGGATTTAGGGCAAAGAATTTAAGGTTATAAGGTCTTGGAAATATAAGTTGATAAGCTCTGTTATAAGTTGGAATTAAGGCGGTTCGAATCTTTGGAGGTTAGAATGGAGCCTAAGCTGTGAAATTTTTGTAAGTTGTGAAACCTTGGATAATAAGAAGGAAGTTTCGAGGACGAAACTCTTTTTAAGGGGGGTAGAGTGTAATACCCCGTATTTTATTAACATTATCCTAAGGCGTTGACATTCCTAAGTTATGATCTTCAGATATTTCAAAAGAATTTTTATAAGTGAGTATAGTTGTTATTAAGCTGCGAACCTACGTACCAGTCACGAACCGAGAAAATTTTAAGGATATAGATTCAGTTCGAATTTTCTAGAATTTGGGTTTTTAAGCATTATACGATTAAGCCTGAATTTCTAGTTAGTTCAAGAAAAATTTCAAATGGACTGTAAGGGATAAGTTGTTACGAACTCTGTACCTATATTTAGCGGAATACCGAAAAATTCCCAAACTTGGTGATTTGCGACGGGAATATTTTTAGGATAATTTTGGTATTAGAATTTTCCCGAATTAAGTTATAATCCTCCGAACATTCATCTGATTTAAGCATAAACTGGCCAATTAGATTTGAAATCTTCTAAGGACACCATGGGGTGATGACAAGTGGCAAGGCAAATCTAAGACTAAGATTGGGCATTAAATGTGACATTTATGAGGTATGGCCTAGTTGCACTTGTTACTTGATCTTCAAGAACTGAATCTACACTAATCACATGATCATCTCTCTCACTCTTCCACTCCATTTTCGAAATACACACTTAGGGAAGGAAGAAGGGAAATTATCTTAGTCTTCTATTGTGATCCAAGAACACCCTAGGCAATTCTTCAACTCCAAGGACTCTACTCTAGGTAAGAACTTCGGTTTTGTTCGGATTTTACCCCTCCTAAGACTTAAGCTTGAACTTAAGTGTTAATGTTTAGTGCATGAAAAATATTGTTATTGTGGTGATGTTGTAGGGGACTTTGAATCCAAGGAAAGATCTAGCACTTCTTCGGTTTTAAAATCTTCCATCGAGGTAAGGAATTCCCTTAAGTTGGAATTAGTCACTTGAATTTGGATAATTGATTTTTGGTTGAAATATGGTGTTTTTGAGCTTTGGAAATATTTTTTTATACATGTTCATAGCTTGGATATGCATGTATATGTTATATTTATGTCCNTTCGGACTGCGCCAAGCTGAATTTTCTGAATTATGCTTAGTATGATTATGGATGTGTTAATGATAATTGTGAGGTAGTTAGTGAGTTAATGGTGATAAAGTTAGGTAAAGATATTATTATGATGTGTATTGAGGAAATTGTCATATGGAAATGTTGAGATAAAGGTTGTATATGGTGAATCTTGAGAAAGTAGTTGTTGAATGTTTTTGGGTTATGGTTAGGCAATGACCTTACCTATTAGAATTTATATATATTTGGATGTACGATATCCTCAAGTTATGATCTAATGGTGTTGATCATAGTGGAAGTTGTTGAGGACGATAGTTAAGGATGTTGGTTGATTTTAAGTGTGAGATGGACATATGAAGTGTATCCAAAAATGTTTATGAAAACTTACGTTGAAAAACGTATGCTATTTTGATATAAAGGTTGTCAAAACCTTATTGTTTGAGAAAATGATGTTTGAAAATCCTTCAGGGGCTAAAGAGGTAGCCGATTTCAAATATTGGACTCATTGGTGAAATATGTCCAAAAGAAATGATTTGAGTAAGAAAAATTGAAGGAAGAATCATGTTTTCAAAACCGTAGTTTCTAAAGTAAGTTGAGGAGGACCTTGATTGACCCACGGGTGGCTTTAAGTGTCCTTGCCCAGTGGTCGTTATATTATATTGTTAGAGCGAAGTCTATTCGCCGTTATGTCGTCATGTTGGGATAAGGAGAGGTGCCCACGGGAAGGCTTGAGTGCCATGGCCCGGGTTGGGATAAGGGAGGAACCTACGGGAGGGCTGGAGTGCCATGGCCCGAGGTTGTAGGCCTCACTCTTACTATATGAAACTAAGGAAGTTTTAAAGACGAGAAAAGAGTTATTTTGTAACGTCTTTGAGAAAGAAATGATTTTGTCTTACGAGACGAGTGGATGTTGTTTCACTAAATGTTTTCAAACCTTTGTCTACTTTTAAGTGACAAATGGATTTCCTTACTTAGCCGTCGCGCTAACTACACTTCAATGTGTTCTTATCAGTTGCAGATTAGTGTGGAGCCCTGTAGCCGATGAGCTCTAAATAGGATGGAAGTGCAGGTTGGGGTCTACTCTTTGATGTAGACAAGGATTGTTGTTAATGTTGTAAGTTTAGCCTGTGCACTTAGAGTGGAGTTTGTCAAAGAGGTGATAGAATTCACTCTAGGTGTGGCGGTAGCACCCAGTTTTCTGTTGATAAGATGTAAGCTTCCGCAGCGTTTTATTACGGATTTTGTAATAAATCCAAGATGTGAAAATTGGGGTGTTACATGGAGAATATGAGTGCTGCTGTTGACTGTATTAAACCCCTCGTCACCAATATCCATAATGCTACCTTGAATAGAATCGTGTCCGTCCAGGAAGTTAAAGAGGCTATGTTTGATATGAAACCAGACAAATCCCCCGGTCCTGACGGCCTTAACCCGGGATTTTTTCAACACTTTTGGGATATCCTAGGTAATGAACTTCACTGTTTCTGTGCTGATTTCTTCCTCACTAGTAAACTGCCAACCAATCTAAACTCCACTCACATAGTCCTAATCCCAAAAAAAATCTAAACTTGACTCTATGGGTGACCTTCGTCCAATTGCCATTTGCAACACTCTTTATAAGCTACTCTCCAAGATAGTGGCTAACCGCATTAAGCCCTTACTGCCATTCATTGTGTTGGAATCCCAATCGGCCTTTGTCTCAGGAAGACTTATTTATGATAATATTATGTTAGCTTTTGGAGCTAATCACTATCTTAAGAGGAAAAGCCAAGGAAAGGTGGCCGGGTTTTGTGGGAGTCAAACTTGACATGAGTAAGGCCTTCGATAAAGTGAGCTGGGCTTTTCTCTTTACAGTCATGGAAAAGATGGGTTTCTCCAGTTACTTTGTGAACTTGATTCGTGAAATGATAACAACTGTTAATTACACCATCCTGTAAGATCATAAATCTGTCTAAACATACAGAATAAATATACGAGAAACTTAACTCATAGTAGCGGAAGCATGTTGATCTCCAGCCATGGTTGATCCTTGTTGTGTTGCCTCTTGAACTGTAAATCTGTAAGGGGTTAGTCGTTTTGTCTCACACTTGACTCAGAACCCTAGATGGTGTCCTGGTATTTTCTAAGCAGTGTGAGTACCATGTCTGTTGGTGTCTATATGATTGTCTATCCTGCATCCCACCAATGCAGGCTTATATAGGCATATGGTGGATTGGACTAAACCTAGATGTCCAATCCAACCTATAGCTTAAAATGGGCCTAGTCCACTTGCACCATATTATTAAGGCCCACAATATATAATATATATTGTATTGGGAAAAGTCTTACAGTCTCCCACTTGGTGCAAGTACTAGCACAACTCTCATCAAAGAACAAAACACATGAATCATAGCGATATGTCCTCTACTCGACAAAGTAATATCTTCTATGCATCACATGCATTTTTATTCCCCAACTTAAGTCCTTTATGAACAAACCCAACGTTTATTCTTGGTACCTTAAGGGATGTTTCTCAAAATAAAATATATATGCGCAACTCAAAAGAGAAAACCATCCAAATTGTACAAGAGAGTACACTTCATGATCTCTAAGATCCTTAATGTTAACTATATCTTAAGTAGAGATCTCTTAATGTTAGCATAATGCTAACTATGTTCCACGACTAGTTTTATAACTTAACTTAAGCACTACATCTAACGGCCAAGAGCTTGGAGTTGACACGTCTGTCACTCCCACTCATCAAAATAGCCAAAAGATAGTTTAGTCATAGAAGCATTCCAACAACTTAGACAATAAACTAAAATTCTAAGTCCATAAATGTTAAATTTTAAATATACACCATAACTTTCCAAATAACTTCAAGGTCCACTTTATAATAAATTGAACATTATGAGTCTTATTTTTATGTCTTGCAAAATTGTCTTTGAGCCTTATAAATCAAAATGGCCCAGGATCAATTTTGAAGAAACTAAAGACTCTATTAAATGTTAAAGAATTTATTTAAATTACAGTGTATCACAAGTTAAATGTTTTGTTCTAATAAACTCATTAATATCGTTACAACATTGTCATAAATATGTTGCACAATCAAATGTTCAATAATTTGAACTTAAGAATTTATGTGAACAAATACAAGATTGATACTTGTGGAATCTTTAGTAGAGCATCTTAATGATCTTTTGCTAAATGATCACTCCCACTGATTAAAATATTCTTCAGCAGAATTAATGATATACGTAGTCAGAATTGATTTGACCAACTAAATAATGAAGATATATAATTCCCCACCATTAGTTGGGCATACTAGATAATCAATATTTGGTTCCAATCCAACTAAATAATGAAGATATAATTCCCCACCATTAGTTGGATATACTAAAATACACTTTTCAAAACCAAGTTGGAATTTGGCTTGAAGAGGTACATTTTTATTCTTGAAAACCAAAAGAGGTATATCGAATATATCACGTAACTTACTACAGTTAGTCCAAATAACCGAGCAAGATTCGCGAAATAATTAATAAAAGTGGTTACATTTTGGGAAGTAACTAAATACATGTTTTGCCAATGCAAACCATGAAAACTTAGAAGTATAATTTAACTAAATTTATAAATTCTAAGAAATTGTGATAAAATTATTATCTAATGGGTGATGGATTTATTGACATAAAACTTGCCTGTGGGCTAAAGTTTTAATTCTATTAAATCCAATTAAAACCCTTATGATAAAATTTCATCTCAATTATTAAATAGACAGAAGAATCTAGAGACATAAAACTTTCCTGTGGGCTAAAGTTTTACTCAATTAGATCCAACTGAAATTTTATGATGAAACAATTATCAAATGAGTTGAAGAATCAAGTGATATAAGACTTGCCTGTAGGCTAAAGTTTTAATCAACGAGATTCATTACAACTATTATGATAAAACTTAAGAAATCAATTACAACTATTATGATAAAACTTAAGAAATCATGTTCCTTTTCTTAATCCCTGTGGGTAAATTAAGAAATATGATCTAAAGTTTGCATCATAAAATTAAACTTTATGATAGTGATGGAAATAATCATAAACTAAATAAATTTATTTGTTTCCATCATCACTAATAAAACTACTAAACTATATTCCGATACATAATTGCCTGTGGGCTAAATTATGACCATAGTCCAGTATTTAATCCTAATTAATCATACAAATATAATGAAATTGCCTGTGGGCTAAATTCCATAATATTAAATACAATTAATCACAAATGATATGTCTAAAACTTTATGTGATCAAGATAAACTGCTCAATATATAATTTTAACTGATTAAAGGATGTTGTGGCTACTCCCCAACCAAATTAAAATTATAAGATCACTAGACAATTATCAATTCATTGCCTTAACCTTTATGTGTTTCAAACTTAAGAGAAATCAGTAAATTAAAGATGCTATGGCTATTCTTTAATGAACTGAAATCAAATCACATTGACAAGGAATAATTTAAAAAATATTTTAACAAATAGATTATACCAGATTGTGATGGGAAAATCCAAATATATGATATTTAAGGGGACTAGTGGCACAAGATGTTCTTAAGTCATTGCCATAAAACTAGTATGCCTCCTCAATTCATATGTACTCAATGTATAACTGTTTGGGGGTATAAACCTAAAAAAAAATTGTAGGGTATACACAAAAATTGCATGGTTCACCTATGATTAAAGCTTAAATGGGTGAACTAAATCAATGGACCAAATGCGCTTAAATTCAGGCACTACCGTAACTAAAGTTTATGCATAAGTCCAACTTAATTAGGAACTAATATAATTCCATCCTAAATTTATGCATTGCTAAAGGCATAAAAAAAAATATTTTGCATAACAAAATATTATGCGTTGGACAAATTAATATGCATAAAATTAGGCATTTAACTCATATATTTTTAAACAAAGTGCATAACTTAAGACAATTTTTAATATGAGCTTTTAAAGCATAAACTTAATATTCAAACTCTATTGAGTCCAAACTAAAGAGACCCAAATTTTTGAATAGTAAAATAATAAATATATATACTTTGAAATTTCAAATTTTAAGCCCATTAAAATGTTTTAATACATAAAGATCAAATTTATGAGAAATAGACCGAATTTACAAATTGCAACAATATCTAACCAAAAATATATATTGTCATTTGTAAATCAAAATCTCACAAACCCTAATTGCATAATTAATCCTAATATTATGCACTTAATGTGATCAAATTCATGAAACAATCTAAAGAGTATGAATTAACTATAAAGTACGAATTTACACTAAATATTAATTATCCATACTTAACCAAATATAGGCATATCGAACTAAAATCATAATTCAAAGAATTTAAAGAATTATGAAATTAGTGGCAATAGCCAGTTCCCTTAGCAAATATGTTTTTTTAAAATTACTAAATTGATTCTCCATAACCTAATTAATAATATTATTATCATTAATGACAAATTGCAAATAATCCAAAAGGTAATAGCCATAATAATATTATCACATTAAATAGGAGACTAAATATGAAAAAAAAAAACAATAGTTAAAACCACTTACTGTAGAAACATTCTCGGATATAATTTTGAAACTTAATAAAATTTAAACTCCGAAAAATGCCAAGAACATAATAATGACCAAAATATTTTCTTGACTGGAACATTGTCGCATAAACTTAATTGGAAACAATTCAGGATTTATAACTGAATACCATATTAACATTAACAGTTTCATTAATTAAAATATTTGATGGTAATAATCAACATTATAACCACCATTAATATTTAACAATGACAACCAAATTATGGTAAGACACCTTAATGTTTCCATATTTGTAAAGATAACATATGTGACTAGTCCAAATTAGCGGTTAACTTAAGGTTTGGTGAGGATTTTTAAGACACATAATAGAGAGAGAGTAACTGAAGTACATAATATTACCAAAACTGAATGGTGGAAACGGAATGGGTACGGTTTGGGTAAAGTTTATCCACCCTTAATGACAAAACTACTAAGCTATATGCCGATGCATAATCGCAGTGGGCAAATTATGATCATAGCTTAGTATTTTATCCTATTAACCCTTTAAATATAACAAAATTGCCTGTGGGCTAAATTTCGTTATATAATGCAGAGTTAACTACAAGGTTTCTTGCCTAAACTTTATGTGATTAATCCTTAATATGTAATTTCAGTAAATTAAAGATGCTGTAGCTACTCTTTAATTGACCAAAACTGAACATAATCACAATGGCAATGGTATTTAAAGCCTAATCAAACAAATTAAACCAAAACTGATAGACAATCCTTAGGTATACTCCCAGGAAAGTTGGTTGGTGCTAAGGCTCCATTAAAAACCAACTCCTTAGACAGAGTAGCGTCGCAAGGGGACTAGTAGCAATATGGTGGTTTGAGCCAGCAAGGCGTGAAAGCCAAGGCCAGGGAACTAGTATTCCTCCCCAAGAAACTTCCCTAAATCATGTGTTATCATATTTGAAGTAAAATCGTTTGGTTGATCCATATAAATGTAGATTGACCTAAGGAACCGTCGGCAACGCTCCACGCCTAGCAGCTCTCGTACCAACAATTCTCCGACGGAACACATGGTGGTTCCCAAAATGGGTAAACAAGCTCTCCTAATTTCATATGTAATTAATCAAAAAAATGTATACGATGCTTGTAGGTTCCAAAACAAATATATATACAGAACACAGTATACACATGTTTACATACACAATGATATATTTCAATTACATATCATTTCAATTACAACTAATTTTTACTTAATTCTCGTAATTTTCAATAGCAGCCACCCCATGGTGACCAGTAGAAAAGCTACAAAATTTGGCAACAAATTATATCCAAAAAACAATACAATTTCAGGACAGATTTCGAAAACAGATCAGAACACATACGAAAATCTATGTATATGTGGATTAATATCCATTATCGAAATAATTTTTGCAACAATACAAATAACCAGGCAGAGATTATTGAGGCTCTGATACCAAATGTAAGATCATAAATCTGTCTAAACATATAGAATAAATATACGAGAAACTTAACTCGTAGTAGCGGAAGCATGTTGATCTCCAGCCATGGTTGATGCCTTGTTGTGTTGCCTCTTGAACTGTAAATCTGTAAGGGGTTAGTCGTTTTGTCTCACACTTGACTCAGAACCCTAGATGGTGTCCTGGTATTTTCTAAGCAGTGTGAGTACCATGTTGTAGGTGTCTATATGATTGTCTATCCTGCATCCCATCAATGCAGGCTTATATAGGCATATGGTGGATTGGACTAAACCTAGATGTCCAATCCAACATATAGCTTAATGGGCCTAGTCCACTTGCACCATATTATTAAGGCCCACAATATATAATATATATTGTATTGGGAAAAGTCTTACACATCCTGCTACAAGGTAGAGTAATTGGTTCTGTCAATCCCAATTGAGGTCTGCAGCAAGGTGATCCGATCTCACCCTATATCTTCATCCTCTTACTTGAAACCTTCCACCTCTTAATCCAAAAAAGTCAAGACCAAGGTTTTATTCATGGCATATCCACTACTAGGGGAGCACCAACAATCACAAAACTCTTCTTTGCATATGACTGTTACATCTTCTATAAGGCCACCCCTACCGAAGCCACATCCCTTAAGAACATCATTGAATCTTTCACCTCAGCTTCTGGCCAAACTATAAACTACTCCAAATCATCCCTCACATCCAGTAAGAACACAAGTGGTCAATCAAAGGATGTTTTCTGTAACATTATGGGTATTGGAGAGGGCAATCTAAATGGAAGTTACCTTGGGCTACCCTCTATCATTGGCAGAAACAAGCGCGAAATCCTGGGCTTTATAAAAGACAAAGTTGTCGGAAGAATCAAAAGTTGGACCCATAAATTCTTTTCTAGAGCTGGGAGAGAAGTACTTCTTAAAAATGTGATTCAAGCCGTACCAACCTTTGCAATGAGTGTTTTCCTCCTACATGTTGAAATGGGAAAGGATATTGAAAGAACCATGAGGTGGGGTTGTAAAGGAGAAAGTAATAAAGGCATCCGTTGGAAGAGTTGGGACCGCTTGTGTGTTCCTAAGAGCCGGGGAGGTTTGGGCTTTAAGCGTTTAAGGGAATTCAATATTACTATGTTGGAAAAACAAGCATGGCATCTTATACAACACCCCAACTTCTAGCTATCTAGGATCTACAAAGCCAAATATTTCCCTAATTCAACATTCTTTCAGGCAACCCTTGGAAGTAATCCTAGCTTTATCTGGCGCAGTATACTGGAATCTCAACCTACCCTTATTGCTGGATATAGGTGGAGAGTTGGAAATGATCACTCAATCAATATCTGGATTGGTCTGTGGCTCCCAAATGCTGCCCTTTCACCCAAACTTCTAATCTGGATCCTACAAGCAATATCAAAGTGGCTTCTCTAATAAACTCTACTGACAACACTTGAAATGTTGATCTCATTATCTCTCTTTTCAACCAAACTGACAGAGATTTAATCTTAAGTAGTCCTTTGCAAGAAACTCCCACCAATGACAAGATTATCTAGTTGCATGAAGAAAAAGGAAACTATTCTATCCGGAGTTGTTACAAACATTTGATGGAAATTTTGCACCAAGATCATGCTCCTTACTGGACCAGATTCTGGAAATTCCAAATGCCTCCAAAAATCAAATCATTTTTTTGGCAGCTTTGCTCTTCATCTCTGCCTATATGCGACAATCTAAGATAAAAACATGTTAATACTCCTACTGACTGCCTGATTTGTAATGGTGTTGAGGAGACTACCTTCCACCTTTTTGTCAAATGCCCTATTGCCTGTAGCTGCTAGGACTTGCTGGGTGGTATTGATTACCATATGGCCAACTCTTTCCTTGAATGGCTTGAACATATCTTTTCTAGTAAATCTGACAGCGAGATCTGTCTATTAATTTCTGTCTGCTGGAAACTCTGGGACGCGAGGAATGAGAAGATTTGGAATCACATTATCCTCAATGCCCATTTTATTTGCCAATTTGCACAAAATTTTTTAAGTGAATGAACAACTGTGAATATTAACAATGTCTCTAACAACATGTCATCAGATTTTCATACTACATAGTTCAAACCAACTCAAGGAACTCTTAAACTCAACGTTGATACTGCCCTTGACTCTAGCAACAAGAAAATGGGCTTCGATTTTGTTCTTTGTGATTACACATGTTCGCTTGTCGCAGCAAGACGTTTCCCATTGCCTTGCATTTACAAGGCGGCTAAAGCCGATGCTGTTAGAGTGCGAGAAGCATTGAAGTGGATAAAAAATCTCAACGTGGATACTGTTAACGTAGAGAGCGACTTGTGAATGCAATTGATAGGCGCCAAAGATACCTATAGAAAAGGGTCTATACGGGGGATGTTTTGTGTTGCTTAATGCCTTTTTGTGAAGTAATTTGTGGTGTATATGCTCTAATGTGCTAACTTTCGTGAAATCTCTATCAATTGGCATATGTTGAAGGGTTTGAGTAGGTTTGGGATTGTGAAGCGGGCTCGAGAGCAAATGGAGAGCTAGTTAGAAAACGGAGCAGTCATGTCAAGTCCACACCCCGTCCACGCACGTGGAGAAGAGCTAAGTGGGAAATCCACGAGCGATCCACGCGTGGATTTCTCGTGGATGGGAAATTTAATGACCGTTCAAAAGGGAGAAGGGTATAAAAGGAAGCGATTAAATCATTTGAGGGAGACTTCGCTTTAATTTTCAGTTCTTAGATCTTTGTAGAGAGTTTCTAGAGAGAGAAAGTGTGAGGAGACATCTATTTGTAGAAGATCTTGAAGGAATTGAAGTTCTAGATTGATTTGCACTTTCAATTGGTAACAATTCTTCTTTTATAATTACAATTTCTATTTTGTAGCTTAATCTTGATCTTGTTCAATTGCATTTCTTATTTTGAAAAGTTGAAGTTAGATTTTGATTAAATCATGAATTCTAGTGGCTAAGTAGTTTAAGATTGGATTGGTGATCCCTTATCTCTTGCACTCTAGTTTTGTATTGCTCAAATTGGTAATTGAGTTGAGGTTTTTGCTATCTTTGTTGTGAGCATTGCTATGATTGATCTTGATTCTTTGAGGGCCCCAATTGTGTCAAGAGTGTAGGTCATATTCTTGGCGAGATATCGCAAGTGTGTGATAGCCTAGATGCTTGCAACCTCCGCCCTTAATCCGGGAGGATGAGGTCCGGGGGAGGTTAGTAGACAAGGTGTTCGATATAATGTCCCAACCAATTGAGGAATTGGGAGTTTGAGTGTGACGTCTCTAGGTATAATACTTTTAGCCTCCTTAGGTATCTTAAACACCAATGCAACCCAAACCTTAGATTAATGAGTGCAAGATTCCGGGGAGAGTCAATCCAATATGCTCTTTTACTTGTAATCTTTAATCTTGTTTTACATTTGCCTTTAGCTTACCCATGAATTCATTCTTCCCTTGTTTTGATTGCCTTAGTAATCATAAGTAAAGTGTTTGTTCCCTCCAATTTTTCATCCTCTTGAGAACGACACTCGGGGAACGTGTTCCTCGTTTACACTTACATCTCACCACTACAAAAACTACTTCATCAAATGGTGTCATTGCCGGGGATAGCAAACGGTGTAAACTAGACATTTTACTTTTATTACATATGCAATTTGCTTGTTTTCTTTTCAAATTGCTTTATCACATTTGTTTACACACATTTTCAGCTAACCGCATAAGGAGACACCTCTTTGTGTGCCATATCTTGTTCCACAAATCTTTGTAGGTACACTCATGGATCCTATGGATCATCATCCACCGCATGGGGATAGACATCCTTACGGGTATCCACCCCGTAATGGAGATCCTTACTATATACCATTGCCACAATCTTATCCACCTCCACCAAACTATCCACCATATACTTATCAACATCATCCTCCATACCATTATCCACCACCTTCACCTCCACCATATTACTATGAAAGGGCATATGCCATGCACCACTACTCACCCCCGCATCACTCCCACCCATATGAACCCCCACATCACCCTCAAACACATTTCCCCGAGCCAAGAGATCACGGACAAGCCTATACTGCAGGATACCAATCCACGCGACCGTCTACGCACGTGGATGGAACGTGGGAAAGTTCCAGAAACTTCCACATTCCAGTCCACCCGCGTGGGCTAGACGTGGAAGTGACTAGGCAACATCATTTTCCACCGTCCACTCCGCATAAAATCTTTTCCCTGTGATCGGAAACGAGAGGACCTTGAGAGGCGCATTAATGCTTTTATTTATTTTTTTTTTTGAAAATATTAATGCTTTTATTAATGATGCTAAGGAGGAAAACACCAACTTTAAAGTGGCAATTTTGACATCAGAATTGTTTCAATTTTAGAAATTTAGCCCTGTTATATAATTGTTAAATTCAAAACTTATGAGGTTATTTTTATCATTTAAAATCAACATTCACTATTAAAAATAATGTTCACACGGAGAGAATGAAACTTTAACCATAAATATTAATTTTAAATGACAAAAATAACTTCACAAAAAAGAATTTTCTATTGTAGTTTGATAATTATATAACACTATGGACTGAAAGTGCAACATACTGAATAATTAAGTGACTAAATTTGTTTAAATCAATTAATAGGGACTGAATTTACAAAAGTGAAATAATTCAATGGCCAAAAGTGTTGTTTTAATTTCCCTTTAATTAATTTTCTCTTTTAATTGATATTATAAATTTTTATTTTTGGAAATATGAGATATGGCACATAAAATTAAATAACAAAACAAATAAGGTAGAGGCTGGGAGTGAGCGTAGTGAGAACCTCATGCATTTGAACGAAACAGATGAAACAATTGCATAATTTACTCCCCAAAAAGGGGAGAAAAACTCGAAATATATTCCAAAATTTTCTCTTTAAATAGAAACTAATTAAAGTTTGTGAAGAACAAATGAGGTTCCCAGGCCAGTCATTTGAATAATATATAAAGTTGATAAAAAAAATATAATTAAAGTTGCGGGAGGGGCGGGTACGTAGCAGGCAGCCATGGGCGACCACAAGTCTGAAGGGCTGTCCTGGGCTGACCAGTGGGACCCAGAGCCGCTTCCGGCGCCCGGCGAGAAGAAGGGGGCCCACAAAGACGCCGGAAAAGGCACCGCCGCTAAGAAGTTCTTGACCTTCCAATGGGTAAAGAAGTTTGCAAAGAGACCTGATCATCATCATCATCATAATAATGATAATAATAATAATGATAGTAATAATAATGATCAAAGTAATCAGAAAACCAAGGAGTTAGCAGATAAATAATTGTTAAGACATTATTTATTTAATTTATTTATTTTTATGATTTTTTCTCTCTCTTTCTTTTTATTTATTTATTTATTTTAATTTGGGAAATTATATTTCAAATATAATGATATGATCATTCAATTCATATGCTTGGTAATTTGCATTTTATTTTATTGAAAACTTAAGCAAATTAAATGATGAATTTTATTTATTTTTTCTTAATTGGTTGCATTCGTGTGCGTTAATTTCTGTTAGTTTAATTTTATTTTTTTCTTACTTTTATATTCAGATTATATTTTAGACATGTGTACGCAAACATATAATAATAATAAAAAATTATCATATGTCATTGTCTCATTCTTTTAGCAATATAATCTAATTGAAATATCCTTAAATAAAATAAAATATTATAAAACAATAAAAAATAATAATGAGCAAATATTGCAGACATATAACCAGTTTGGTTAGCGCGAGACGTGAGTGACTGTGCGAACGAGAATTACCGACTTAAAGATGCCTCAGAGTCTGCTCAGGACATCTCGTGGTCTAACCCCTGCTCAGGACATCTCGTGGTCTAACCCCTGCTCAGGACATCTCGTGGTCTAACCCAAAAAATATATTTTAAGGTTGCTAACAGAATATTTTAAGATAGGTCTTGTCTAAGACTATGAATCTTTTTGTATCCACATAGGTAGCTCAGTTGGTCAAGGTGAAGTTTAAGAACAATGAACTCCTCCGGTTGCAATGAGAGAGCAACATCATATGCTCTATCCAACCTCTGGGAGCAATGAATCTTGATCTGTAAAACAAATCTCAAACTAGATATAAAAACATTAAAATCCTTCTTTTAATTTATTAGATAATCGCCCACACATTTTACCCACAAAATATTCTCCAAATTTGAATGACGAATATGAGGAAACTAGAAACAAATCTGAATGCATTGAGGTTGACGAATCAGCAACTCTGAAGTAGTTGGAACAGTACAGCTCCAGATATGAACTTCGCCAAATTAATCAGTGGCGGATTTGTATGTATATATGATGAGAGCTAAATTCTGAAATATCATTCACAGTCAAATTATACAGAATATAAATCCCTAATTGGAACTAAAAAAATACAGTCAAATTATACAGAATATAAATCCCTAATTGGAACTAAAAAAATGTTGGTGTAATAGTATGTTATAACACATTGTACTTTGTGTTCTTCTTATTGTGCAACCTCCAATTAAATTTCTAATATATCCTAATCTTTTATAATTTTACCAAATTCTTTCTGGCAAATATAACGGAAGTTTAATATCAAATTCTTTAGGCAATTTGTTTCTTTATTGCGGTTTTTAAACAAATTGGCAATTTGTTCCTTAATAATCACAACATCTCACATGTACTTAAAATTAGAATATTGAAGTTTTAATAAGATTTTATAATACAATTTTGTATAGATTCCTAATTAAACCATTATTCTACCCAACAGCAGTATATAAACCCCTCTTCTTACTGGTATTCACCCAAAACTAAACCTGACATATTCTACAACACACCTCTACGTGATATTCTATAGGTATGATTGTCAAAATCTTATTTCTATTATTTGTATTTGTACTCATTATGATTACAATTTTTTTTTTTAAATTAATGATGGTATACTCATTAATTAGTATAACTTCAATATCATTATGTAAATATATTCTGTTCATCTATACTTGTATCCTTGTATATAATGTTGTGATTCTCATTATATTCCTCCATAATCTACACATTTTAGTTACTTCTTATATTTTATTAAAATATATAAGCGTCGAGACTATTTCTTTGATTTTTATTAATTTATTAGCATTTTTTTCTCTCATTATTATATGACTATTTAACTAATTAAGGAACACTAATTTAAAACTACGCATTGGGCATTATTTTAATCGTTGCGCGTGTGATAACTAGTACAGAATATAAATATAAGTCACCCAGTAAGAGTCGTATTACAAGTACATCAATGCATTCCTAAAGTAAACTGCGGTTCAGCTAATGGTTTGGTGAAGATATCAACAAGCTAATTCTTTGTTAGATTATTTTGGCTTTGTACGTGTATGAAAAACAAGATTAGCGCACAGATATGTAGTCCCCAGTTATCACACCATCGTTTGTACGGGCGGTATTCCAAGCTCTCGCAGCAAAGAAACAAACCACGTGACTTCAGTAGATACATCAACCAGGGCCTTGTACATCTGTAGAAGAATGAGCCGTTCAACCAGGGCCTTGTACATCTGTAGAAGAATGAGCCGTTGTGCGTTTCTTCTGACATAGCCATGAGACGAAGTTATTATTACCAAGAACTTGGGAAGATTGATCCTGGATGAAATATTACAAGTACATCAATATTCAATAGACTACTCCTAATATATATTAGTGGTGTCAATTGACACCATTCAATTATTTATTTATTTTTACTTGTTAGGCATTATTATGGGTATATACAAATATATTGAAAATTTTAAACAATTGACACCATTAAAATTAATATAGTGGGATCAATATATAATTAAAATTTTATAATTCTCTAAATATATTTATAAAAAATCGATCAATACCAAAAACAAAGAAATCTCAATTTTTACATGAATTTTTCTCCCTCTTTAGCAATTACCATGGGAATAACAAATTAGATTAAAAATCACCATTTAAAGTTCTCTTTAATCCTGCTTTCAAAAAAAAAAAAAAATTCTCTTTAATCCAATTTGATTTCGCAAACCTCCACAAATCTATAGAAGTCTAGCTAACTGCTTAAAATTACCTATTTTTAATGAACTATTAAGTGAAGAAAAAACAAATAAAACCACAAAGCTACAAATCAGATTTGGAGAAATTTGATATCTTGAATCCATTTTTTAGGACGGTGAGAATGCAAGTTTGTGTTGTCAATCCATAAGGGATTGAGAATATGAATTGTGGCTATAGATTTCTATTTTGTAAATTCTAGCAAGTTTATATAATTAGTTGGGTATGCATCACTTTTTATTTTGAAGTTATGATATTATACAAAGTATTAAATTAAATCTAGAGAATTATGAGTGGAAGAAAAATATTATGTTAATATAGTACTGAACTTCGTGGCTAGAGCCGTCAAAACGGGCTTAGCTCGCCGGGTTAGCCTTTGGCGGGGCGGGCTTTGATATTTTGGCGGGCTTTTTAACCCGCCCCCGCCTAACCCGCGGGCTTGGCGGGCC